>NW_023494796.1:14288771-14615326 GCF_904425465.1 Colossoma macropomum | reverse complement strand
ACTGGTCTCTCTCTGTATCAGGTTGGTATAACTGGTCTGTAAGTGGTCTCTCTCTGTAGTCAGGTTGGTGTTACTGGTCTTTAACTGGTCTCTCTCTGTAGTCAGGTTGGTGTAACTGGTCTTCAACTGGTCTCTTTCTGTAGTCAGGTTGGTGTTACTGGTCTTTAACTGGTCTCTCTCTATAGTCAGGTTGGTGTTACTGGTCTTTAACTGGTCTCTCTCTATAGTCAGGTTGGTGTTACTGGTCTGTAACTGGTCTCTCTCTATAGTCACGTTGATGAACTTCATCCACAGCACTGTGATGGCTGCCAGCAGGAGAACACACAGCAGCCCCAGACACACTGCAGCCAGTCTGCTGCATCTGCTCTCTGCAGTGTCTCCTCCTAGTGGGAAATAAACACAAAAGCATGTGTGCTTTAGTTTATGGGAGTATTAACACTTAACCCATTTCAGCATTTAAAGTAGACTCAGACCACTGAGAACAGCTAAACAAACACCAGACCAGTACTTGACCAGCATAAATCAGCTTAGACCAGTTTAGACCATTCTTTTAACTGGTTGTAAAATACATAGGAAATCTCACAAAGCTCAACTCAGCATTTAGAGATCTAAATAAGTGCAGTATCTAGAACAGCCTGAAAAAACGTTTTGTGCGTTATTTGAGCCAAACGTTACAAACTCTTCATGCCGTTTTTGTCTTAGTTAACCAGTAATTTCACATATTTTTTTGGGTAGTGGGTTTTGCAATTTATTTATTATTGCTAGAAACTTAGACAAGGATTTAGGGTAACCCAGATTTATTTGAAGTCTACAGACGAGGACAAGAGAGAGAGACGCTTGCACCGAGGATACTTCAATAAAAGGGAATTTATTGGCTACATGTCAAAACTACATTTGGACTACTTTCAAGGATAAACAACAGAAAATAAATAAAAATAAAAGTCAAAAGAAACAAACAGCTGAAAGTAAAGTGATTCACACCTAAATTGTATGAGGCAGTGTGGTTCTTGGGAAGCAGCTCAAAGCTTAGGTGTGAAAGAGCCTCTAGAGAATTAACCTAAGTATGGATGGGAATAACTATATATGTGGATATATCTATGAAGAGTTTTCTTATTAAATAAATCAGTGCCAGAGCCCTGACTGCAAATTGAAGGAGGCAGCTCACGTTGGAGTCGAGGGAGCTGACTTCAGGAGGGGTCGTCTGAGGACCGGCTCAAAGGCTGGAGCTCACGTTTTGGTTTATCTCCTCACTGGTGATGGAGGCTGCGTCGGCCACCGTTTCAGTCAGTGACTGGGCAGAGGCGTCTCGTGGCTGCTTGAGGATGGAGCTTGGGCAGCCTTTTGATGGTCAATCTGCTTACAGATTAGGGCGTGGCTCTGGGTGTGATGCTGAGTCTATGTGGCGTCAGAACTGCTCAGGCTGGTGATACTAATTCAACTTACTACCTCTCTTTGGCAGAGTTGAAAATGTGAATAACTTCTCCCTGGCCAGATGAGAAATCATTGACCTTTCTTCTCTAAGGTTGATTTAAACTTAAAGTGTACAAATGGACAGACAAGTTACAAAAACAAACAAAGGTTTCTGATCTGAAATTTTAGCGTTCTAATACTTCTGACCTGTCTTTCTGACCAAGGCCGGCACAAACTTAGAGATCAGCTATCATTTTGTTAAGAACACAGAACTCCCTCAAAAATTGCTGAGCACTCAGGTTTCGTTCAGCTGTAGGCCCTACCCTTTGGAGGCGGAGCCAGAGTGCTGATATGTTTAATTAGCTATTCCTTTTTTCTAACTTCTGATTAGTGGTGCATAATTTATGAGCGCCTTCCCCCAGAACTACTGCCTTCTTTGTGTCGGTTAGTTTTAAAACAAAGGAAAAGAAACATTATTCTAACATAAAATCAGTTTAACTTTCAAAACCAAGGAATGAACAACTAGGATATTCATGTATGTTTCATAAGAGACAGTTTAACCCTTGCTACCTGATACACAACATATGTTAAAAGACACAGGTAACATTTGACTGTAATATCTGGGTAATATCTGGGTTATGAATACATTCAAACAGGGTCGTTACCTGATGTATGAAGAAATAAAAATCAACAATGAAAGGAAAAAAAAAACAAAAGAAAGAAAAGAAAAGAAAACCACATTCAGGATGCATATTTGTCAATGGTCCAAACCCACTAGAATGAAATGGTTGCGTCAGTCTGTTATCAAAGCTATCCACTACGTATTCTGAGCCTTTAATGGGAGAAAAGATACAGGTTTTAAGTAACACACATAACAATAAGACCAATAAGAAAAGTAGTATTGCTTACAGATTATATAATTTTTGATAATCAAGCAGACAACGCAACAAGTTTTCTTGGGTTCTTTTCTTCATAAGCAAATATCCTTACGGCGGCGGTATGTTGTGTCTCATTCTCACCAATTGGGGGTGCTGTGGCTACCTAAATTGTTAATAAAATAAAATAAAAAAGGGCTAACTCTTTTATAGATTCTCATAACACCTCATTTTGGGGTCTCAAGACTTCTTGAAATGAACCCTGTTGAATGGTGGCAATTTGGAGGATGCACACTTTAGAAACTTGATTTCCTGTAATTCAAAAGTTTAGTTAAGAATCTTGGTAATACTCTGTAGCTGGATTCCAGGCATGGATTAATGCCTGGGGTACCTTTTGGGACAGAAGGTTGATAACCTCCCACGGTGTCCATGCTTGGTCCCAGGGTAACTTCCTTTTAAACTGTAAAGCTTGTTAGACAGGATAACTTAATCCTGTTTATGGCTCTTAGCGCAGACTTGACGGAGCCAAAGCTTTTAGTTTGGGTAATGTGGAGAGTTCTTGTACACAAGAGTGACCAGTGACCAGTGGTGTTCACTTCATTTGAAACATTAATGAGGCTTGTAGTTTGGGATTTTTGGTTTCTCCCCTTTAAAAGAGATAGGAGCCTGGTCTTGTCTGACTTGAAATAAATGCCAGACCCCTCAGACAGCACTGCATTAAAAGTCATGTTTCTGTGATGGACATCACCACATGAGCTCGGAAATACTTTGACCTTTGTCAGTAAACATTGTTCATCGCAACATCCACAATACACATTAAGACTGTACTGTGCACAGCTAAAGCCATATGTTAACGGACTGTTTTTCAGGGACACCAATGTTTATTTAAACATGACAACACCAAGAAATATTCTGCACATACTACAAGAGCATGGCAGTAGAGGCCTGCGCAGGACTGTTTTTTCAGTCCCGCTCCTGTGAGATTTCATCCAGTTCCCGTAGAAAATAGGAATCATATCTCCTAATCCCACCCGCAATCGCAATGATTTTTTGCGCACCCGCCCGCGCAGTCCTGCACATATCCAATATCTGCCACAGTCTAATCACAAACACGTTATCCTCTGCTGAAATAACACAGCAGTCATGGTCATGAGGCTCACTGTGACAAATTTCACCGAACACCATTTATTTACAATTTAAACACAAAGCAGGAATTAAACCACAGAGCGGTTATTTTTGCTGTTTTGCTGAGTGAAGCGGCAGCGCGAGCGCTACAGCTGGAACACGCTAACCTTTCATACATACAGCATTTGAGCTGTGGAGTGGAGCAGCGAGAAAGATATACAGACATTCCTTTTTCCAGATGGATAAATGGTCACTCTGCTCCATAAAAATATCATTTATAAATGTACACGGTATATCTGTTTATCCTGGACAGTATTCTGACTTGTGATTAGGCAAAAGTTTTAGGCCTGTAGATCAACTGGGAAATCTGTCTGCAGCACGGAATGTTTAACTAGTATTTCGTCATGGATATAATAAAAGTTTTCATGTGGTTTTCTGTTTAATTTTTAGTGATATTTATGGCTTATTTCCATGTATTTAGCCGCGTGACATGCATGGAAAACAATCTGCCCTAGGTCCTTTCTCTCAACACCACAGCTCTGCGCACATGCAGCCTGTTGGAAAGCGCTGACCACTTAACATGGGCGCCGAAATGAAAAGCAAGACTTTACGTGTTGCTCACACCCCGTGCGAAGGCCTGAGGCAGGGGTGCCCAATCCTGGTCCTGGAGACCTACCACATTGGAGATATGAGATCCAGCACAACTCTAATGTTCAGATACCCCTGAAGGCCTTCATGACATGGAACACGGAGCCGGTGTGTTAAATTAGGCTTGGAGCTGAACTCTGCAGGGTGGTAAATCTCCAGGATGAAGACACTAAGCACTCTTGCCCTAAGGGTTCCCCTCTGCATAAAATATGGCCTGTACAAAAGTTATGGGAAATGTTGGAACATTTATATTCATAACAAATGTGCAAAGGTGTGGTCTCTGTAGAGAATGTTCACTTACTGTCAGAAATGCATAATTAAAGACTGTGAGTGCTAGACTGACCTGCTGATGCATATAAGCACACTTGCAATTCAGAAAAGCAGAACTGAGACAGGCCATCAGTCAACTCCCAACTGCTGCAGAATGAAATGTTACTCCTAACAGCTTGTACTGACTGGAGATAACAGTAGTGTCACTAACTCAGTGCACATTAAGTGAATACTACATGGGGTCGTGAGTGATCAATGACTTCATTACGCAGAGAAAAACTGCAAAACTTTCCAGTACCTGTGTTGTGAATTTCTGGTTTCCTCTTGCTGTTGGTGTCCTCCATCTCTGTGTTGGGGTCATGGCGTCTAACAGTGTCTGCACCCTCATAAATAGCCACCATCATCACGGCTCGCTGTCCTCTGTTCAGCTCTTCAATGCTGATCACATCATCGTAAATATTCTGAGACATCTCTAATCTGTAAAAGACTCAGTAAAAGGCTGAATTACTGTGTCTCTGTCTGAAAACACTACTAATCATCTGCACTTCATATGCACATTCCTATTAGTCTGCTCTCAGTTCAGGAAATGACAAAGCTGTAGTAGCTTCTTTGGGTCAAAGTGTGAAAAGAGCAGAGTGCAGACTTCATGTACTCTCTTACATGTTGTTGCTGTCCCCTGAAAGCACTTAAATTATTTTGAATATATAGTCCCAAATGCCTTCACTCTACTATCACTTTAAATGCCCTTTTTTGTCCCACTTATAGGTGAATTCAGCACTTTGAGACAAATATGTAATGATTTGGAATTCAACACTTTGCTAAGGGCACATTCTAAAAGTATACTATAGGCTGCTGTGGGTTGTTTAGTAGCTCAGTAGTTCTCAGGGCTCACCAAGCTCAGATCCAAAACAAAATATTGTTTATAAATATATTCGGAATCAATTGTAGATTCAGCTTCATAGCTAATTCTGAATATATTTATGAAAAGGCTTTGCAACATTTAGATCTTCTTAGGAACCTAAACATCTTTTTTACTTCCCAGCTCTAGAATGTAAGCATGGATAGAGCTTGTTTGCAATAGTCTTATTGAGCGTGTGCAACATTTCTACTTGCAATGGCATTATGGCAGAACAGCTCTGCTCTAGTCAGCATTTAAAATAGTGAGTTACACTGAGGTCTGAGAGCCGCTGTAGATGTGACACTGTGATAAGCATAGAAGAAGCTTGGAGTTTCTGACAGTCACATGACTTCATGAGCAGAGGAACATCACGTGAGATGTTAATTTGACTATGTAACAGCCCCTCCCCCATGCTGCGTCTGCTGGCTTGACATCATTTAACTGTCAACAGGGTTAGCTGGCCTCTTCCTGTTCAAGCTGCTGTTAGTGACTAGCTTCCTGCTCCTGTGTGTATGCATACAATATAACCCAAACTACTTCAGTGTAAAGGGACAACTACAGGGTTCTAGCTAAATAACAGTTCCTTCTGTTCACATTTAAGCTGAAAATCTCTAATTATGGAGAACTCCTAAACTGAAGACCTCCAATACATCCCGGGTTGTGAGGTGCTAGTGGGTTTTACCATAGAGTTTTTATTTATTGCTTTTTTTAATAGACACATGCCCCCCTTTTCACAACTCAGATTCACATCAGCATAAAATGTTTTAACACTTATGTCAAATTTAAAACTTCATTTCCATTTATAGAACGTTATAACAGTGGCTTAAACACACTTTCTGTGAATGAGTGGAAATATATTTTTTGGTAGGCCTGTACCCCCCCCCGTACACCCCCCTGCCCCAACATCACCCCATTAAAGAGATTCAAGCTTGAGCTGCACCAAAAAGCCTCAAAATATGTTCTTTAAAGGGAACAAGCTAGCATTACTGCTCCAGAGTTGAAACCCTGGATTTCAGTCTCAGGTCACGGTTGGGGAGAATATATGAAGGCTGCAGCCTCTTTAGGATTCACAGTTCCTAAGGAGGGTTACCGGTTGCTTCAAGAAAGGGAGCTCCTCCAGGTCAGCATTTCAAATAAAAGAATTTAGCTAGCTGACAATGAACCAAAAATAGACCACTCAATTAAATTCTTTAGATACAGTTTAAGTTCTTAATGGTGACCACTGAGAATCATTTCTGCTGTAACATTACTTTGTCAGTCACCTATCAAGCAGGTCTGTACAGCAAACTTAGTAGCAAAAAGGAAGCAGACAGAACAGCATCTTTACTTTAGCTACTGTGGGTTAAATCAGTACATGAGCTAATGCTAACGCTAACAGTGCAACATGGCCCCTTTCTATATTCAATCCAGTCTTGTTTTCCTAGCTCTGCCCACCTGTGTTTTGTTTAACCTTTCCCAGCAGTTATTGTCTAGTCTCGTCTCGTGTGTTTAAAACTCTTATATTTCTGTATGCCTTTATGCTAAAAAGCCACCTGTCCACATTTCAGACCTGTGAGGAGGATCTCTGCTGAATTCTTGGATCTTATCCCTTTATGATGGTTGGGGACTTCTCTCTGCCTATGCTGATGCTCTAGACGCAAGCCTTGCCCGGCAGTCACAGTGTCTTATTAATCACTTGCCATGCAGGTAAAAGTTGCATCTGCTCTTTGTCTAGATCAGTCAAAGTCTTCACCACTGGAACTGAGAAACCTTGTGAAGCCATGTCCCTCATTGCCTCTGCTGCACTCCTAAACAGCCAGATACCATCCTCATGGAAGACCCGGAATCTCGCTGGATAAGGGGTCTTGAACATGATTTTCTTTGCTTGTACTACCTTATTTGCTTCAGCGTACTCACCACATTTCTTCAGGACAGCAGGGGGAAAATCATGATCCACATAAAAGCAGACATTGTTGTAAAGACCTATCTTTTCTGCCAGGCTTTGCGGAACACCTCTTCTTCTGTTCTGTAGCTGGAAATTTTTTAAACAATGGACCGTGGCCTCTCCTGTGGACTGGTTGGTTTGGGAGCCAGTGCTCCATGTGGTCTTTCGATTCTGAGTAGTTCATCATGTGAAAAACGAAGAGTACTCTTCAATCAATTCTCCAAAAAGCTGCTCATATTACAATTTCCTTCACTTCACAAATGCCATACATGTGGAGATTGTCTCTGCTTATTGGCCTTCTTGAACATTTAGCTTAGTCTTCATGTCTTCTTGGCATCATAAAAAGTGCTTAAGTAGCACTGCTACTGATTGGAGCCTCGTTCCTGCCTAATCAATTCGCTCTTCTGCTTGTTCTAGTCTGATGTTCATTCTGCTCAGTTCTTGTTTGATGTCACTCAGTTGTTGCTTGTTGTCATGTCTGAAGTCCTTAAGCAGCTCAATGGCTTTGATTAGATACTGGCTTATTGGTGGAAAGAGTGGATAACTCTTCTGGAAAGCTCTCAATTTGTACCTGTGAGTAAATGGCGTTCAGAGGCCAAGACATCAGCAGTAGTCATAGCACACCCCCTGAAGTGTTGGCCATCCTGTGAAGAAACAGATAGGTTGCCTTAACACCTTATAGCAGCATGAATCAGATCAATGTCGAGTCAGTCCACATAGTTAAGTTGCCAGCAGGGATGGCTAACTCTGTATTAGGGACTCCTGCCAACTGAGCTCCAGTGAGGGCTGCACACAATTCTAGGCGTGGCATAGAAGTTTGTTTGCAATGAGCCACCCTGGATCTTGCCATCCTAAATGACACATGAACACACTCCTGTGCACACTGTGCATAAAGACAGGCCACAGAACCGTATACTCATTCCAAAGCATTGCAGAAGACATGCACTTCTCTACCTGCTGCTTCATTGTCTGCACATGGGGGAATGTTGCATCTGGGTACTTCTACCAGAGATAGGTCTACAAGCTCCAACTCCCAGGTTCCCCATTGCTCCAGCACAGACCAGTTGATAGGATAAGCTCACCCCAGCCTATTTCTGCCTTCCTGAGATCTTGTATGAGGACTTTAGCTCTCATTGTGAAAGGTATAAGATACTCATATTCAGGGTCATATTGTGTGGCTAATACCTTATACACATTCCTGAGAGTTGGCTCAGTGAGTTACACAGCTTGATGCCTATAGCCCAAATGATTTGTGAAGGAAATTCCAGCGTAGGCCTAATGTAGGTTCTTCTGGGTCTTGGTATTGTTGGGAGAGCCATCGTTCTGTGCAGGTAGCTCTAGCATCTGCAGGGAGGTGTTCTAGAATGTTACTGGCCCACTGCCGTATTTCAAAACCCCCTAAGGCCAGCAGCTCCCGATTCTGGTCTATGAGGTCCTGGGCCTTTTCTGCAAAAGTAAGACTTTAGAGGCAATTGTCTACATAGAATGCTTGTTCTATGGAATGTACAATATCCTCGATGCCCACACTGTGTTCTCTCACGTGGCATTATAGAGCATAGGTGGCTGAACGGAGGCTGCATGTTGCCTTGAAAGGGAGTACCATTCAAACACTATGGGTTCATCCTCCCTTGCTCCAATTTCTTTATATCCTGATTATATCTCATCACTCCTTCCACCTCTACTCTGGTCGTGTGTTGTTTCAATATAGCCAAAGCTTGCTGATCCAACTTTGATTGGATGACACTTTTCTCTCTAACATTAGGCAAGGTGTCTAACGGCCGCAGTCATTCTACAGGGTGCAGGAGGTCAGCAGTGGGAGATGTAGCTGTGGTGAACAGGCACTGCTGATCACCCGTCGACAAATGAGCCATGTTTGATAAGCCTTGGAGAGCCCATCCAAGAGGAGAGCAGACTGCAACGGGACCTCCAGGTGGACCGACTCTTACTGGTTGGGCAGGGACAAGCAGGTGGGGGAAATCTGAGCCAATCAGTACCAGTAGGTGAACTCTATCTATAGATGAGAGAGGTAAACACTGTAGGTGATGGTATTTTGCCATCAGAGCTTTGACTGGGTAGCTATGCTCTGAGAGGCTAAGCTCATCTGCAGTAAATGCAGATGTGTGAGTGACAAGATAAGTAGTGTAACTGTACTGGCCTACAGCGAACTCACTTCTCTTCTTCTTAACATCTTAACAAGCTTTAGCAGCATTAAATCATGTCTGCTCCACACAACTACAGCTCTGTGTTACAGCAAACAACAGTCATATTTTATTATTAATGCATTCCCAAGCAACAAAAGTAAAAGAAATATATAGATATGGTATATAGAGTGGAATCATACATATAAGTTTGAGCAAGTTTGTAAGCACTTGGTAGCTTCAGGTGATCCTAATTTCAGTAAGGCAAAATCAGAATCTTTACCACTGCTGAAACTAGGCAAAGATGACTTAGGAATCGCATGGAATGTGGCAATCAGCAAATCCATTAAGTTAGTGCTTAGTGCTGAGTTCAGCCCTTGGTTGAGATGGTTTATGCCTGATCCCTGTAAGGGAAAATGTGGCTGTGGATGCAGAGCAGTTGGGGTATTGGGGAATGATTGGAGCTTGGGGTATGATCGGGCTTAATCCTTTGCAACTCCGCTGGATGTCTTTGGTGGCTGCTGGTTTGATCCGGACGTTCAGACCATCTATGACGTTGGGCAGAACAGGATGAATGCTGGCTGGAAACTGTGTATGGCCTTTGAGGTACCATGTTCTGTAGATGCTAGGGGAGGCACCCATGCTGACCACGTGTGAAAATCATAAGTCTCAGTAGGTTGTGACGTAGTATAGAGCCGGGACACTTGATGCGACATTATGTTTGCTGCATGAATGTCCTTTTGAAAAACTGATCTTCAGGTAAGGTGTGATGTAGAACAACAGAGAAGGTGGGACGTAAGCATCTGATATTGAGCCCCACAAAAACAGTTACTGAGGTCATGTTTATCAAACTTTTCCAATCTAAGTGGAGCAATACATGGAAATAATTTAAACATAAAGCTGTCAAATTTGGACAGTATAATTTGAGTTTAGACATGTAACACAGTGAAAAAGATTACATGTTCAGAAATTAGGCTCCCTGAGAGCAAACTGGAGTGATTTTAACAGGAAAATAGGATCTGTGGCACATTGAGACAAAAGCTCTAAGACTAAAACACAGGAAAACAAGTGTCCCCTGGGGAATGATTCAGTTCATTGAAGTGGGAGCTAATTGTATTACTTACAAATAAAAATTATTTACACATAATAACATTTTGCACCATCATTCATAAACTAGAAAGAAATCAAACATGTGAAAATGAAACTAGCTTTACTGCTCACCAAACTGCACTCTCTTTTCACATTAAGTTAACATTCAGCATTAAAACCTGACAGGTTAACCTTTGCAAAATATATTTATTTCCTTATTTCTTTGTTTTCATTTCTCAAAGTTTTATTCAGAGAAATAAGTTTTGTTCCAACATCAATGATATAAACTGTTGTGTAATTTTTCGCTATTCTATTCAATATTTGCCATTTCCATCAAGCCCTTTTAATCAATGTCAGAATATGCATTGAAATATGTGGATGGAAACCTGGTTATTGTCACAAAGCAGCTTTACAGTAATTTGGGTCAAGACTCATAATAGTCAAGCTGAGGGCAACAGGGACAAGTCTGATGAGATTCACAGACACAGAAATAACTCACTGACATTCAGCTCATACAGAGGAAGCATCTGTGACAGAAGCCAGAGGGTTTTAATTCTAACCAGCAGAGGGCGCTATTCCATAATAAAAGTACTGTTTTATATTCATTTAAAATCAATGCAGAACTGAGAATCTGTGAACAGCAGCTATTGAAAGAATCAGATGGACTCATTCTTACATGGAAGAAAAGAATTTTACATGGAACAGTTCAATTTTCACTAATATGAATTCAGTAACACTTAGAATTTCACAATCAATCAGAACCATGTGTCATTATATCTGGTCTGTATCTGTCTCCTTCTAAAATCATATCATTGTAACTGCCCTTATAGAAAGAACACATGAATTTTAAAGATGCAGCTAGATTCACACTATGAATATTCTATGCTATGCTAGTCACTTTCCCATAGATTATTCACTGCAGTGCCTAACAGGTGAGCTGTGTGTTGCTGCATATTGAATAGAAATAATGATCACGGAGGATCATCACTACTCTTTACAAGCAGAAACGATGGAGAGTCAGCAGCAAGTAACATTAGGCCACATTAAAAAATGTAAAAAACAAAGGAAGAAAAGAGACCAGCATCGGCAAATAACCAGGGTGAACAATAGTGTCATGTTTTTCAGCTGGAAAACCCTCATGAAGGACAGAGCACTTCAGACTGATGCTGAATTATATATATTTTTTTACAGTCTTTGAGTGGTCAAGTACTTTATTTGGTGTTGAGCATTATTGACATGACCAAACAGTTACACTTTAATTTTTTAAATTGTATTATAAATATGCATTGAAGTATAGCAGCATATTGTTACTAGCAATCCATAAGACTCTAGTTTCCATTCTGCAGCACTTAGTATTGCTGTAATAGTGCTTGGTCTTCATCAGGAAGAGTAAATCATTGGCTGAGCTGAGCTGCTGTCAGTCTGACACTTTCTCAGTAACGTCAGCTTTAACTGCAAGTGATAGCAAAGATAGAGAATGATTTACATTTGAAGCTGCTCAATGTGTTTGGTAGCTGTTGTGTTAATGGGACAGAAAACTGTTATTGTCTAAACTGGTTATGACAACAGCTGTGTCCAACACTGTGTTTGACTAATCAATGGTCTGCTTTATTTCTAGCTCCGCCCATACTTTTAAGCTCAGCCTGCTTGCTAAACTGGCAAAAAGAGTTACAAATTCAGCACAGGCATTCAGGTGTGGTATGGTTCACTTTTTTAGACAAGACAACAAAATGTGTCTTCACAATACATCACAGTATTGTGCTGTACTGGCCCATGTTAGCCCAGCTGGACCCCTATTACCCGAGTTTCTGAGCTAAATTGCCTATAATGTTTCATCTAATGGTGTTTTATTCATTAAACAGAAAAGAACAAGCACATCTAATCATTATAATATTTTAATAGTTGAAATTGATCAGTAAACATATTGATGAATAGCAAGTATCCTATTCCATTGTTTCAAAATAAAAAAATAAACAGTTTCTGTCATTCACTCTTAGTTAATTTTTTCTCACAAATTCCAACTACAGGGTGATTACAGGGATAATCAGCCCAGGTTGTTACATTTTCAGATTTAGCATATTTAGAGCCAGTTATAGCACAGTCCTCATTTTTGTCATAATCATTGGGCTCCCCCTTCCACCAGAACCTGAAAGAACAATAATGAATTTCTTCACCATTTCACATCTAGACCTTCACAAAATGGGCAATATGAATCATATGCAGAGTTGAGTGGTCTCTTACTCAGTGGTCAGCGCTGAGCCATCCACCCATTTCCAGACCCCCTCTGTGTCACTGTCTATCAGACCAATCCAAGCTTCAATGCAGCAAAATTCTTTACTGATGAACTCCTGTGAATGTTGTAAGACAATGTAATTAACAATGCTCTATTCTCTCTCTCTCTCTCTCTCTCTCTCTCTCTCTCTCACCTGTTCTTCTCTGCTGTTTATGATCAGCAGGTCTGCTCCTCTCTCTGTACAGAACTGTCTGCTCTCACTCCAGCCCTTCTTCTCAGTAGAGATGTTGTAAAGACTGAAGTTGAAATATCTCCAGCCTTGTTCTTGTTCAGAGTATAAACATAAAGACAGACACAATGCTGAACTCAATGTTATGAATGTTTACCATTCAAATGATGAGGGAGCCAGGGGTAGCTTAGCTCCCAAAATAGAGTTGTGAACCCCCCTAAAAACAAGAAAAAGTAAAGCTTGGGGAAGCTGGGTTATGTGGTTAATATGAAAAATAAAATTAGATCAAATCAAACTCTCAAACTGTTTCTGTTTTGGTCTTTTACAACAAGGCATCAATTTCATGATTCCAAGCTTGTTTGTTTCTGACCTGTGGTTTTATCTGTTTAAAGGCCTTTACACACTGAACATAGTTTATTTGCACAATTTATTCGAGACAACAGTAGCGCACGTATAAGTGGTGATATCTTGCACACTAAGACAATCCTTTCCCCACCATCACGTAAAATGAAAAGGATAGTAACATTATAGGCCAAAGCAGTCTTGTTACAAAATGAACCAATCATGCAGCCAAACACGGGCCAGGAGTGGATAACTTCCACATGTGCAGAGTTTGCTGGAAGCAGTCCTGGGTCCATAAAGTAGCTCTAGCGTGAAAACGCCCCTATACATATACCCCATGATTTGACCTTGGGCCTTGTGAAGTCTTTGTGTTCCTTACTTGAGTGCTGAGCTGTGTTTCTTTGGATTGTTTCACTGTGTTTGACTTGCTTTGTTTAACCTTCGCTGTTTTTTGTTAAGTGGATCTACTTTGTCACTATGAGTATTAGATTTGCCCTAATAAAGCTACTCTGTCCATGCACCTTTGCTATCAACCCCAGTCACAAATGGTTAAGGTTTCATTTAGGTAAAGCCTAAATTAAAATGGATGGTATTATATACTGAGCTTCTATGCCAGTTGTAGAGATTCTAAAATTGTGATCTTTGAAGTACATATATATTCACTTACCCTGTTTCAAAAACATTTGGAATCCATCGCTTTCCTTCTGTAACTGGTCTCTCTCTTTAGTCAAGGTGGTGTAATTGTTCTGTAACTGGTCTCTCGCTATAGTCAGGTTGGTGTAATGGGTCTGTAACTGATCTCTCGCTATAGTCAGGTTGGTGTAATGGGTCTGTATCTGGTCTCTCTCTATAGTCAGGTTGGTGTAATGGGTTTGTAACTGGTCTCTCTCTTTAGTGAGGTTGATGTAACTGTTCTGTAACTGGTCTCTCTCTTTAGTCACGTTGGTGTAACTGGTCTGTAACTGGTCTCTCTCTATAGTCAGGTTGGTGTAATGGGTTTGTAACTGGTCTCTCTCTTTAGTGAGGTTGATGTAACTGTTCTGTAACTGGTCTCTCTCTTTAGTCACGTTGGTGTAACTGGTCTGTAACTGGTCTCTCTCTATAGTCAGGTTGGTGTAACTCGTCTGTAACTGGTCTCTCTCTATAGTCAGGTTGGTGTAACTCGTCTGTAACTGGTCTCTCTCTATAGTCAGGTTGGTGTAACTCGTCTGTAGCCGGTCTCTCTCTGTAGTCAAGTTGATGAACTTGACCCACAGCACTGTGATGGCAGTCAGCAGGAGAACACACAGCAGCCCCAGACACACTGCAGCCAGTCTGCTGCATCTGCTCTCTGCAGTGTCTCCACCTAGTGGGACATGAATACAGAAGCATGTGTGCTTTAGTTCATGGGTGTTTTGACACCATTTCAGCATTTCAAGTGGATTCAGACTGCAGAGAACAGCTAAACAAACACTAGACCAGCACTTCTTTTTCAGCAAGGCAGTTCTGTACATTCATTGGGTACCTGCTAGCAGGAAGACTGGAGACACTGTTGACACTGACTGGAAAGCTCACCTGTTATACTGTTGTTTTAAGGATGGAATATTCCAGTCATTTCATGTTTTGATTAGCTCAGTGTTTTACACTGAGACCAAAATACAGACATGTTATTCACAGCAATGTTTAATGCGGCTTCATTTAGTTAACACCGCTAGAATAATTCACCTGCTGTGTTAGCAGATCTGTTATATAGGAGGAGCTCACTGGATGGAAAATGAATAGAAAACCTTGCAAAGCTCAACTCAGCATTTGGAGATCTGCACAAGCGCAGCAGCCAGAACAACCTGAAAAAAACATGTTTTGTGTCAAACGCGTCAAACTATTTATGCTGTTATTTGTCTTAATTAACCAGTTATCTCAAATATGTTTTTGAAACGTTAATGAGGTTTTTACTTTTGGATTTTTGGTCTCTCCCCCATTAAAAGAGATAGGAGCCTGGTTTTGCACAAATGCCAGACCGCTCAGACAGCACTGCATTAAAAGTCATGTTTCTGTGATGGACATCACCACATGAGCTCAGAAATACTTTGACCTTTGTCAATAAACATTGTTCATCGCTGCATCCACAAATGCACATTAAGAAGCATGCATGCACAGCCAGGCCTGGACTGGCCGTTGGGAGAATCGGGAGATTTCCCGGTGGCCTGGCCTGACAGCTGGCCTGGATGGCCTGGCTAGATGATGTTGCAACATATGATGACCTAAATAACACACTACAGCTTATGAACACACACTGTCTCTGTTTTGCAAATCACGTCTTTCCGCCGTGACGTAGCGTGTAAACACACTCATTACACGCTCGCGAGTTTGTGCTTATTGCATCTCACCAAGAAATGGAGGTGGCGCGGAGAGGGGAAGGATAAAAAAAGAAAAGCACTTGAAGAAGAAGCTGCTAAGTGTTCAAAAATAACTGATTTGTTCAGCAAGTGAGCGACAGGTCAGCCATGTTAAGAACTATTTCGCTACGTTAATTTAGGTTTGCTTTGGTTCAGAGCTGCCGGAACCATTGTGGCGAGTGGAATTTGACCCACCGCTTGTCAAAGTCCTGTGGAGACACCCCGCTGCTTTCTGAGTTCAGGACGGAACATAAAAACCTCTGCTTTCCCCAAACTGCATGAAGCGCTGAAAAGGCAGAGTAAAACTGAACAGCAGAGCCAATCAGAATCTCCATTTCAGCTGGGACATGCTTTCAGACCTGCCTTTGATGGTGCAGAACTTTTTCTTTAGTTCGGTTTTGACATACGACTCCACCCGAATTCAGGCAGCACCAAACAGCTGAACCGCACTAATTCAGGAGATAATTCAACACCAGAGGACGTTTTTGCTGTACTGTCTGCACAGCCTGCTGCTTTAACATTTCACTCTTTACAAACGCTCATATCGTTTCTGCACTGTGAGCTGCTGTAAATAAAATGTTAATGTGTGTCAGAGTTTGGCACATGGACCATAGAGCAAATTTTTGGCTAAGCGTGAGTCATCTGATCAGTTACATTTAAACTGGTATTCAAAAAGATGATCAGCGTCTCTCATGTTTCTGTTTTCATGGTGGTGAATGTGAAAGTAACAGAGCGCTTACATCCCTGCCGTCTTTAGAAAATGAACTGAGTATGAAAACAGCCTGATGTTCTTCAGAGATGTTAGCTAACAAATTCTGCTATCTGAGCAGCATCAAAACAAACACCGACACTGTTAATGATCAGGATCAGAGGTGGGTAGAGGATAATTAAAGAGTGTGGGCGCTAGACTGGCCTGCTATCTCATGGTCTTAATGAGTGCTCTTTGAATCAATTCAGAAAAGCACAGGTGTGAAATGATGTGTTACTCCTAGTGACTCATACTGACTGGAGGTAACATTAGCATTACTAGCTCAGTGCACATTCTGTGAATATTAATGAGGTCATAAGTGATCAGTGATCTCACCAGTGCCTTCTTGAGTCTTACCAATGTACTTGACAGTTGATGTTACATCAGCTGACTTCATTATGCAGCAAAAAACTGCAAAACTTTCCAGTACCTGTGTTGTGAATTTCTGGTTTCCTCTTGCTGTTGGTGTCGTCCATCTCTGTGTTGAGGTCATGGCGTCTAACAGTGTCTGCACTCTCATAAATATCCACCACCAGCTCGGCTCGCTGTCCTCTGTTCAGATCTTCAATGCTGATCACATCATCATAAATGTTCTGAGACATTTCTAATCTATAAAAGACTCACTAAAAGGCTGAATTACTGTGTCTCTGCCTGAAAACACTACTAATCATCTGCACTTCATATGCACATTCCTATTATTAGTGCTCGTCCGCTGTCAGTTCAGGAAATGATGCGGCTCCAGTAGCTTAAGTGTGAAAAGAGCAGAGTGCAGACCTCATGTGCTCTCTGACATGTTGTTGCTGTCCCCTGAAAGCACTTAAATTGTGTAAAAAGGTTTGTATATGTAGTTCATAATGCCTTCACTCTACTGTTACAAGACTTTTAATGCCTTATTTTTGGCCCACTTATAGGTGAATTCATCCGACACTAAGAGCAAATGTTAGAAGCAAAATATAGGCTGCTGTGGGATGTTATGTTGTTCTCAGGGCTCATCTAACTGATCTCTGTCTATAATCACTTTATTATAATTGGTCTGTAACCAGTCTCTCTCTATAATCGTATAATTGTAACTCATCTAGAATTGCTTTTTCTTTCCATGATCATTAGATTAGATTAAGTGACCCTTATTAGTCCCACAATGGGAAAATTTCCCATTTACCTCCGCAATCTAACCCATCTGTGCAGTGAAACACCACATACTAGTGAAGACACACACTAGGGGGCAGTGAGTGCACTTACCCGGCGCGGTGGGCAGCCCGATTCGCAGTGCCTGGGGAGCAGCTCAGGGGATCGAACCGGCGACCATCTGGTCGCAAGGCTGATTCCCTAACCTCCAGCCCACGACTGCCACAATCATGCCATTATAACTGGTCTATAATTGATCTCTATCTATAATTGTATCATTACTGATAGATACATTCATATTCTATGATCATGTCATCATAATGGATCAGTAACTGTTCTCTCATGTCATTGTAATTGGTCAGTAAGGGTTCTCTCTCTACAATCAAGCCATTGTAATTGGTCAGTAATTGGTCTCTCTCTCTTTCTGATTATATTATTGTAACTGGTATTTAATTTATTTCTCACTATAGTCATATTGTAACTCATCTGTAATTGGTCTCTCTACACCATCATATCATTGTAACTGGTCTGTAACTTTTTCCTAGGTATGATCACGTTGTAATGGTGGCAGTCGGAAACAGACGTTTGCAGTAGAGGCTTGGATTAAGGTCTTTAATAAGAAAGGGGCTGTCCAAAATCACAGTCGTAAATCCAAAGCAGAAAAAAGAAAACTAGAGCACCAAAACAGAACAAAAGGGAACGGCCAAAATCAAAGTCGTAAACCGAAAACAGGTCATACACGGGTAACCGCCGTTGTTTCGGTGTGCTTCAAGGCCACGACCATTGTCCCTGTGCCGAACATATCTCCAGTGTCTTGCCTCAATGGCGTCCCGTTGCACCCACACCCATCATCATTAAGTGCTTCGAGTGGCTCATAATGAGGCACATCAAGACCCAGCTGCCTCCTTCACTGGACCCTTAGCAGTTTGCATATCGCTCCAGCCGTTCTACAGATGACGCCATAGCCACCACTCTTCATCTGGCCCTCACTCATTTTGAAAAAAAGGACACTTATGTTAGAATGCTGTTCATAGACTAATTCCTGGACTTTCTTACTGAGAGACCTCAGTCGGGATTGGGAGCAGCATCTCTAGGCTGTGGGCAGTGGGCGGTGTGCTCAGTCCATTGCTGTTCACTTTGCTCACAGTTCCAACCACATTGTTGATTTCAGGAGAGCACAGAGTGACCATTTGGAACATGATGGAACATTTTATTTCCATCAACAACTCCCCCTGTGGAGTTCCTTGGTGTTCACCTTGCGGAGACCCTTACCTGGACCCTGAACACCAGCTTCATAACCAAGAAAGCTCAGCAGCATCTCTATTTCCTGCCGTAGTTAAGGAAAGCTCATCTCCCATCCGCCATCCTTACCACCTTCTACAGAGCCACTATAGAGAGCGCCTGCATTACTGCCTGGTTTGGGAATTGCACTGCCTCCGACCACAAGACCCTCCAGCGAATAGTGAGGACAGCTGAAAAGATCATCGGGGTCTCTTATCCCTCCATCACAGACGTTTACACCACATGCTGCATTCGAAAAGCCACTAGCATTGTGACTGACCCCACACACCCCTCACATGAGCTGTTCTCTCTTCTGCCATCTGGAAGAAGGTACCACAGCATTCAGGCCCTCACAGCCAGAATGTGCAGCAGTTTCTTTCCACAAGCCATCAGATTCCTCAACTCCCACAAACTGAATTAAAGGACACCCACACACATATGCACACATATACACAACAATATGGGACTAACTCACTCCTAACTTCTTGCAGTTCCAAATTATGTCTGGATTTAAATAGAATTATTGCATTTCACTGAAATACTTCATTTGATATAACTGTAGATCTGACTACTTGCATTTTGCACATTATTTCCACAACAATATCTGACTTTCATTTTTGCACATTTTACTTTACCTTAACAGTGTTAGCTGCTAGAAATACTGTATCAACCAAATACTGTATTCCATTGCTGTTCTGGTTGCTACCTTAGTGACTGCTATGCTCATATATGCTAGGCTATCTGCTAATCTGCTAATATGTCATAGTATGTTACATCCTCCTTTGCACAGCTCCACATACTCTCAGTACTGTGTACTGCCTGTGTTCTGTTTTGTGTTTATTGTACATTTTTCATATTTATTTATTGTACTGTATTGTCTGCATTGTGTATATTGTATTGTCTTACACGTGTGTTCCTGTGTTGCACCATGGTCCTGGAGGAATGTTGTTTTGTTTCACTGTGTACTTGTATATAGCTGAAATGACAATAAAGCCTGACATGACTTGACTTGAAGCAATCAGATACACAAGAGAATCGCTCAGTACGCACATGGGTGACGATACTTCACAGTTGTCCTAGCCTAAAGCCCAGGCTTATATACTAAACTAAATGACAAGGTAATATGGAACAGGTGTGAGTGTATACATGTGAGAGTCCTTAGTCAAGTAAGAGTCCGTAGTTATGTGGTGCAGCAAGGAGTTCTGGGAATTGGAGTCCTGGGCTGCCCCATTGGCAGAAGTTCCAACCAGGCCGGAGGGAGGCGTGACAGTACCCTAACTCGAACCCCCGCCATCTATTTTCAACCAGCTTTTTGCTAAGCTTTTCAAAACCCCAGTAAGCATTGTAGTACTTTCCTCTGAACTCTAACTCATTCTTACATTTCTTTGAAAGTAAAATATTTAAAATCAAAATCTCTTTTATGGTATCCTCCCCTAAAACCTTCTTTTGCTCTCCTTTGAACGCCCAGCCTCTAGACTCACCCTGCTTCTCTGCAGTAACCCTGTTACTGAGTCTCTTGTTAGTGAAATCATTACTAATTCTGAATGTACAACCTGCTTCCTCGACCCCCTCCCCACACCACTAGTCAAAGCCTGTATGTCTACTCTGGTCCCCATCTCACTTTTATCATCAACTGGTCATTATCTTCTGACCATGTTCCCTCGGTGTACAAAATTGCGGCAGTTACTCCAGTCCTTAAAAAACTTATCTAACTAATCTAACTTTAATAACTTTCGTCCCATCTCAAATCTTCTGTTCTAATCGAAAGTCCTTGCGCATGTTGTTACAGATCAAACATTATTTGGAAACGAATAATCTTCTAGATCCCTTCCAGTCTGGTTTTCAGCCACATCATAGCACTGAAACAGCTCTGGTTAAGGTTGTTAATTATCTGCTGGTGACCGCTGATGCTGGTGCTATTAGCATTCTCATGCTACTCGATTTAAGCGCTGCATTCGACGCGGTTAACCAATCCTCCTCTCTAGACTGAGTGAGTGAGTGAGCTGGGTATTGTAGGCTCTACTCTTGACTGGTTTACTTCCTATCTAACAGAACATAAACAATATGTTACTCTGTCTGGGCATCATTCCTCCACTTCCACTGTCACTCAAGAGGTCTCGCAAGTTGGCTTATTATTATTCATTATTTACATGCTCCCTCTTGGCAAGATTTCATTGCTATGAGGATGACACTCACCCCTCTTGGCAGTTTGGGATTGTGTCTCTCAGAAATTAGGAACTGGGTGAAACACAACTCTCTAATGCTAAACAGTGATAAGGCTGGACTCATTCTCATTGGTTCTAAATCTGCTCTTAACAAAACTGGCCCCCTCACTCTCTCAATTGATGATGTTGGTTTGTCCCCCTCCTCTGTGGTCCATAATCTGAGTGTCATCCTTGACTCCTCACTTAAACTCAACTCTCATGTCAGCTCCCTTGTTAAAACCTGCTTCTTCCACTTACACAATATAGCAAAAATCAGACCATCTCTTTCCCAGTCAGCTGCTGAAACTCATTCATGCTTTCATTTCTAGCCATTTAGGTTATTGCAGTTCACTTCTTATTGCAGGCATCAGCTCCTTATCACTTCATAAACTCCAGACAGTTCAAAACTCTGCTGCTCGTCTCCTCACTTACACCCGGTCACATCACCATATAACGCCTGTAATGTGGTAATGTGGTAATGCCTACGCTCTGTTTAAGACGGCTTATTAGGCAGGCAGGTGTTAGTAACATTTACTCTTACAAGTGTTTTGATGATTTCATCATCAATCTCCCAATAAATGGAGGAAATTCGCACTGAGGGAGGAAAAACAGGCTTGGGCTCTGAAGGACTCTCTCCTTTCAGGTCAGCAGCACCCCCCAACCAGTGACGCCACTCCTCTAAGGCATTTCAATGCAAGGGGTTTGCGATCTCCAATGCCGTAATTTTTTGGAATAAAAGGCAATTGGGTGAAATTTTTCACGGTCACCACTACGCTGAGATAGAACTGCACCTACACCAGTTTCAGAAGCATCCATCTCTACCACAAATGGTTTGGATGGGTCAAGATGTTTAAGGATGGGAGCTGAGATGAAAGTGGATTTTAGAGCTTGGAAGGCTTTCTCTGCTGCCGGAAACCAAGTTAACGTTTTAGATGCTACCTTAAGGAGAGTGTATGGAGAGTGTCAATGTAAGAGATCCAAATCTCCCTATCGTGTCACGGAGGACATAGTTTATGAATGACTGGAAAACAAAGGCTTTGTTAGAGAGCCCGAAAGGCATGACTGAGTACTCATAGTGTCCCCTGGTGGTGATGAATGCCGTTTTGCACTCGTCACCCTCCTTAATACGGATTAAATTGTAGGCACTACAAAAATCCAATGTAGTGAAAAACAAAGTTTCCACAAAGTTGTTCAAGGGCTACAGGGATAAGTGGCAAGAGATAGGCGAATTTCTTTGTGATGTCTTTCAGAGTATGATAGTCTATAAGGTTCTAAGACCCCCATACCTCTTTTTAATTACCTTACTTCAGCTTAAGTTCTTCATTAGATTGTCCTTTGTGAGGATGATCAAACACAGTTTTAAAGTCTTTCAGGAATTGTTCATAGGACAAACCTTGCAAACGAGAGCATCCTGAAGTGGCCCAGTCTAGGGCTTTCTCAGAGAGCCATGACACAATAAAGGAAATCTTAGCCTGGGCTGTACTAGTGGGAGAATTACTGAAATAAACAGAGGACTGCAACAAAAATCCTCTGCATTTATCAGGGAATCCATCAAACTTGCCTGGTTAACTTACAGGGAGTGAAAGAGTCAAACTCACTGACACTGTGTTGCTAGCAACAGAAACACAAGTAGTTGAAGAAGCAGTGAGGGATAGAGTGCGGTGTCGAGGATGAACAGCGATGTCGTTAACTCCAGCTAGGAGCTCGGAAAGCTGGGCCTGCTGCTCAGCTTGTTGTTGAGTCAGGTCACCAACTGACTGCGTGACATCAGCCAGTGCTTGTTGGTGATGGCCCAGGAGCTGACCTTGACTGTTCAGGACTTTCTGCACAGCCTCCATGTCTGCCGTATTCATGGTGGTGAGGTATCCTGTAACGGTGGCAGACGAAACCAGACGCTCACAGCAGAGGCTTGAATTAAGATCTTTAATGGGGTTGTCCAAAAAATCCAAAGCAGAAAGTCAAAAACCAGAGCCATAAACAGAACCAGAGTCATAAACAGAAAACGGGTCATACATGGGTAAGCAATCAGTTACACAACAGAAACGTTCAGTACGCACATGGGTGACGATACTTCGCAATTGTCCTAGCCTAAAGCTCGGACTTACACTAAACTAAATGACAAGGTAATATGGAACAGGTGTGAGTGCAAATCAGAAGTTCAGAGAGGAGGAGTGCTGATAGGTGGATCTGTGAGAGTCTGTAGTAATGTGAGAGTCTGTAGTCATGTGATGCAGCAAGGAATTCTGGGAATTGGAGTCCTGGGAATTGGAGTCCTCCATCCAGACCCAGAGGGAGCCATGACACGTCATTATATCTGGTCTGTATCTGATCTCCCTCTAAAATCATATCATTGTAACTGATCTGTAATTGCTTTCACTCTATAATCATATGATTGTAACATATCATTGCCCTTATAGAAAGAAAATATGAATTTTGAAGAAACAATAAGCGATGGTAACAAAAACAAAAATCAATACACCATGAATAAAAGGGTTTTGTCATTGTCTAAGTTTCTTTCATAATAGAACATGAGGGCTAGAGGGCTGTTAAGGCTATACTAGTCACTGTCCCATAGATTATTCAATGCAGTACCTGACAGGTGATTCGTGTGTTGCTGCATATTGAATAGAAAAATGATCATGGAGGATCATCACTACTCTTTACAAGCAGAAATATTGGGAAGTCTGCAGCAGGGACAATTAGGCCACATAAAACAAACACAAAAAAACAAAAGAAGAAAACTAAGAGACCAGCGTCGGCAAAGAACCAGGATAAACAATGGTGTGATGTTTTTAGCTGGAAAACCCTCATGAAGGACAGAGAACGTCAGAGTAATGTGGAAGTTGTGTGCTTTCAACTGAACATGTGAGCTAACCAATGAAATATATACAGTTTTATATCTTTGAGTGGTCAAGTACTTTATTTGTTGTCCAGCTTTGCTGACGTGACCAAAAAGTTACACTGTTTAATTTATAAAGTATAAATATGCGTTGAAGTATAGCAGTATTTTGGAGCTAGCATACATGCTAGTAGCATTCCTGCTAGAATATGTAACTAATGCTTTAAGCAATATAAAAATAGAAGTCATCCATACAAAGTTTCCATTCCTATAGGTTCTGCAAGTGATAGCAAACATAGATAATAATTTACATTTGAAGTCAGAAAGCTTCAAATAGACTTCAATCAAACGCTGCTTGATGTGTTTGGTAGCTGTTGTGTAACTTGAACAGAAAACTGTTACTGTCTAAAATGGTTATGACAACAACCAATCAATGGTCTGCACTATTTCTAGCTCCTCCCATATCTTCAAGCTCAGCACTTGCTAAACTGGCAAAAAGAGTAAAAAATTCAGTATAGGTATTCAGGTGTGGTGTGGTGTGATTTCTGAGGTACAGAAGTCCAGAGATGCCATGAGCTGTTGCTATCATTTTTTGGATTGTTTTCTTGAGATAACAAGATAAGTAACTTGTTATCTTAAAATAACAATCCAGAAAATTATAACTACCTCATGGCCTCTCTGGACTTCTGTACTTAAGAGTGGAAAAGAAGATTACAGATTTGTAATCATACTGTGCTGTATAGTCTCATGTTAGACTATCTGGACCCTTTTTACCTGAGTTTCTGAACTAAATTACCCATAATATTTTATCTAATGTCTTTTTATTCATACAGAAAACAACAAGCAAATCTCCCAATCATTATAATGTTTAATAGCTGGAGCCGATAAATAAATACAATGATGAATAGCAAGTATGCTATTCCATTATTTAAAACCGTTTGTTTTTCACTCTTAGTTCATTTTTTTCTCACAGATTCCAACTACAGGGTGACCACAGGGATAATCAGCCCAGGTTGATACATTTTCAGATTTAGCATGTGTAGAGCCAGTTACAGCACAGTCCTCATTTCCTCCATAATCATTGGGCTCCCCCTTCAACCAGAACCTGAAAGAGCAATAATGAATGTCTTCACCATTTCACATCTAGACCTTCACAGAACGGAGAATATGAATGATGAGCAGTGTTCAGTTCAGTGGTCTCTTACTCAGTGGTCAGTGTTGAGTTGTCCACCCATTTCCAGACCCCCTCTGTGTCACTGTCCGTCAGACCAATCCAACCTTCGGTATAGCCAAATTCTTTACTGATGAACTCCTGTGAATGTTAAGAAAAAAATATATAAGAAAATATAATTGACAGTGGTCTATTATCTCTCTCTCTCTCTCTCTCTCTCTCTCACCTGTTCTTCTCTGCTGTTTATGATCAGCAGGTCTGCTCCTTTACTTCTGCAGAACTTTCTGCTCTCATTCCAGCTCTTCTTCTCAGTAGAGATGTAGTAAAGACTGAAGTTGAAATATCTCCAGCCTTGTTCTTGTTCAGAGACAGACACAATGCTGAACTCAGTGTTATGAGTATTTCTGATAAACTCACTATTTGAATGATGAGGGAGCCAGGGGTAGCTTAGTTCCCATGAAATTGTTGTGATCTCCTCTGAAAACAACCAAATCTGAAGTTTGGGGAAGCTGAGTTATGTGGTCTCAGACAGCAAGCATATACCGGTCCACTGGCTTGATAAGGTCGGCACCCCGCTGACTGTTAGCCACTACTGGACTACAGATTATTGTCCTGCATACAAGCTCTAACTAGTTTTTAAATCTCCTCAAACAGATTTTAAATGCACACAGACTTTTAATTTAGAAAATAAGACAAACATTTCTAACATAAATATGCCTAATATAAAATGTTTTTATAGAAAATGTTGTTGCTGACATTGTGCTAGATTAAGATTTACTGAACTAGTAAATAAAATTTACTAAACTAATTTACAAAGTATAACTAAAGTAAGGAAAAATCTGTAAATTGGACCGTGAGTGGAAAATGAGCGATGATAAGCAGAATTTTGTCTATTACTCTGCTTAAACACTGGTGGACCGTCTGGAAAACACTGAGCAAAACACCAGTGGACCTCCAGCTTTGCCATTAGCGGGTCAACAGTGGCCCACTGTCCTCTTGCTATCAGGGGTTACTACGACAATTAGATGAAATCAAAATCTTAAACTGTTTCTGTTTTAGTCTTTTACAACAAGGCATCAGTTTCATGATTCCAAACCAAAGTTCAAATAAAGATGCTTTGAAGTTCTCTTGAGAGGAGCTAGTTTGTTTCTGTCCTGTGGTTTTATCTGTGTAAAGGCTTTTACACACCCAACGATTTTTTCCCCCTTATCGCTGGTGACCTGAACTATCTGACCAATAACAGTTGTCTCTGCTGTTGGCATGGCAACAACTTAGATGATGTATTAGCCCCATACCAGCAAAGAGGAACTTTTACACAAACTCTAAAAGGACCAGAAACTCCAAAAGCAGCTCAAACTTCACATTTTCACAATTCACATTTGTCCTGAATACTTGAGTCCACACTCAGGATGGATTCTGGGCTCATTTGGGGGAAGGGGCCCATTATCGCTGGCTTGCTTTCACACATAAGAATTCCATCCGAACTGTGGATCGATTAGGCAAGTGTCACTTTTGTGTGTGTAGGTTTGCAAAATAGTGGACATCAGCTTTATCCATTGGATACAAACACTCTAGTGGCAAAGAACAGCACTTTTTGTCCATAACAGTCCTTTCCCACCATCACAAATCATGAAAAGAGAGGTAACATGATAAGTCAATGCAGTCATGTTACAAAATGAACCAATCATGAAGCCCCACATGCAGCACCAGGAGTGGATAACTTCCATATGTGCAGAGTTCACTGTAAGCAGTCCTGGGTCTGGAAAGAGAGATAGTGTAAAAACGCCCCTCTACATACACCTCATCATCTGACCTCGGGCCTTGTGAAGTCTCTGTGTTCCTTACTTGAGTGCTGAGCTGTGGATTGTTTATTTGTGTTTGACTTGCTTTGTTTGCTGTTTTTCTAAATGGATCTGCTTTGTGACTATGGGTGTTGGATTTGCCCTAATAAAGCTACTCTGCACATGCAGCCTGCCTATCAACCCCAATCGGAGTCTTGAAGAGACCCCCAAAAGCCAGAGTAGAATTCCAACAATGGATAAACTACTTTTTGTTCATGATCATTGTTTGTCAGACTTCTGTTCTCCTGGTTTGATTCTTGTTCATATTTGTAGATGCAAAGCACCTCATTGAACTGACTTGTAACCAGATGTGGACAGAAACAAAGTTATTGTCATTTTGTAGTATTTTTGAATTGCATAACCGAGTTTCATGAGGAGAGTGAAATTTTACTCATTTAAAGCACAAGATGAGACCACATTGCTAATTAAACCTGTCAAAAAACAGGAACAGGCACGTCTGCACCAAGATGTAGCTGGATTTTGCTTACTGCAGCATTGTGAATGTGCGCCAAAGCCTGAATATCATCACTGTCGCACAAAAACCTTGTATCTCCATTTTTGTCATTTTCTACTTTTTTGCATACTTTTAAAAATCCTGTTTACATTGTGTTAAAATTTTAGTTGCACTATGGGGGCCAGGGGTTGGTTAAGGGTTGGCCTTAGCTCCCCTATCCCCCTTAATGGGCCATTGTGTCACTGTGCATTCTTTTTTTTTTGTGAATAAAGAAGTAGATAAACAGTTTGCCTAACATCTTCATACATAATCAAGCATAAATAAAAATTGATGTCGTCACATACTGAGCTTTTACGCCAGTTGTAGAGATTCTAAAATTGTGATCTTTGAAGTACATAGACATTCACTTACCCTGTTTCAAAAACATTTGGAATCCATCTCTTTCCTTCTGTAGCTGGTCTCTCTCTTTAGTCATGTTGGTGTAATTGGTCTGTAACTGGTCTCTCTCTTTAGTCATGTTGGTGTAATTGGTCTGTAACTGGTCTCTCTCTATAGTCAGGTTGGTGTTATTGGTCTGTAACTGGTCTCGTTGTAGAATCAGGTTGGTGTAACTGGTATGTAACTGATCTCTCTCTTTAGTCAGGTTGGTGTAATTGGTCTGTAACTGGTCTCGTTCTAGAATCAGGTTGGTGTAACTGGTCTGTAACTGGTCTCTCTCTGTAGTCAGGTTGTTGAACTTGATCCACAGCACTGTGATGGCAGCCAGCAGGAGAACACACAGCAGCCCCAGACACACTGCAGCCAGTCTGCTGCATCTGCTCTCTGAAGTGTCTCCACCTAGTGGGAAATGGACACAGATGCATGTGTGCTTTAGTATATGTGAGTATTTACACTTGAACCATTTCAGCGTTTCAAGTATTCATGTTATCAGACATTATAAAGGAGGAGGTTGGAAAATAAATATGAAGCCTTGTGAAGCTCAACTTGGCGTTTGTTTAGTACTGCATCCACAATCCACATTAAGACTGTACTGTTCACAGCTAAAGTCATATGTTAACAACATCTGTTTATCAGGGACACCAATGCTTATTCCAACAAGACAACACCCAGAATATTCTGCACGTGTTACAACAGCATGGTGGCGTAATCAGAGAGTGCAGGAGCTACACTGGCCTACCTACAGTTCAAACCTCCCATTGAAAATGTGTGTCTTGTTAAGCTCAAAATACAACAATGTATGGTCAAACAGCTAAAGACTTGTGTAACAGAAGAATGGCAAAGAATTACACTTTAAAAACTGGATCAATTGGTGTCATCAGTCCCTAAATGTTTATTAAGCGGTGTTAAATAGAAAGGTGATGTAACACAGGGTCACGCCTCCCTCCGGCCTTGCCGAAACTACAGCCAAAGGGGCCGCCCAGCACTCCAATTCCCAGAACTCCTTGCTGCATTACATGACTCAGAACTCTCACCGATCCACCTATCAGCGCTTTTCATCTCCAGACTACAGATTACACACACACACACACCTGTTCCTTGTTTTCTCTGTTTGTTAGTTTAGTATATAAGCCTAGGCTTTAGTTTAGCTTATTTGTGAAGTATCGTCACTCCTATATCCATACCGTGCCTTTCTCCCGTGTTCCTTACTGCTTTCCTGTGTGTGACCCATTTTTCAGTTTATGACCCTGATTCTAGCTGTACCCTTTTGTTCTGTGTTGGTTTGGATGTTCTGCTTTTGTTATTCAACTGTGATTTTGGACAACCCCTTCAACATTAAAGATCAGGTACAGTGGTAAACATGCTCCTGTCCCAACTTTTTTGGAAGGTGTGGCAGGCATCACATACGGAATGAGCATTTATTTACAAAAAAAAAAAGTTCATAACGTAAAACCTAAAATAGTGTTTTTGTACTGTTTTCAATTTTATACAGATCAAATTTACTAATAGCTGCTTTCTGTTTTATTGATATTTCACATACTCCAAATCTTTTTGGAATTGGGATTGTATTCAACTCACCTGGCTACAGCTCATATTTACAGTCAGTGATGTATCTGTGGCTTCCTGAAAACCTAGTGTGAAGTTATTTTTATTGCTCCCGCCTAATGGAAATCAAAATGTGATTGTTTGATTCCTCTGTCACTTTGTAATTACATGGATGGTCAATGTCTCTTCAGCTCTCAAAGTCCTAACCAATAAGAGAATTGCATAGCTATATCTACACAGATACTGCAAATAAAACCTATTCCTGATTAGCCAGTCTTATGTTGGGTGTTTCAAGAATCTAACTGTGGTGTTTTCATCCAAAATTTAACAATGAAATACAACAGTAGTACTATAATACTAATACTTATAAAGGCCTAGAAGGCCCTGAGGCAGGGGTGCCCAATCCTGTTAACAAGTAACAGTAGCATCAATAGCTCAGTGCACACTACTGTGCAGTGCTTACAGTTGACTTCAATATTCAGAGAAAATTGCAAAACTTTCCAGTACCTGTGTTGTGAATTTCTGGTTTCCTCTTGCTGTTGGTGTCGTCCATCTCTGTGTCGGGGTCATGGCATCTAACAGTGTCTGCACTCTCATAGATAACCACCTCCACCTCGGCTCGCTGTCCTCTGTTCAGATCTTCAATGCTGATTACATCATCATAAATATTCTGATTCATCTCTAATCTGTAAAAGACTCACTAAAAGGCTGAATTACTGTCTCTCTGTCTGAAAACACTGATAATCATCTGCACTTCATATGCACATTCCTATTATTAGTGCTTGTCTGCTGTCAGTTCAGGAAATGACGCAGCTCCAGTAGCTTCTTCTGGTCAAAGTGTGAAAAGAGCAGAGTACAGACCTCATGTGCTCTCTTACACGTTGTTGCTGTCCCCGGAAAGCACTTAAATTGTGTAACATGTTTTGTATATGTAGTTCAATGCCTTCACTCTACTTTTAACACCTTATTTTTGTCCCTCTTACAGGTGAATTCAGTACTTTTTAAACAACATGTAATGATTTGGAATCCGACACTATTTGCTAAGGTCAAAGGCTAAAAGTACAATATAGGCTGCTGTGGATTGTTAACTAGTTCTCAGGGCTCATCTAACTGGTCTTTGTCCATAATCACTTCATTATAACTGGTCTGTAAATGGTTTCTCTCTATAATCATATAAGTGTAATTGATTTAGAATTGTTTTTTCTTTCTATGATCATGTCATATCTGGTCTATAACTGGTCTCTATCTGTAATTATATCATTGTTAATGAATCTGTAACTGGTCTCTCTCTATGTCATTGTAATTGGTCAGCGATTGGTCTCTCTGTATAATTATACCATTATAACTGGTCTGTAATTGGTCTCTAATTGATCACATTATTGTAAGTGGTCTACAATTAATATCTCACTATAAATCATGTCCTTGTAGCTGGTCTGTAATGTTTTCCTCTGTATGATCATGTCATTATATCTAGTCTGTATCTGGTCTCCCTCTAAAATTATATATCATTGCAACTGAACTGTAATTGCTTTATAACCATATCATTGTAACTGCCCTTATAGAAAGACCATATGAATTTTAAAGAAACAATAAGCAATGGTAACTCCAGTCCTGGAGGGCCGGTGTCCAATACTGTTTGGTGATTAACCTGCTCAAACACACCTGATTACACATCTGTTAATTACAAGGTTTAGTGGGTGTGCTTGAGCAGGGAAACCTCCAAACTGTGCTGTACACCACCCCTCAGGACTGGATATGTGCATTCTTGATACAGACTCATTTGTTAAAGCTGCTAAGGCTATGCTAGTCACTTTCCCATAGATTATTCAATGCAGTATTAAAAAAATGTAACAAAAACAAAAGGAATAAAACTAAGAGACCAGCGTCGGCAAAGAACCAGGATAAACAATGGTGTCATGGAAACCCCCATGAAGGATAAAGAACGTCAGAGTGATGCCAAAGCTGTGTGTTTTCAGCTGAACAGGTGAGGAAACTGCACCATCAAACTTACAAAATCTCACCTGTGGAAACACGACTTAGTTTTCCGACCCAAACGACATTCAGTCCTATACGTTTATGTTTCTCCATTCAAATGTCATTTAAATCTCCAGAAACAGAGAAGTAAAGTTATACCTGGCTGTTTGCAGCTCCGTTAGGGCGACAACTGTTTATCTCTCGGCTGTTAACATTAGCAAAAGTTATCTAAAGGCTAGCATTGTTCACGTCTGTGTTCATTAGCTGATGTGACCTTACCCTCCAATGATGACAAAGAGGTTCTTCTTCTCTTTATGCAGCACCATGGGATCCTTTACCCACCCTGACGTGAAGAGCCATTGGGCTTCTGTGCGTTTAAATGCTTTGCGAGACTCTCCAGAACAGCGGGTGGGGTTGTGTATGAGGTAACGTTTCTTCTCTTCCAAAGTAAGGTGCGCAATTTTAGCCATCTTTCACCTCTAGTTACGGTTGTGCGGAGCAGCGAAGCCACAAATTCGGTCCCAAATATGGAGGCCACAACAGAAAAATCATGTGACTGAAACTCTAGGATAGCGGTATTTTGGCGCTAGCATACATGCTACATTCCTTCTAGAATATGTAGCGAATACTTTAATCAATATAAAAACAGATGTCATCTACTTTAGCACTTAGTATTGCTATAATAGCGCTTGGTCTTCATTAAGAAGAGTAATGAACTGGCTGAGCTGAGTTGCTGTCAGTCTGACACTTTCTCAGTAATGTCAGCTTAAACTGCAAGTGAAAGCAAAGATAGAGAATGATCTACATTTAAAGTCAGAAAAAGCTTCAAATAGATTTCAAACACTCCTATTACCTGAGTTTCTAAGCTAAGTTGCCCATAATGTTTTATCTATTATCATTTTATTCATTAAACAGAAAACAACAAGAACATCTCCTAATCATCATAATGTTTTAATAGTTGACACTGATCAATAAACACATTGATGACCAGCACCTTTATAGCCAGTTACAGCACAGTCCTCCTTTCCTCCAAAATCATTGGGCTCCCCCTTCAACCAGAAACTGAAAGAACAATAATAAATGTTTTCACCATTTCACATCTAGACCTTCACAGAATGGTAAAGATGAATGATAAGCAGTGTTCAGTTAACTGGTATCTTACGCAGTGGTCAAAGCTGAGTTGTCCACCCATTTCCAGACCTCCCCTGTGTCACTGTCTGTCAGACCAATCCAAGCTTCAGTGCTGCCAAATTCTTTACTGATGAACTCCTGTGAATGTTGTAGCAAAGAATAATGAACAATGGTTCACTCTCTCTCTCTCTCTCTCTCTCTTTCTTTCTCTCTCTCACCTGTTCTTCTCTGCTGTTTATGATCAGCAGGTCTGCTCCTCTCTCTCTGCAGAACTGTCTGCTCTCACTCCAGCTCTTCTTCTCAGTAGAGATGTAGTAAAGACTGGAGTTGAAGTATCTCCAGCCTTGTTCTTGTGCAGAGTATAAACATAAAGACAGACAGAGTGTTTACCATTCAAATGATGAGGGAGGCAGGGCTAGCTTAGCTCCCAAAATATAGAGTTGTGAACTCCAACAAAAACAACAAAACCTGGTGGTTAATTGGCAACAGGTCAGTAACATGATTGGCTATAAAAAAGCATCCCAGAGAGGCTGAGTTTTCAAAAGTAAAGATGAGGAGGGGCTCACCACTCTGAAAGACTGTACAGGAAAGTAGTGCAACCATTAAAAAAATACATTCTCAACATAAAGTTTCTTAACATAAAATAGCAGAAATGTTTGCTTTTCATCATCTACAGTACAAGTGTCATTAAAAGATTCAGAGAATCTGGAGAAATCTCTGTATGTATCTCTGTAAGATTCTGTAGTGGAAATCACTGCATGGGCTCAGAAACACTTGACAGAAACCACTGTCTGTGAAAACAGTTCGTCGCTGTGTCCGCAAATGCAAGTTACCACTCTAAAACGCAAAGAAGAAACCACATATAAACAGGATCCAGGAATGCTGCCACCTTTTCTGGGCCTGAGCTCATTTAAAATGGACTGAGAGGAAGTGGAAAAGTGTCCTGTGGTCCAATGAATCAAAATTGGAAAAAAAATTTGGAAATGATGGACACTGTGTCCTCAGGAATAAAGACCACTCAGCTTGTTATCAGTGCACAGTTCAAAAGCCAGTATTCCTGATGGTCTGGGAGGGCATTAGTGCACATGGCAGGGGTGACTGGCACATCTGTGAAGGCATCACTAATGCTGAACAATATATACTTGTTTTGGCAACATGTGCTGCCATCCAGTCGACGTCTTTTTCAGGAAAGTCCTTGATTATTTCAGCAGGACAATGTCAAACCACATTCTGCATGTGTTACAACAGCATGGCTCCATATTAAAAGAGTCTGGGTGCTACACCGGCCTGTCTGCAATCCAGACCTGTCACCTCTGAAAACTTTTGGCACATTATGAAATGGAAAATACAACAAAGGAGACCCCAAAGTGTTGAGCTGCTGAAATCAAATATCAAGCAACAACAGGAAAAAAAATCACTTTCAAAACTACAGCAATTGGTCTCTTCAGTTCCCGAACAATTAGAGTGTTGTTAAAAGAAGAGGTGATGAAACACAGTGGTAAACATGCCCCCGTCCCAACTTTTTTGGAACATGTTGTTGGCATCAAATTCAAAATGGGCATATATTTTTCAAAAAACAATAAAAATTCTCAGTTTCAACATTTGATATGTTGTCTTTGTAGTATTTTCCTGTAAAAATATGGTTTACATGATCTACACCTCATTGCATTATATTTTCATTTACATTCTGTACAGCGTCCCTTTTTTGGAAATGGGATTGTAGATCAAATCAAACTCTCAAATGGCAGCACCGGGAATGGATAACTTCCACATGTGCAGAGTTCGCTGGAAGCAGTCCTGGGTCCTGAAAGAAGCTCTTGTGTGAAAACGCCCCTCTACATATACCTCATCTGTGTTTGACTTGCTTTGTTTACTGTTTTTCTAAATGGATCTGCTTTGTGACTATGAGTGTTGGATTTGCCCCAATAAAGCTACTCTGCATTTGCAGCTCACCTATCAACCCCAATGGTTAGAGTCTTGAAGAGACCCCCAAAAGCCAGAGTAGAATTCAAATAATGGATAATTTACTAATTTGTTCATGATCATTGTTTGAGCTCATCAGACTTCTGTTCTCCTGGTTTGGTTCTTGTTATATTTTTAGACGCACCTCATTGAACTGGCTTGTAACCAGACGTGGACAGAAATAAAGTTACTGCCATTTTGTGGTATTTTGAAACGCATAACTGAGTTTTATGAGGAGAGTGAAATTTTACTTAATATGAATTTTATGGTTTTATTCCAATTGCAATGATACACAAATCCCAGATGAATATAAACATAATTTAACAAACATTTTTAGTGATAAATATTTTCCTTGATCACATGACTAGCTCACCTTAAATACTGACTGTATGTGTTTCCTGACTTACAACAGAATGTATTTTGTTCTTAGTGACTTCACGAACAGTTGCTTGTATGTGTTTATACAGACTGTCTATGGTCTTTAGTATATGCACGAACACCTACTTGACAGTACTTGACAGAATGTCTGTTGTGCTGACATAATCCTTAGCACATGTACCAACAGCTGCAGGGGAAATACACAGTATAAAAGCCTGTATGCTAGAACAGTTTCAGGCTTGGCTACTGCAGACTGATGGACACCACACTCTCGAATAAAGTCTGCCTCACTCCTCTGTTCTTGGCCACAAAAAGATGTAGAACAGTAGGCCTTAACTTCTGTCTTCACACTACTTCTGCATTTTTGTTTGTGAATAAAGAAGTGCATAAAAACAATTTGCATCAAAGATTTTCATGTATAGTCAAGCCTAAATAAACAAGGGTGGTGTGATACTGAGCTTTTACGCCATTTGTAGATATTCTAAAATTGTGATCTTTAAGGTTCAGATATTCACTTACCCAGTTTCAAAAACATTTGGAGTTCATCTCTTTCCTTCCGTAACTGGTTTCTCTCTTGATTCAGGTTGGTGTTTTTGGTCTGTAACGGGTCTCTCTCTACAGTCAGGCTAGTGTAACTGGTCTGTAACTGATTTCTCTCTATAGTTAGGTTGGTGTAGCTTGTCTGTAACTGGTCTCTCTTTCAGCCAAACTGGTGTAACTGATCTTTAACTGGTCTTTCTCTTTAGTCAGATTGGTGTTTTTGGTCTCTAAATGTTTTTTTCTATAGTCAGGTTGGTGTTACTGGTCTGTAACCGGTCTCTCTCTATAGTCAAGTTGGTGTAGCTGGTCTGTAACTGGTCTCTCTTTTCAGTCAAACTGGTGTAACTGGTCTCTCTTTTCAGTCAAACTGGTGTAACTGGTCTCTCTCTTTAGTCAGATTGGTGTTTTTGGTCTGTAAATGGTTTCTTTCTATAGTCAGGTTGGTGTTACTGGTCTGTAACTGGTCTCTCTCTATAGTCAGGTTGATGTAACTGGTCTGTAACTGGTCGCTCTCTTTAGTCAGAACTGGTCTGTAACGGTCTCTCTCTATAGTCAGGTTGATGTAACTGGTCTGTAACCGGTCTCTCTCTATAGTCAGGTTGGTGTTACTGGTCTGTAACCTGGTCTCTCTCTATAGTCAGTTGGTGTAGCTGGTCTGTAACTGGTCTCTCTTTTCAGTCAAACTGGTGTAACTGGTCTGTAACTGGTCTCTCTCTTTAGTCAGATTGGTGTTTTTGGTCTGTAACTGGTCTCTCTCTATAGTCAGATTGGTGTTACTGGTCTGTAACTGGTCTCTCTCTATAGTCAGATTGGTGTAACTGGTCTGTAACCGGTCTCTCTCTATAGTCAGGTTGGTGTTACTGGTCTGTAACCGGTCTCTCTCTATAGGCAAGTTGGTGTAGCTGGTCTGTAAACTGGTCTCTCTTTCAGTCAAACTGGTGTAACTGGTCTGTAACTGGTCTCTCTCTATAGTCAAGTTGGTGTAGCTGGTCTGTAACTGGTCTCTCTTTTCAGTCAAACTGGTGTAACTGGTCTGTAACTGGTCTCTCTCTTTAGTCAGATTGGTGTTTTTGGTCTGTAACTGGTCTCTCTCTATAGTCAGATTGGTGTTTTTGGTCTGTAAATGATTTCTTTCTATAGTAAGGTTGGTGTTACTGGTCTGTAACTGGTCTCTCTCTGTAGTCAGGTTGATGTAACTGGTCTGTAACCGGTCTCTCTCTATAGTCAAGTTGGTGTAGCTGGTCTGTAACTGGTCTCTCTCTTTAGTCAGATTGGTGTTTTTGGTCTGTAACTGGTCTCTCTCTACAGTCAGGCTAGTGTAACTGGTCTGTAACTGATTTCTCTCTATAGTTAGGTTGGTGTAGCTTGTCTGTAACTGGTCTCTCTTTCAGCCAAACTGGTGTAACTGATCTTTAACTGGTCTTTCTCTTTAGTCAGATTGGTGTTTTTGGTCTCTAAATGTTTTTTTCTATAGTCAGGTTGGTGTTACTGGTCTGTAACCGGTCTCTCTCTATAGTCAAGTTGGTGTAGCTGGTCTGTAACTGGTCTCTCTTTTCAGTCAAACTGGTGTAACTGGTCTCTCTTTTCAGTCAAACTGGTGTAACTGGTCTCTCTCTTTAGTCAGATTGGTGTTTTTGGTCTGTAAATGGTTTCTTTCTATAGTCGGGTTGTTGTTACTGGTCGTAACCGGTCTATCTCTATAGTCAGGTTGATGTAACTGGTCTGTAACTGGTCGCTCTCTTTAGTCAGATTGGTGTTTTTGGTCTGTAAATGGTTTCTTTCTATAGTCAGGTTGGTGTTACTGGTCTGTAACCGGTCTCTCTCTATAGTCAGGTTGATGTAACTGGTCTGTAACCGGTCTCTCTCTATAGTCAGGTTGGTGTTACTGGTCTGTAACTGGTCTCTCTCTATAGTCAAGTTGGTGTAGCTGGTCTGTAACTGGTCTCTCTTTTCAGTCAAACTGGTGTAACTGGTCTGTAACTGGTCTCTCTCTTTAGTCAGATTGGTGTTTTTGGTCTGTAACTGGTCTCTCTCTATAGTCAGATTGGTGTTACTGGTCTGTAACTGGTCTCTCTCTATAGTCAGATTGGTGTAACTGGTCTGTAACTGGTCTCTCTCTATAGTCAGGTTGGTGTTACTGGTCTGTAACCGGTCTCTCTCTATAGTCAAGTTGGTGTAGCTGGTCTGTAACTGGTCTCTCTTTTCAGTCAAACTGGTGTAACTGGTCTGTAACTGGTCTCTCTCTATAGTCAAGTTGGTGTAGCTGGTCTGTAACTGGTCTCTCTTTTCAGTCAAACTGGTGTAATTGGTCTGTAACTGGTCTCTCTCTATAGTCAGATTGGTGTTTTTGGTCTGTAACTGGTCTCTCTCTATAGTCAGATTGGTGTTACTGGTCTGTAACTGGTCTCTCTCTATAGTCAGATTGGTGTTTTTGGTCTGTAAATGATTTCTTTCTATAGTAAGGTTGGTGTTACTGGTCTGTAACTGGTCTCTCTCTGTAGTCAGGTTGATGTAACTGGTCTGTAACCGGTCTCTCTCTATAGTCAAGTTGGTGTAGCTGGTCTGTAACTGGTCTTTCTCTTTAGTCAGATTGGTGTTTTTGGTCTGTAACTGGTCTCTCTCTATAGTCAGGTTGGTGTTACTGGTCTGTAACCGGTCTCTCTCTATAGTCAGGTTGGTGTTACTGGTCTGTAACCGGTCTCTCTCTATAGTCACGTTGATGTAACTGGTCTGTAACCGGTCTCTCTCTATAGTCAAGTTGGTGTAGCTGGTCTGTAACTGGTCTCTCTCTTTAGTCAGATTGGTGTTTTTGGTCTGTAACTGGTCTCTCTCTATAGTCAGGTTGGTGTAACTTGTCTTTAACTGGTCTCTCTCTATAGTCAGGTTGGTGTAACTCGTCTGTAGCTGGTCTCTCTCTGTAGTCAAGTTGATGAACTTGACCCACAGCACTGTGATGGCTGCCAGCAGGAGAACACACAGCAGCCCCAGACACACTGCAGCCAGTCTGCTGCATCTGCTCTCTGCAGTGTCTCCACCTAGTGGGAAATCAACACAAAAGCATGTGTGCTTTAGTTTATTAAAAGTATTTACACTTGAACTGTTTCAGCATTTCAAGTAGACTCAGACCACTGAAAACAGCTAAACAAACACCAGACCAGTACTAGCCTAGCATAAACCAGATTAGACCAACAGTTGGAAAATGAATAGCAAAAACCCTGTAAAGCTCAACTCAGCATTTGGAGATCTTCACAAGCACAGCAGCCAGAACAACCTGAAAAAAACATTGTGTGTTATTTTAGCCAAACACTACAAACTATTTATGCTGTTTGTGTCTTAGTTAACCAGTAATTTCAAGTAGGTTTTTGAAACGTTAAAGATTTTTAGTTTTGTATTTTTGGTTTCTCCCTATTAAAAGAGATAGGAGCCTGGTCTTGTATGACTGAAATAAATGCCAAACCCATCAGACAGCACTGCCTTGAAAATGATGTTTCTGTGATGGACATCACCACATGAGCTCGGAAATACTTTGACCTTGGTAAAATATAAAGTAGTGTTTTTTGTACTATTTTCTAATTAATACAGGTCAAATCTACTAATCACTGCTTTCGGCTTTTATTTGAGGTTGTTTTTTTTATAACTCACTGATTAGGCTGCTACTCGTATTTACAGTCAGTGACGTACAGTGGTGTGAAAAAGTGTTTGCCCCCTTCCTGATTTCTTATTCTTTTGCATGTTTGTCACACTTATATATTTCAGAACACCAAACAAATTTAAATATTAGACAAAAATAACACAAGTAAACACAAAATGCAGTTTATAAATGAAGGTCTTTATTATTAAGGGAAATTAAGGGGAAAAGAAATTCAAACCTACAGGGCCCTGTGTAAAAATGTGATTGCGCCCCCCTCCCGTTAAAACATAAATTAACTGTGGTTTGTCACATCTTTGGAAAGCGAGTTCAATTTCCCTAGCCACACCCAGGCCTGATTACTGCCACACCTGTTCTCAATCAAGAAATCACTTAAATAGGACCTGCCTGACAAAGTGAAGTAGACCAAAAGATCCTCAAAAGCTAGACATCATGCTGCGATCCAAAGAAATTAAGGAACAAATGAGAAACAAAGTATTTGAGATCTATCCGTCTGGAAAAGGTTATAAAGCCATTTCTAAAGCTTTGTGACTCCAGCGAACCACAGTGAGAGCCATTATCCACAAATGGCGAAAACATGGAACAGTGGTGAACCTTCCCAGGAGTGGCCGGCCGACCAAAATTACCCCAAGAGCGCAGCGATGACTCATCCAAGAGGTCACATGACTCCACCATAAGAAAGAGACTGGGCAAAAATGGCCTGCATGGCAGAGTTCCAAGACGAAAACCACTGCTGAGCAAAAAGAACATAAAGGCTCGTCTCAGTTTTGCCAGAAAACATTTTGATGATCCCCAAGACTTTTGGGAGAATACTCTGTGGACTGACGAGACAAAAGTTGAACTTTCTGGAAGCTGTATGTCCCATTACATCTGGCGTAGAAGTAACACAGCATTTCAGAAAAGGACCATCATACCAACAGTAAAATATGGTGGTGGTAGTGTGGTGGTCTGGGGCTGTTTTGCTGCTTCAGGACCTGGAAGACTTGCTGTGGTAAATGGAACCATGAATTCTGCTGTCTACCAAAAAATCCTGAAGGAGAATGTCCGGCCATCTGTTCGTGACCTCAAGCTAAAGTGCACTTGGGTCCTGCAGCAGGACAATAATCAAAAACACACCAGCAGGTCCACCTCTGAATGGCTTAAGAAAAACAAAATTAAGACTTTGGAGTGGCCTAGTCAAAGTCCTGACCTGAATCCGATTGAGATGCTGTGGCATGACCTTAAAAAGGCGGTTCATGCTCGGAAACCCTCCAATGTGGCTGAATTACAACAATTCTGCAAAGATGAGTGGCCAAAATTCCTCCACAGCGCTGTAAAAGACTCATTGCCAGTTATCGCAAACGCTTGATTGCAGTTGTTGCTGTTAAGGGTGGCCCAACCAGTTATTAGATTTAGGGGGCAATCACTTTTTCACACAGGGCCCTGTAGGTTTGGATTTCTTTTTCCCTTAATAATAAAGATCTTCATTTATAAACTGCATTTTGTGTTTACTTGTGTTATCTTTGTCTAATATTTAAATTTGTTTGGTGATCTGAAACATTTAAGTGTGACAAACATACAAAAGAATAAGAAATCAGGAAGGGGCAAACACTTTTTCACACCACTGTATCTATGACTTACTGAAGACCTAGTGTGAAGTTTTTTTCCTCACAAAATTGGTCCCATCTATTGAAATTCAAAACGTGATTGGTTGATTCTTCTGTCACTTTGTAGTTATACGAATAGTCAATGTAACATGACAGGACTTCTAGAGCTGAAGAAAAGTCCCAACCAATATTGCCTTTGGTATATCTACATAGACACCACAGGAAAAAAACCTGATTAGCCAGTTTTCTGTTAGGTGTTTCAAGAATACGCTTGTGTTTCCATCCAAAACTTAAAAATGAAATAAGAGGGTTACTGTAATACGAATACTTTGAAAGGCCTAGAAGGCCCTGATCCTGGTCCTGGAAACCTATAACCCTGTAGATATCAGATCCAGCACACCTCTAATGTTCAGATACCCCTGAAGGCCTTCATGACATGAACAGTGAACAGGTCTGTTAGATTAGGCTTGGAGCTGAACTCTGCCGAGTGGTAAATCTCCAGGATGAAGATTGAGCACCTCTGCCCTAAGAATTCCCCTCTGCAGAAATGCATACTTAAAGAGTGTGGGTGCTAGACTGGCCTGCTGATGCACACATGCACACTCACAGTGTTCACGAGTGCTCTTTTGACAGCACAGATGTGACTAGTAACTCACACTGACTGGAGGTAACAGTAGCATCACTAGCTCAGTGCACATTTTGTGAATATTCAATGGGGTCATAAGTGATCAATGATCTCACCAGTGCCTTCTCGAGTTTTACCAGTGTACCTAACAGTTGATGTTACATCAGCTGACTTCATTACGCAGCAAAAAATTGCAAAACTTTCCAGTACCTGTGTTGTGAATTACTGGTTTCCTCTTGCTGTTGGTGTCGTCCATCTCTGTGTTGAGGTCATGGCGTCTAACAGTGTCTACACTCTCATAAATATCCACCACCATCTCGACTCGCTCTCCTCTGTTCAGCTCTTCAATGCTGATCACATCATCATAAATGTTCTGAGACATCTCTAATCTGTAAAAGACTCACTAAAAGGCTGAATTACTGTGTCTCTGTCTGAAAACACTGATAATCATCTGCACTTTATATGCACAGTCCTATTATTAGTGCTTGTCTGCTGTCAATTCAGGAAATGACGCAGCTCCAGTAGCTTCTTCTGGTCAAAGAGCCCAGACCTCACGTTCTCTCTTGTTGCTGAAAGTGCTGTAATTGTGTAAAATGTTTTGTACATGCAGCCCATAGTGCCTTCACTCTATTATCATAACACAATGTTCAAATATTACCATACTTTTCTTAGTTCAGTCAATTAGGCTCATTTTTTTATAAATATATTCAGAATCAGCTGTAGATTCAGCTTCATAACTAATTCTGAATATATTTATTAAAAGGCTTTGCAACATTTAGATCATCTTCAGAACCTACACATCTTTCTCAACTTCCCAGCTCTAGAATGTAAGCATGGATAGAGCTAGTTTACAAAAGTCTTATTGAGAGTGTGCAACATTTCTACTTGGCATGGCATTAACAGAGTAAGGAACAGGAAGACATTGTCTAGAACTTAAAGAAAAGCGGAGAAAATCCTAGGCATAGCGCATAAACTGCTGTGTGAGGTGTATGAGGCTTTCTGATCGATCAGATTCTGTGGAATTTTTACATCTTCTTTTTAATGTATTTGAAAAGCTCCCTTCTGGGAGGAGTTTTAGGGCACCAAAGGCCACAAACAATATTTGAAGAATTATTTTATTCCACAAACAATGTCACTGATGAAATTATTTTCTATCCGTCCATCCATCTGAGGTTCTTCAGAACAGCTCTGCTCTAGTCAGCATTTAACAGTGTGTTACATTGAGGTCTGAGAGCTACTGTAGATGTGACACTGTGATAAGCATGAAAAAAACGTGGTGTTTTACAGTCACAAGACGGCTTCATGAGCAGAGGAACATCACGTGACTAAGGTGTTAATTCGACTAAGTAACAGCCCCTCCCCCATGCTGCATCAGCTGGCCTCTTCCTGTTCAAGCTGCTGTTAGTGACTAGCTTCCTGGTCCTGTGTGTATGCATATAATATAGCCAAAACTATTTCAGTGTAAAGGAACAAACACAGGGTTCTAGCTAATTAACAGTTCCTTCTGTTCACATTTAAGCTGAAAATGTCTAATTATGGAGAAATCCTAATCTTAAAACCTCCAAAACATCCCGGGTTGTGAGGTGCTAGTGGGCTATCAAGTCCAAAACTACACAGTCTAAAACACCCTGTCTGTGAGTCAGTGGAATAAGCAGAAACACATTTTTAGCCCTGCTGTAACATTATTTTGACAGCCATCTATCAAGAAGGTCTGTACAACAAATTGAGTAGCACCAAGGAGGCAGACAGAGCACCATCTTTTTTTAGACACTAGGGGGGTTAAATCAGTACATGAGCTAATGCTAGTGCTAACCGTGCAGCTCTGCTCCTTTCTATATTCAATCCAGTCTTGTTTTCCTAGCTCTGCCCACCTAGTCATTGCTATAACCTGTGTTTTGTCTAACCTTTCCAAGTAGTTATTGTCTAGTGCCAAACAGGCTATATGCAACTAAAATACAATGAAATATCTAATGGGATTAGATATTAAGCTTATAAGAACACAGTAAAATTAAAGTACTATAAAAGAAAACTAACCCTGTTCTTATTAAATGCTATTACTTAAATATGCTACTATGTAAGATCATAAATAGCCAATGTTTTTTCATTTACAAACAAATAACTAAGTCCACGCATTGACAATAGTCAGTAGTATTGGTGGCACCGAGGCAGTGGAGGGCCCCCAAATCAAATTCTGCTTAGGGCCCATAAAGGTGAAGGTTGTGCTTTTAGGTATGAAATTTTAAATTTAACTTTAAATTTTTAAAATTTAAAGTTTCTTTTGAAGGTTGTCCCTTTCTGCACTCACACTAATGAAACAAAGTTTCTACGTTGGTGTAACTGGTCTGTAACTGGTCCCTCTCTGCAGTGAACCCGGTCTCTCTCTGCAGCCTGAAATACACTGCAACCTGTTCTTTGTTTTTTCTTGTAACAAGGCCACCTATAGAGAAAAAAATAAAAAGAAAGATCTCTTTAATATCTTTGTAACTTCTAGAAAACAATAAGATCAGATGGAAAGTGTCCTTTACACATTTGCTTAATGCTGTTTCTGTGTTAGAAATATCATATTTACGAGATGAACGCATATGAGTGTCTGAAGGACGGAATTACTGTGTCACTATCTGTCTGAAACAGCTACTGATCATCTGTACTTTATATGCGCATTCATATTATTAGTGCTTGGTTGCTGTCAGTTCAGGAAATGACCAAAGACCAGTAGCTTCTTGTGGTCAAAGTGTGAAAAGAGGCATAGTTCAAGGCCTCATGCTGTCTGTTACATGTTGTTGCTATCACTGTAAAGCACTTAGTTTGTAAAAAGTTATGCTGTACAAAAAATTTTGTATAGGTAGCACATAAAGCCTTTACGCTACCATTATAATACTTTTAAAGCCCTCTTAAAAGATAAGTTCAGCACTTTAAGAAAAATATGTACTGGTTTGGAATCCGAAACTGTCTGCTAATGGTAAGTGCTAGAAGTAGACTATAGGCTGCTGAGGGTTGTTAAGTAGCTCTAATGGCTCTTCAAGGTCCAGGCCTAAACAGTGTTTTACATATTTGTATTTGAAGGCTACTTTAGATATGGAGCTCTGATAAGCCTAGAAAAAACTGAGGTGTTTGACAGTCACAGGATGGATGCATGAGCAGAGGAACGGAAAACAGCTTCTTTAGGATTCCTAGCCCCCAAAAAATGGGTTACTCTCACCAAAGTGTGCTGCTTCAGGTTAGCATTGCAAAGAAAAGAACTTAGGTAGCTCACATGGAACAAAAAAAAGCCCAATTAACCTCTTGAGGTTTAGGTTTACATTCTGAAAGCTGACAACTGAGAGTCATTCTGATGTGAAAATTACGGTAGCATTAGGCCTATTTTGCCAGTCATCTATCCAACAGGGCTGTCCAGCCAATTCAGTAGCACAGAGGAAGCAGAGAGAGAAGTACTTATTTAGCCACTGTGGCTTAAATCAATATATGAGCTTATGCTAGCACTGCTAGTTTAACGTTAGATGTCTTTTACATGAGGTAAAATGTGAATGGTGAATGATGTAGATGCGTGTGGAGATAACACTGATAACACTAAATATCTAAATGCAGCTACTATGGTAAGCCAGGCCACACTTCAGGCTCCTCAGTCAGTCATGACTTGGGTACATTAATAAACACTATGAATGCAGTAATGTTAGCATAGTAAATAATATACAGCAGTAGGACAGTGAGAATTCAGACAGTGAGAGAGAGCTGTCAGTTTATTAGGTACACCTTGTACCTCTCATTACCATTTTATCTTGTATACCTACTAAACACTGGGTCAAATACTGGGTTGCTAGGCTAACATTTGTATGCTCTCAAAATTATTTAGCATCAACTTACAACTTTTAGAGTTCTACTTGTGAGAAGTTGATAGAGCAAGAATCTCAGGAGCAACTATTTTTATTACACCGGTTAGCTGAACCTTGCGATTGACTGGATGTGGCTGTAGGTCATGCAGGAAGCATTGGATCTCACCACTGTGGCCCCTGCAGTTCCTTAACCACTGGTCATGTTGTAATGGTTACCTCATTGGAAGCACGCAAGAATAAAATGTACCACCCCTAATGAGTATCCATGGGATGTACAAAACACCACAAATGTCACTTTAATAGTCTTTTTTTTTTCTCTGACTCAAAACAGTTAAAGTTTAAAGTTCTTTCAGTCCTTTCAAGTCCATAAATGGAAGTGCAGAATGAAAGAAAACTGGATTTCTCTCATCAGAGTTAGAATCTTCAAGTTACACAGAGTTAGAGTCCTGGATTTATATGTCCAGGCAGTATCCAAACAGTCCATTTATCCATTTATACTCCAGAAAAGTGTCAATGGGAGCAATTTCATCGTTTGCAATGAACTGACCTCCTCTACATGCGTGTGAGCCTCATCCAAAGGCTCACAAGTCATTAAACAAACCAAAACAAAATAAATAAATAAAAATAAAGTAAGATCAGCATTCATTCCTCTGCTGAGCTTGGAACAGAGAAGTTCCTCAACACAGGGTTTTAGTGGGGTAAACAAGTCTAAACAAATAAAACTCTCCCATACTGCCACTTAGTGGATGGAGGAGGAATTACACCAGAGAAAAATGTACACAAGGCCAGTACACAGTTCTCTCAGCATTCCTGGATGTGATTTTAGCCCATTTTTTTTTTGACTTTGCTTCAGTTGTGGCTGCTAAGCAAACCTGCAAAATGCTGTAATGTAAGAGGAGTTGAGGTAGGATACATGTGTGAAGTAGCTTCATTACAGGCAATCTGATACTCAGCAAGCAGAGGTCAAAACACAAGCAAGCATACACCAGTGATATCAATGAATACGACCAATAAAACTAGGAAACAAGTCTTAGAGAGAGTCAGCAGTAAGATTTTGCAAAGAGTGAAGCCAAACTGAAGGATATAAGGGATAATGAGTTCATAAACTAGCTACAGGTATGTGTGTAAGCAGAGGGTGGAGCTAGGGCTGGAACAGGCCAATCACAAATGGGTAAGTCAAATTCACCTGCTGTGTTTAAAATTGCATACTATGTACAGCAGTGGTCATCAGCCCTTTCCTCCTGGAACATCTGCTGAGGAATTTAGTTCTTACCTGCATCTAACTTGCTGCATCCCTTCATATAGCAGTAATGCATCTGTTCCAGCCAATCAAAGACTTCTGAAGAGGTTAATTAGCTAGAGTGGGTGTGGTAGATGGGGGTTAGAACCTGATTTGCAGGAAGGCAGATGTCCAGGACCAGGGTTGGTGATCACTGGTATACTTTATGCCAGATTCTTTGAGTCTTTTAAATGATATTATGTACCATAGATGATTAAATCTTCAAGTTCTTTGCCATTTTATGTTGACAAACTTGAATTGTTGGTGAACCTCTCCCCATCTTTACTTCTGAAAGACTCTCTGGGATGCTCTTTTCATATTTATTACTGACCTGTTGCCAATTAACCTAATTAGTTATAAGATGTTCCACTAGGTGTTTTTTCAGCCCCTTCCGCTCCCAGATCCTGCTCTTTCCACTCCATGGTTTTGTGTCCTCCCACCTGCTTTAAAGGCACCCCGGCAGCCTGGTCAGAAGAGGACTTCCTCATCGCATTGCTGTTTTGCCTAATGTACTGCATTTCTCGTAGCTTGATCTTTCGCTGGTGCTGTTGCCCAAGCAGGCTGCAGCACCGGTGCCCAAGCCCCACTCGTTCAGTGTGAGTGTTATACTTCACCAAGGTTGTGCCTTGTCTCCACTCCTGTTTGTGATATTCATGGACAGGGTGTCTAGGCGTAGCCGCAGTCAGGAGGGCATTACGTGTGGTGGCCAGAGGGTGGCGTGTCTTCTATTTGCGGTAGATGTCCTTTTGGCTGGATTGCATGGATGCCTCCAGCGCTCACTGGAGTGGTTTGCAGCTGAGGGTTAAGAGGTTGGAATGCGGATCAACACCTCCAAGTCTAAGTCCACGATCCTATCACGGGAAAGGATGGCATGCCAGCATTCTAGAAGTATGCTGATGTGCTTAACTTGCTTTTGCATGCTCAATTAACACATTTGTTCCTGATAGATTTAGACATTGAAGAAAGTCTTTTATCTTCATCTTCTTATGTTGTTGCATGCATTAGTTAATGCTGGGTAATTTAATATTAATTATTAATATATTCATATTCACTTGTTCATGACTAATGACTCATTACTGTCTGTTAGATTATTCATTAGTAAATGCCTTAATTGCTGTCCAATCATGTATCTTTACTGTAAGGTGCTACCTATTAAAGTTCCTCTTGGCTAGCAGTGGCCTTGCTGCTCTGCCATGGATCCCATTTTTGCCCAGTCTCTTTCTAATGGTGAGACAGTGGTAGGGTATCGTACACTTGGCAGTGGAGATGACAACAAAATATGTAATCACAGGTTTGTAATTATACTGTACTGCACTGCCTGATGGAAAACCTCATGTTAGCAAATCCTGTGACACATTACCTGAGTTTCTGAGCTAAACTGGCCCTGAAATTTTCTCTTCATTCATTACTAGAAAATGACAAGCACATCTTCTATTTTAATGTTTTAATAGATGAAACTCGAGACTCTATGGCTGCTTGACATTTAACTACTACAGCAATTACTGCCACCTACTGGTGAGGAAAATATCTGCCATTGTTTGCTGAGGAAACATTTGAAGAGTTTCATTCTAAAAGTTGTATATAACAAGTTTTTGAAAAGAATCACAGCTTAAATATAATGGAAAACATTGTTATTATTAAATAAATGTTGTGTTCATATGCCAGCATAAAAAAGCTCAGATCAATAAATGTTGATGAATAAAAAGTACCACTTCAAAAGTGAACACCACGAGTGAAAAACACAGTTTCTGCCATTCACTCTGTTTTCATCTTTTTCTCACAGATCCCAGCTACAGGGTAACCACAGGAATAATCAGCCCAGGTTGATACACTATCAGATCCAGCACCTCTATAGCCAGTTACAGCACAGTCCTCATTTCTGTTATAATCACTGGGCTCCCCCTCCCACCAGAACCTGAAAGCACAATAATAAATGCCTTCACCATTTCACATCTAGATCTTCACAGAATGGTAAATATGAATCATGAGCTCAAGTTCAGTGCTGCCAAATTCTTTATTAATGAACTCCTGTGAATGTTGTAGGAAAATATTATTAACAATGGTTCATTATTTCTCTCTCTCTCAGCTCATCAGCACTGTTAGTGGAGAAAAATTACCAATTAGAATGGTTTGGGCCTGATGGGCTTCTGTTCTGCTAGTTTGATTCTTGTTCATATTTTTGATGCAAAAAAAAAATACCCTCATTGAACTGGCTTGTAACCAGACATGAACAGTTTTGAAAGGACAGTGAAATTTTATCATTTACTTACCCCAAAAATACAAGAAAAATTATACGAAACAGGTGCTTCTGCACCAAAATGTGTGGCTATGTTTGCTTACATATACGTTTGCTTGCAGCACCATGAATGTGTGCCTAATCATTAATATCCAGAACACAGTTGCATATAATCATACATTTAACTTCTCCTCAGTACAGAAACTCTCCTGCTCTTTTATTTCTATCTCATCTATAAGCATGTGCCAGTATTTAAAATGATCATAATGATTACCTAGCCTTTCACCGTGGTTTATGATGTTATTTACAATAATTTACAACATTGATAATGCCAAAGACACAAACTGTTACAGAACAGGGGCCCAACTTTGGAATAATCTTCCAGTCAGTGTTCGGGTTTCAGACACAGCCTCAGTCTTTCAGTCTAGGCTAAAAACCTGTCTGGTTAGCCAAGCTTTTGGTAATTAGCTTTTCCTACTACTCCCGCTTTTCCTTTCTTTGCGTATCTTATATTAATGGTCAAATCTCATTTTCTGCTGTTATTGTTTGCTATCCAGAGTCGACCAGAGGACTCCGGATAGCAAACAATAGCAAACAATTTGAGTCGCAATTGGCTTGCTCACCGGGGGCTTAGACCCAGATTTGTTTCTCTAAATCTACTTTGTGACAACACCTGTTGTGAAAGGTCTTTGGTTTGAAGAACACAATGTTCATTATTTCCGTAAACAATCTGAAAGTTTGACTCGTTCTGAAAGTAGAATACGTTTCTACTATGCATCAGTTCATTTCAAATGGGCTTGAGCCCAGAGACGTCGGTAGCATTTCTGGACATTGTTGACATATGCCTTTCCCTGGATGCTCCTTTCATACCCAACCATGATTGATTCACCTGTTTAAGACATAGTTTGAACATGTTCCTAGTCTTATGTTGCTCCTGTTCCAGTTTTTTTGGAATGTGTTACAGGCATTACAGGCATTCACATAACATACTGTTTTGTTCAAATAGAGATCAAAAAAGTAGATTTCCAAATCAGTGTTCCCTGTTTTTATGAGCATTTCAAAATACTGTCTCTTTCCTTTTGTAGCTGGTCTCTCTCTATAGTCAGTTTGGTGTAACTGGTCTCTCTCTATAGTCAGTTTGGTGTAGCTGGTCTGTAATTGGTCTCTCTCTATAGTCAGGTTGGTGTAATTGGTCTGTAACTGGTCTCTCTCTGTAGTCGGGTGGTTGAGCTTGACCCACAGCACTGTGATGGCAGTCAGCAGAACACACAGCAGCCCCAGACACACTGCAGCCAGGCTGCTCCCTGTTTTCACAAACCCTGTAAAAAGAAAGCAGCAATGCTGAAGTATCACAATATGCAGTCCAGTCCAGTCTTAGCCATGAAGGGCCAGCATGGCTGCAGGTTTTCATTCCAAGTAACGAAAGGATTTGTGCTTTTGAGTTTCTGCAGGCAAAGTACTGTAACAGTTTTCACATGATTGAGATTGTGTCATCTCTTTTTTATTTCTTTTATTTTATGTACAGCAATAGGGAGTGTAGCTCCTTGCCCAGGGGTACAACCTAGTCAGTCCTGGAATTTTAACCCATGGTAGCTGGCTCACCTCTCCTGCCATTGAACTATCAGCAGGGTTGGAAGGTTATTTTTAAAATGTATTCTGTTACAGTTTACTATAGGATTACAGGATTACTATATTACTATATTGTATTTGTTTAAACACCCACTTGGGCTGCATACTGTACCAGTCACCCCTCTACAAGGTGTGACAAAGGGCTGCTTTTTGCCACAGCCTTAAGTAGAGGAGTCCACAGGTGTGTCAGGTTGGGCCTAATAAGCCCGAGGGCTTCTGGGAATTGGAATTCCCTGAAGTTATGGCACTTCACGAAGTGCCATAACCTTATAAGGCTGGGCCCAGCTTTTTTGTCTTTTTTATGCGAAACTATAATGTTGACACCGGGCAACACAACAGAAGCACGTTTCAATTTGTATTATGTTTCTTTTCATTTTCCAAACTGACCTTGTTAAAAGAATGAATGTGTATGGTTACCTGAATGCAATGTGAGTGAGTTATAAATACCTAACTATTTAAAATCCCACCTGCTTCAAATACATGTCCAATGTTGTAATTTCTGTATCTGAAACAATTCTGATTAACTGATTTAACTAGCAGCTAACCTTTAGTCTGACACCAGCAAGTTAGCTATGTCTTTAGTTTACTCACAATTGGATTTAACAGCTAAGAATCAAATTTAAATGTTGTTATCCTGTGGCAAAATAGTCAGAAATTGTGTTTAAAAGGTCGATATAGCGAGAGAAATCACTGGGAGTTCAACCGGCTACTCTCACCAATGGCTATTCGCCAACTGCCAAGGCGAGACACAGTTGAATTGAACAAGCCCACCTACTGCTGGAATCACATTAGCCACTGACCACATCCTTTGGAAACCCTTTGAAAACAATTAGCATTAATGCTATTAACTTTCTCCAACTTTCTTATTCTGTCTCAATATACAAGAGCCTGGGTGAAGGTGGAGATAAAATAGAGATTCTATGAGACAGACATCCACATACAGACGCACAGATATTACAAATGCCAATTTTAATGTACTCTTATACATCATTGTGACCCGTTAGAAATTTTAATCATGATTTAAATGTAAACAAAAAGCAACATTATTCATATAGTCTTCTGCACTACCAGAATAAAACATATAAAGTGTCATTAATTGATTTTACATAAAATGTGCACAGTCTTTATATTGTTTGCTCTTCAATCTCGCACAGATTCAGTCAAAAAACTCTCTTCTCACAGACCCAAACAAACTGGTGATTACAGGGATAATCAGCCCAGTTCCAAACAGGGTCAGACCCCTCGCCAGTGGCAACACAGTCCTCATCTCCTGCTGCACTGTTGGGTTTCCCCACTTTTCCAGAACCTGAAAGAGGCAATCAGAGTGTCCACTATGTTTGGATATTGCTTGGAGATCCACTTTAGAGCATGAAAGACTTAGCAAGTTAGCAAATATTTCATCACCAGAGGTCAGTTCAGTGAGCTCTTACCCAACATTCAGTGCTGAGCCGTCCACCCATCTCCAGGTTCCCTCAGTGTCACTGTCAGTCAGACCAATCCAGCCTTGGCCCATACTTTTAACAATGAATTCCTGTCATTGTTAAGACAAGATGTGAAATTACAAAATGCAATGCAATTAAATTATATTAATCCAGTACTGATCTGTGTGTACATAGTTTTTACAGTCTGGCAGTAATAATTAAGAGTTGAATGGAATTCTGCAATGAATCTGTAATTTAGTAATAGTATTTCCATTCAAAGTGACCTGATGGTAAAGATGTTTCAGTCCAGGCGATGTTCTCTGCATCAAGAATTTGATTAGGTTCAGACAGTGCTTCGCTTCTCACCTGTTCTTCTCTGTTGTTTATGATCGCCAGGTCTGCTCCTCTCTCTCTGCAGTCCTGTCTGCTCTCACTCCAGCTCTTCTTCTCAGTAGAGATGTAATACATACTGGAGCGGAAATACCTCCATCTTAAACAAAGGAAATCACTCAGTAAGTCATGACACGTTTAAACATGTTGTTTTGACCACAGTTAATGCAGCAAGACAGAAATGAATTATTTTTGCCACTAATTATTTGAAAAAATTCACCCAAATCAGAAAAGCTCTTTGAAAGATCTTCTCTTTCTCCACTGAACTTGAACCACAGCAGGCCAATGGCAGCCAGCAGGAGAACACAGAGCAGCCCCAGACACACTGCAGCCACTGTGGAACATCTGCCTCCTGTGTTGTCGAAATGTATTTATGAGAACAACTAAATGCATCAGTTAAAAGGATTATAAACAAACAATTCTGACATTCATTTTTGCTTTAATCAGTAAGTAAAATACAGGGGAGATTCACTCAAAAGAGGCCTCGAATATTCTGTAATAACTCTTGCTAAGACGAAGCAATCTGAACAAAACAACAAAACAATGAGGTAGGCACCGGACAGCCATCATGACGTTTAGACCCCCATATCCCTTCATGTGTTGGGCAAAAAATAGAGATCAGTTCCAGCAACGCATGTAATGCAATCGATTACACATACGTCAAGGTATGTAGTGTATTTTTTTGGCTCAGATTGCTTCATCCTAACAGGAGTTACAACAGAATATTCGGGCCTCTTTCGAGGGAATCTCCATGTACTTAGCTCATTAATTTAAACAAAAAATCAAAATTAAGTTACCAGAACATGCATAGAACTTTGAAAACCTGATCTTTTTCTAGCTTAATAAACATTTCAATGAAGTTGGAAGAATAAAAGAGTATAGTTGTTTGATAAATCAGGTTTTAGGTGAATCATTTCTAGAACATAATTTCTAAAAAAAAACAAACAGGTTCTAGGAAAATCTTTGACTGGGATTAACATCTAGAACATTTAGAAGAACTAGAAGATCCACAGACTAGAAAACAAAATGAGCAGCCTAACAAGGAGACAAAATGAGGAACCAAACAGGACTAGGCTGCATCCACAAGACTGTGCAAAAGAAAATGTGAAGAAATGAAGAGTTTCAATACACAAAATTAAACAAGACACAGGTTCAGACAATGATTAGACAGTCTAGGCCTACGGACTAGACACAGCTGGCCAGAACCAAGGAAATGTTAAAACAAGACAAGGATGGAGACTAAACAGGGATAAGCCTGGTCAGAGATCCCATGACAGACTCCCTCCCATCTAACATGTAGATCCCAGGGCTTGAAAACAAGCCCCACCTAACTGAGAGGGGTCTGGTCCAGGGGCCAGGATGGGAACAGCAACAGAGGTCTGGACAAGGACAGGCACCAGGATGATGACAGCAACAAGGAGAGAGATGGTAACAAGGACACAGACAGCAGATTGAACAAGCATGGACAATGGGCACACCCGAGGGCCAGCAATGAAGCCACCTACGGGGCTGGAACTAGGGAAGCCTGAAAGCCTGGGACTAGAAAAGTTAATAGATCCAAGCCATGAACAGAGCCAGGGTCAGAGAGCCAGACAAGTAGACAGACTTGGAAAACTAGACTGTATTAGGAAACTGAAGAAAAACACAGGGACAGGCCACAAAGTCAGGAGGTGAAGCTAGATCAGAGGATCGAAGCTGGGCTGGAGTCGGGTACTAACGATGAAGGCGAGAGCGAAAGCAAGATATTGTACATTACACTTTATTGTACAACACAGAAGACATTAGTGGGTTTTCCATCCACCAGATTTTTGAAAAAGGAACCTAAATGGAAAAAGCCAAAGTTTAGAAAAAAACACCCAAAAAACGCGAAGTTAGAATATTGCTAAAGCTGAAATGTGAAAAAGGGAGAAAGAAAGGTTTTTCAAATGAATGATGACATAAGTGAGAAATGATTGGCCTTACAGACGGCACATAGCTTTTGGAAGGGCGCTTGTGGCATTCTGAAATGCCTAATCCAAAGCCTGTTGAAAAATGACCCTGCACAATGTGCTCCCAGATTTGTCTGGTGTGTTTGTGTTCCCAGATGCAAGGTGGATGTCATCAGGGAGGCACTGAAATTTTGGCCCTCATTAGGTGAGGCATTGCTGAGCTTCAAACAATGCGGCCATACAAGGAGGTAAATGGCTATAAAGATAATTCTACTACTAAAGTAAAAACTGAATTAAATCCCCACTTTGCTAATTTTAATTCAGTCCCTTTGCATAACTGTAGTACATGGAAAAACAATTTTATTTGCTTTTTTCTGCTGAAATTTTGTAAATGCGCATATAATTTAAGAAACGTTTGAATGGAAACCCGGCCATTGAGGGTAGACAGAAGGTCGGGACAACCAGGAAATTTGGAGGCCTCTGGCTTATAAAGTTCTTATTAAGCAGCATGACATGAGACTCCTCCGGTGCATCAGGCAGAGCCCAGCAGGGGATACCATGACAGTTACGTAAAATCTCACGAAAGTTTGATTCTGTATAGCAACTAACTGGGCTTCATCTTCATATTCATATTCATATTATTATTTTATTATTTTATTTGTAAAGAAAATGTCCATTCCCCACTGCCTACCTGCTACTGATTTGTCTGAACAGTATAAATAATGTAACGACACATCTACTGTGTTCCTAAGTTAACTTATCTTCACTGTGAGTTCAGGCTGTGTCTTCAATATATGATGGTAGTATGAACTCTGAGAATTTAGGCTGGACTTCTGGGCAGCCTCTGCCTGGAGTTAGTGAGTTGAACCCGCCTTCTTAAAACTGTGGTATGACTAATATAGGACTGCGGAACAGGGAGGAGATGGCGTGGTGGTGCGGATTGTGAAAACTTTGTCATTGGAATCGGAAGGTAGGGATGGAATTTTTCCGTTAGACTGGAACAAAGAGGGGTTTCAGGCTTGTTTAATAACTCCTTTTAGAAAATCAACAGGATGTCGTTTGATTAGAAATTGGAAATAGCTGTGATTGATATGTTAAATGCATTTGAGTGCTTTTTTACATAGAACTTAAGTTGCCCTTAAGTAGATGTAATTAAGTATGTATTTATAGACCTGACTCTTACTGATACACTTCACTGCTACACATTGAGTTATACAGCAACTACAATACATTTAAATGCCTTTTAAATTAGATTTCAATATCATTAAACAATTAAATACACTCAGTAACAAGTAAAATAGTGTACTTGTCTGAAAACATAATTAACACTAGAATAATTACACAATTAAATATGTCAATAGGAATACCCCAACTTATATATACTTACATTATTTTTTATGTTGAAATACATATTCTATGCCTACCATTGCATTTAAGTTCTAAATTGAAACAACTTATTGTGGCGCCGGCCTGCGGAAGGACCGACACACACTGACTGTGGAAGCCCAACAACAGCTCAAAGACACACACAAACTCATTTAAGCTGAGAGCAACAATCACACATCAGTCAGGGTCCTTACTATACAGTCTTTTTGGCTCTTTTCTGTCCCTTTTTTCCTCTCTCTAGCAACTGGCTTGCAGACCAGCATCCTTCTCTGTCCTCTCACACAATTAGGGAAGGAGAACCCCTCAAGAGCTGGCAGGAAATACGGCGACTCTACCTCTACGAGCTCAGAATGTGAATAATGCACCACTTGTTCTTATAAGATTCTGATACAGAACCAAGGCTGATAGCTGAACCTTCCACAGTCCAGCTCACCAACCTCCCTTGATATTGTCTTTTCTTTTGGATTTCTGTTCCACCTTTTCCCCTTTAGATTCTCGTTCTTTTCTTTTCTGTTGCCAGCTTCAGTGCTCTGTCTGTCTGTTCTTTCTTTTTTCCTTTCTTCCCTTCTTTCTTTCTTTCTTCTTCCTTCCCACCTGGGCTAAAGTACCATACCGGTTACCCCTTTACAAAGGTGTAACACTGAGCTGCAGTTCACGGGAGCCTTTATACAGCGTTCCCTAGGTGCAACCAGTCAGCACTGATTAGTGCAAGGGCTTCTGGGAGTTAGAGTTTTTGGAGCTGCGCCTAACAGCTGGTGGCCGACGTTGTGGCCTGACCCCTTGCAGTAAGTATACTTTTGTTTAAAGATATTTTAGTACGTTAACAAACATCAACAAACAATGTGTTGCTTTAAAAACAATTTTCAAAAATACAGAAAAGTATATTTTAGATATACTTCTATAAAATACATGAAATTAAGAAATGTACTGAGTATTCTTTATTTACTTTACACTACTGATACACTTAAGTATGATTCTTTTTCACAAGTGGTGAGCCAATCTGTAGAGTCTGAAGCAATAACTGCAATTTCCAACTTTTTTCTATTGTGGGTCTTGTGTTTTGTGTGCATAAGCATGTATGTATTTACCTCTTCTTGAAGAGCCTTGGTTGGTTTCCCAGGTGTTTGGAGCGTTCTTCTTTCTTTGCATGCGCTCGTGTCTCTGGAACTCGTCTGGATTAACATATGCATCCTCGTTCACCTCAGTCCTCATTTCTTTAATTGTCCTAATCTGGCGATGTTTAGTCGGACAGAGGCAGCTTCACAATACACTCTCCAAATCAACAGTACTGAATGTATGTGACACTGGGGAGCTCAAATGCAGAAGTTATGTATAAGGAAAAGCCCACACGTCTAGCACTTCTTCTTTATACGGGGTCTTGTTTATATTTTGGCTGAATGCAGGGCTGGAAGGGGACTTGTTTTCAGACCAGGAGTTATAAAATATACAGCAGACCACCTTAAACTCTAACTGTATTTCTCCGACCACACTCACACACACATGCAAAATAATGTTTTCTAAAATCTGTGCATTTTCATCTCTTACTCTTATTTATTATATGTATGCTACAGTGAGATAACCAAGGTAATATGAAAATTGGTGAAAGCTGTTATCTTAAATGTGACATAATCATGACAGTCAACATGCCACAAAGTAATGGAGTCAGTGTTTCCCACTGCCCACCTGCTTGGTGTCCTCAAAACCATATTCACACTGTTGCACTGAATTTGTTACACTAATCTTTTGAGGCTCCTGTTAGATTCTTATTCAAATTTCATTTACCAGCTGGAACCTGTGCAAGCATCTCAGTGTACCTGCTACATAATTTAAAGTGGAACAGGAAATTTCAGCTTCTATCCACTGTAGGAGACTCGCTCTGCTAAAAAAAAAATAAACAGCACAGACAAGCATGCATTCCATGCTGGTCTAAGATGGTTTATGCTGGTTTGGTCCTGGTTTAGATGCTCACACAGGATACCATTTAGATGGTCAACAAGCATACCAGCATCCAAAACACAACATAGGTTGGTTTTACAGATGACCAGCCATGTTAGCAGGATGAATGATCATACTTATAATTATGTTCAAGACTGCATGAAATTCTAGTCTGTTTTTGAAAATTTTAATCTTGCTTTACACTCTGCAACTCTTTACATAGCATGGTCTCATATATACACTCACACATGGTAGCAGGGGTGCAGCCACAAATAGGCCTGGTTAGGCCTGGGCGTACTCAGATTGACGACCGGTCTGCCCAGTCAAATGAGGAAAATATTTATGAAGCTGCATTTTTTAAGGTAATAATCTTAATAATGTTTTTATGGCCAATTAAAATCACTACGCCCTCTGTAAGGCCTTATTGCCTCATCACTGATAGCAACCATTGCTATTCACCACTGGCAAAGCCTTCTGTTAGTTTTCAGCGCTCATCATGTTCATAATTAGTGTGAGGACACCAATGTTCTCGTTAGTCTCTGAAGGTTTTTTTGAGATTCAATAGTGGACACCTTGAAAAGACTACACAATTAACAGTGACTGGTTCTGACTGGTTAACATGACAAGTTTCTTAGCAGACTATATTAGCGATCGAATAAGGAATTAAAAGTAGTTCAATACTGTTGTATTTTGTTATCAACACTACAGCAAGCATGAAACAATTCACTGTTAACTAACATACCGATAGAGTAGAGTATCATGAAGTGTAATTCAGAAATCAGCTGTCACATTAGGCTGGATTGTTTCATTAGATAGATAGATAGATAGATAGATGAAACTATCACATTATTTAGTGTAAGTTTCAACATACATTGTCAGCTGTATTCTCAGAAAACATTTTTCATGTCCACTGTGGCAGTGTGCTTTAGTGTACGGTCATCGTTTAGAATATTACGTTTGCTGTGTTGTTTTTCCTCGTCTTTGTACATCTCTGCTGTCTTGATTTTAACTTATTATGTTGTCTTCATTGGGCAGACGTTGTGCCTCTGGCATGCTTTATACTGAAGGATGCTGTTGGTTAGTGAAGGGAAGTGTTGGTTGGGTTTATCTAAATCCAGCATTGTGGTTGATGTCAGTTGACACAGTCTTGCTTTGGTTTTGCATCACTGCAGGGCAGAGGCATTGGCAAAGGTTTAATAATGAATGCCCAGCTGTCAGCATGTGGCAGCACATGTTGCCAAAACATGTATATTTCGTTCAGCATTAATGGTGCCTTCACAGATGTGCACGTCACCCATGCCATGTGCACTAATACTCTCCTATACCATCACGAATACTGGTTTTTGAACAGTGCATTGATAACAAGCTGAGTGGTCTTTAGCCCAGATGACGCAGTGTCCATGATTTCCAAAAACAATTTCAAATGTTGATTCGTCAGACCACAGGACACTTTTCCACTTCCTCTCAGTCCATATTAAATGAGCTTGGGCCCAGAGAAGGTGGCAGCATTTCTGGATCCTGTTTATATAGTTTCTTCTTTGCATTTTAGAATTTTAACTTGCGTATGTGGATGCAGCGCCGAACTGTGTTCACAGACAGTGGTTTTCAGAAGAGTTGCTGAGCTAATGCAGTTATTTCCACTACAGAATCATGTCTGTTTTTAATGCAGTGCCATCTGAGGGCCCAAAGATCATTGTTAGCAAATACTGGTTTTTGGCCTTGTCCCTTGCATACAGAGATTTCTCCAGATTATCTGAATTGTTTAATGACATTATGTACCAAATATGATGAAAGTTCTCTGCTATTTTATGTTGAGAAATGTTACTCTTGAAATGTTGCACTGTTTGACCGATCAGTCTTTCACAGAATGGTGAACCCCTCCCCACCTTTACTTCTGAAAGACTCAGCCTCTCTGAGATGCTCTTTTTGTACTGAATCTTGTTACTGCTACCCCAGGTCTTCTACTCAGTAGAGATGTAGTAAAGACTGGAACTGAAGTACCTCCATCCCTCCTGGGTGGCCTTTTCTAACAAACAGAATTTAGAAAGCTGATGTTAGCCAGAGTCAATACTAGTAGACAATGTTCCTCACATCTCTGCCATGTAATTTTAGATCTTTCTAATAGATGTTACTATGGAGCTGGGCTACTATGGAGCTGCATTTCGTTTCTATGTCTTGAAATTATAACACAATGTGTAACTGTATATTTCACCTTTCCCCAAGAGCTCCAGGCTTTTTACAGAACCGTTCCAGGACCATCCTGAAAAGTATTGTCAGCCGTTCCAATGTAAAATGCAGCCAAAATAGAAAACTGCTTTAATTATATTACATTTCTCTTTTGAACTTTTGTACTACCATATTGCAAAAATAGCAATACAATACAGTTATCGAATATAAAAATGCATATACTGCTGCACAGTCATGGACCATAGTGCCACTGTTGCTCTCTCAGAAAGTAGCCACTGAAAATGGCCTTTACTGAACGTGCTGCTGCTGCTCCACCAGTGATCGAGGGTATTGCTGCTGCATTGCCAGCATCCGAGTATCTTGACCCCGCACTTACAGCCTCACTCACTGCTCCACTTGTGCCCACTGAGGAGCCAGTTCAGCTGCCAGCTCTCTGGGCTGCTTCTGCACCGGCTCCTTTGACTGTTCCTGATAAGCCTCAGTTTCCTGTTCGGCCGGCCTCCTGTCTGTGTTCCTGTTCAGACCTGGCATTTAAATGCATCCTGTATCTGGATGTTGTCCAGCAGTGTATTCTGATCCTGAGGAAGTTAAGCATGCATTGTCATCACTTTAACTCCACCCACATCTTTTTTTTAATTATATACTGTGCTGTGAAAAAGTAATGTTTCAGATCATCCAACTAATTTTAATATAAGATAAAGACAACATGAGTAAACACAAAATGTAGCTTTTCAATGATCATGTAATTTATTGAAGATGAAGATTTATTAAAAACTCATCAAATCATCCGTAATTTATATCATCCGTAAAGTAATAGCCCCCCTAAACCTTTTAACTATACACTTAAGTAGCGCTGCTGCTGGTTGGAGCTTCATTTCTGCTTAATCAGTCCACCTTTCTGCTTGTTCTAGTCTGATGTTTGTTCTGCTCGGTTCTTGTTTGATGTCAGTCAGTTGTTGCTTGTTGTCACGTTTGAACCCCTTTATTCATCGTTCAAAAAATCACTTTATATTTGTTGTTTTGTTGGGGGTTGCTTTACCAAAATATAACTTAATATTGTTCCTATCTCTCTCATTAACACGCTGGTTTTGGAAGGTACAGTATTACATGGCCTGTACATCTTACGAGTCTATCACAAATGCAGGCTGTACTATACATCTGTACATTGCCGATATCACCAGAGAAGGGCTGTTGGGCCTAATAAAAATAAAAATAGTAGACTTCGAGAATAAAGTTGGAATATTTTGAGAAAAAAGTCGTACTATTTTGAGAAAAAAGTCGTGAAATTACGACACTAAAGAGGCATTAATACCAGGAAAGGTCGCAATATTGTGGCCAAAGTCTTTTGCAAAGGGAAGGCAGGACTTCCTCGTGTTAAAATGAGGGGCGTTGAGTTGGTGGAGTTATACTTTCATATCGATTTCACCCATAAAGAAATACTGAGTCTCCCTGTCTCTCCTGACACATCAGCACCAGCCTGTTATTAGTATAAGAAGCAGCTGAAATGGCCGAGCAGGAAACTGTGTTTATTTAGAATAAAAAGAGCCAGACGGACTCGGAGGAAACTGTCTGTCTGTTTTGTTGAAGGAGAATCGCAGGCGCTGACCGTCTACACAGCTATCGGTGGCTACATCTCCGTGCCATTCAAAGAAGGCATGTAGTTTCACAGACAGTGAGAATGATAATCAGAATGATCAATCCACAAGGAGACAGGAGTGAGCGGAACTCCGGGGTGCCAGTACAGCAACCGAGACCCCAACACGTTACGGCAGCCCCTACAGTTAGCTCACTTTATCCTCCAAATATTACGTCTTCTTTTCTCGAAATAGTACGACTTTTATTCTCCAAGTCTACTTTTTTATTTTTATTAACAGTGGCCCTAAAATGCCATCACACAGTACAGTCTCAAGAGCTTGCAAAAAAAGAAATACGAGGTTGCACTGAGGAGGAGGGTTGATAACCAAAAGAAGGGCAGTTAAGGCCAAACAAAAGAAACACCAAAGGAGCATCTTCAAACTAAAGAGAGTTTCAGAAAACTTAAGGGGAATGCAGTTTTTTTTTCTTACACTGAGAGATACTCAAGAAACCAGTACTCAAGAGAGGAACGAATACTGAAATTACCAGCTTAGTCTGAGACAGACACATAGCAGCGTGAACTCAAGACTGAGCAGAAAGCAGTGTGTGAGCACCCCTTAAGCAGTGTGCCCACAGCTGTTACTGCTCAGCCCTAATCAACCCTTAGTGATGCCTTGTCCCCCCCTAGTGACTGGAGGTGGCCTAGCATGAGGACATTGCACTTGGCCCTTCTTCCTTTTCAGCTTAGCCCTCCAAGTCATTGCTATCACCTGTGTTTTGTGTAACCTCTTCCAGAAGTTACTGTTTCCAGTTGTTTTTAGTCTCATCTCTGTGTATTTATAGCCCTCACGTTTTTGTCTTTGTGTAGCCTTTGTTTCGTTGTGTTTGTGAGAGTCACATGACCGTGTATAAACATGGTTGAAGTGTAGGAGGGGCATCATTTGCCTCAGATGATTCTTCTTTAGAAATGTTTTAATTCATTTCTGCTGACTGTTTTTGTGCTTTTCTTCAAAAGCTTATTAAATCTTATTAAATTCAAGTGAATAACTACAATGTTACAAAGTACCCTGTATAAGAGAACACGCCTCTCTATATTATGTAAAATGTCTTAGAAATGTAGATATAGTTTAATATTGAACAAGTTCTTGTTGATGTTTATTTGATGTTCTTGTTCATTTAATTTAATGGCTATATTTGGAAGCAGAACACACTGACAAATACAATGGCTCAAGAAACAGCCATTGATTTGAAAATGCTTGTTTAAAGTCTAATTTCACTATATATATATATATCTGGGTGGTGGATCATTCTCAGCACTGCAGTGACACTGATGTGGTGGTGGTGTGTTAGTGTGTGTTGTGCTGGTATGAGTGGATCAGACACAGCATTGCTGCTGGAGTTTTTAAACACTGTGTCCACTCACTGTCCACTCTATTAGACGCACCTGCGTTGTTGGTCCGCCCTGGAGATGTAAAGCCAGAGACAATAGCTCATCTCTTGCTGTACGTTATGTCAAAATATGCATTAAAATATGTGGATGGAAACCTGGTTATTGTCACAAAGCAGCTTTACAGTAATTTAGGTCCAGACTCACAATGGTCAAGCTGAGGGCAACAAGGAAAAATATCCCACTGACATTCAGCTCATACAGAGGAAGCATCTGTGACAGAAGCCAGAGGGTTTTAATTCTGACCAGCAGAGGGCGCTATTCAGTAATAAATGTACTGTTTCATATTCAATGCAGAACTGAGATTCTGTGAACAGCAGCTATTGAAAGAATCAGATGGACTCATTCCTACATGGAAGAAAAGAATTTTAAATGTAACAGTTCAATTTTCACTAATATGAATTGAGTAACATTTAGAATTTCAGTCAGTCAGAATCATGTGTCATTGTAACTGATCTGTAATTGGTCTCTCTAAATAATTATTTCTTTGTAACTGCATTGAAGTATATCAGTATTTTGGCACTAGCATACATGCTAGTATCATTCCTGCTACATACATATCTAATACTTTGATTAATCTTGAAGTTAACTCTAGAAGTTATCCATATGACTCTAGTTTCTATTTTGCAGCACTTAATATTGCTGTAATAGTGCTTTGTCCACATTAGGAAGAGTAAATAACTGGCTAAGCTGAGTTGCTGATAGCAAAAATAGAGAATGATTTACATTTAAAGTCAGAAAAAGCTTCAAATAGACTTCAATCAAATGCTGCTCAATGCGTTTGGTAGCTGTTGTGTTACTTGGACAGATAACTGTTACTGTCTAAACTAGTTATGACAACAGTCGTGTCAAACATTTTGTATTCGCCCCATTAATGCTCCGCACTATTTCTGGCCCCGCCCGTATGTTCAAGTTCTGCACGCTTGCTATGCCGACAGAAAAGTTACAACTGTGTTGTGGTTTACTTGGTAGTGGAAAAGACAACAAAATGTGTGATCACAGATTTCAGACCTGTCTGTGCTGTACCAGCTCATGTTAGCCCATCTGGACCCCTATTACCTGAGTTTCTGAGCTAAATTGCCCATAATATTTTAACTAATGGCTTTATTCATTAAACAAAAAACAACAAGCACAAGCACATCTCCTAATCATTATAATGTTTTAATGGTAGAAACTGATCAATAAACACGTTGATGAATGGCAAGTATTCTATTGTTCTATTATTGAAAGAATGAAAAAATCAGTCTGTCATTCAATCTTAGTTTTTCTCACAGATTCCAACTACAGGGTAACCACAAGGGTAATCAGCCCAGGTTGATTCACTATCAGATCCAGCACCTCTATAGCCAGTTATAGCACAGTCCTCATTTCCTTCATAATCATTGGGCTCCCCCTTCCACCAGAACCTGAAAGAACAATAATGAATGTCTTCACTATTTCACATCTAGACCTTCACAGATTGGTAAATATGAATCATGAGTTCAGTTAAGTCATCTCTTACTTAATGGTCAGTGCTGAGTCGTCCACCCATTTCCAGACCCCCTCTGTGTCAATGTCTGTCAGACCAATCCAAGCTTCAGTGCTGCCAAATTTTTTACTGATGAACTCCTGTGAATGTTGTGGCAAAGAATAATGAACAATTGTTCTCTCTCTCTCTCTCTCTCTCTCACTCTCTCTCTCTCTCTCTCACCTGTTCTTCTTTGCTGTTTATGATCAGCAGGTCTGCTCCTCTCTCTCTACAGAACTGTCTGCTCTCACTCCAGCTCTTCTTCTCAGTAGAGATGTAGTAAAGACTGGAGCTGAAGTATCTCCAGCCTTGTTCTTGTTCAGAGTATAAACATAAAGACAGACACAATGCTGAACTCAGTGTTATGAGTGTTCACCATTCAAATGGTGAGGGAGCCAGGCCAGCTTAACTCCCAAAAAAGACCGGTAAGCTCCCCTAAAAACAACCAAATCTGAAGTTTGGGGAAGCTGGGTTATGTGGTTAATATAATAGAAAAATTAGTTTACATCAAACTCTCACAATGTCTCTGTTTTAGTCTTTTACAACAAAGCATCAGTTTCATGATTCTAAGTCAAAACTCAAATAAAGATAATTTGAAGTTCTCCTGAGAGGAGCTTGTTTGTTTCTGTCCTGTGGTTTTATCTGTCAAAATGTCTTTACACACCAAACGTGGTTTATTTGTGCAATCTATTCAGACCATTTTTCAGACAGTAAAATGGTGACTTATTTTTTTCCCTCCCTTTGTTCGATTTTTGCTGGTGAACTTAACTGTCTGACCAATTACAATAGTCTCTGCTGTTGGCATGGCAAAAACAAGATGATAAATTAGTTGTATACTAGCAAAAATAACTTTTTCACAAACTCTAAAAGGACCAGAAGCTCCAAAAACAGCTCAAACTTCACATTTTCACATCGAAAAGTCGAAGCAGTCATGTTACAAAATGAACCAATCACGAAGCCACACACAGCACCGGGAGTGTATAACTTCCACACATGCAGAGTTCACTGGAAATGGTCCTGGGTCCTGAAAGAAGCTCTAGTGTGAAAACGCCCCTATACATATACCCCATCATTACACTTAGTGTCTTCACAAACAGCTAGTTGTATGTGTTTGACAGAATGTCTATTGTCCTGACGTGATCCTTAGCACATGTACCAATAGCTGCAGGGCAAATACACAGTGTAAAAGCCTGTATGCTAGAACAGTTATCAGGCTTGGCTACTGCAGACTGATGGACACCACACTCTTGAAAAAAGACTTCATCACTGCTCTGTTCTTGGCCATGAAAGAGATGTAGAACAGTAGGCCTAAACTTCTGTCTTTTTGCTTTTAGCGCTACTTGTGCGTTTTTGTTTGTGAATAAAGAAGTGCATAAAAACAATTTGCATCAAAGGTCTTCATGTATATTTAAGCCTAAATAAAAATGGATGGTGTTAGATACTGAGCTTTTACGCCATTTGTAGAGATTCTAAAATTGTGGTCTTTAAGGTCCAGATATTCACTTACCCAGTTTGAAAAACATTTCCTGGAATCCATCTCTTTCCTTCTGTAGCTGGTCTCTCTCTTTAGTCAGGTTGTTGCTTTTGGTCTGTAACTGGTCTCTCTCTTTAGTCAGGTTGGTGTAACTGGTCTTTAACTGGTCTCTGTCTATAGTCAGGTTGGTGTTACTGGTCTTTAACTGGTCTCTCTCTATAGTCAAGTTGGTGTAACTGGTCTGTAACTGGTCTCTCTCTGTAGTCAAGTTGATGAACTTGATTAACAGCACTGTGATGGCAGCCAGCAGGAGAACACACAGCAGTCCCCAGACACACTGCAGCCAGTCTGCTGTATCTGCTCTCTGCAGTGTCGCCACCTAGTGGGAAATGAACACAAAAGCATGTGTGCTTTAGTTTATTAAAAGTATTTACACTTGAACTGTTGCAGCATTTCAAGTAGACTCAGAGCACTGAGTGCTAAACAAACACCAGACCAGTACTAGACGAGCATAAACCTGATTAGACCAACTGTTGGAAAATGAATAGGAAAATCCCTGTAAAGCTCAACTCAGCATTTGGAGATCTTCACAAGCACAGCAGCCAGAACAACCTGAAAAAAACATTGTGTGTTATTTTAGCCAAACACTACAAATTATTCATGCTTTTTGTGTCTTAGTTAACCAGTAATTTCAAGTAGGTTTTTGAAACGTTAAAGATTTTAGTTTTGTATTTTTGGTTTTCTCCCTATTAAAAGAGATAGAAGTCTGGTCTTGTATGACTGAAATAAATGCCAAACCCCTCAGACAGCACTGCCTTGAAAATGATGTTTCTGTGATGGACATCACCACATGAGCTCGGAAATACTTTGACCTTTGTGCATAAACATTGTTCATCGCTGCATCCACAATACACATTAAGACTGTACTATGCACAGCTAAAGTCATATGTTAACATTGTCTGTTTTTCAGGGACACCAACGTTTACTTAAACATGACAACACCAAGAAACATTCTACATATGTAGAACACAACAGCATTGTGGTGTAATGAGAGTGCGGGTGCATGACTGACCTGCCTGCAGTCCGAACCTGTCTGCCCACTTAAAACGTGTCTTCTTAAGCTCAAAATATGACAACAAAGGCCCTGTACAGTCAGCTAAAGACTTGTGAAAAAATGGCAAAGAATTACGCTTTCAAAACTGGATCAACTGGTGTCTTCAGTCCCTAAACGTTTATTAAATGTTGTTAAAAGGAAAGGTGACATAACGCAGTGGTAAACATGCTCCTTTTTTGGAACGCGTTGCAGGCATCACATTAAGAATGAGCATCTATTTACAAAAAAAAAGGTAAAATATAAAATACTGTTTTTTGTACTGTTTTAAATTCAATACAGGTCAAATCTACTAATTACTGCTTTCTGCTTTTATTAGCATTTCACATACTCCACACTTTGTTGGATTTGGGGTTGTATTTCTTACAACTCACTGATTAGGCTGCTGCTCATATTCACAGTCAGTGATGTATCTATGACTTCCAGAAGACCTAGTGTGAAGCTTTTTTTCCCCTCACAAAATTGCTCCAGCCTGGAAATCAAAATGTGATTGGTTGATTCCTTTGTCATTCTTTAATTATAAGAGTTCCCCATAAAACATGGCCTGTGTAAAAGTTATGCAACATCTTGTGCAAATGTGCAAAAGTGTGGTCTCTGTAGAGAATATGTACTTATTTTCACTTAGAAATGCATAATTAAAGAGTGCGAGTGCTAGACTGGCCTGCTGGTGCATATATGCACACTCACGGTCTTAACGAGTGCTCGTTTAATCATTTCAAAAAAGCACAAGTGTGAAACTTTGACACAGGCTGTCAGTCTAATCACAACTGGTTCAAAATGAAATGTTACTCCTAACAACTCATACTGACTGGAGGTAACAGTAGCATCACTAGCTCAGTGCACATTCTGTGAATAGTAATGAGATCATGAGTGATCAGTGATCTCACCAGTGCCTTCTCGATTCTTACCAGTGTAGCTAACAGTTGATGTTACATCAGCTGACTTCTCTATGCAGCAAAAACTGCAAAACTTTCCAGTACCTGTGTTGTGAATTTCTGGTTTCTTCTTGCTGTTGGTGTCATCCAGCAAATCTCATCAGAATACATCATGGGGTCATGAGTGATCAATGAACTCACCGGTGTCTTCTTGATTCTTACCAATGTACCTAACACTTGATCTGTCGTCAGTTGACTTCATTAGGCAGAGAAGATTGCAATAATTACCTGTAAAACCTGTGTTGTGAATTTCCTCCATCTCTGTGTTGGGGTCATGGTGTCTAACAGTGTCTGCACTCTCATAAATATCCACCTCAGCTTGCTGTCCTCTGTTCAGCTCTTCAAAGCTCATCACATCGTCATAAATATTCTGAGACATCTCTAATCTGTAAAAGACTCACTAAAAGGCTGAATTACTGTCTCTCTGTCTGAAAACACTGATAATCACCTGAACTTTATATGAACATTCCTATTATTAGTGCTCGGCCGCTGTCAGTTCAGGAAATGACTAAGCTCCAGCAGCTTCTTCTGGTCAAAGTGTGAACAGAGCAGAGTTCAGACCTCATGTTCCCTCTCATGTTCTCTCTTACATGTTATTGTTGTCCCCTGAAAGTGCTGTAATTGTGTAAATTGTTTTGTATATGTAGTCCATAATGCCCTCACTCTGCTATTATAAGACATGACGTTTACATATTACCGTAATTTCAATCAAGTTCAATCAATTAGGCTAAATTTTTTATAAATATATTCAAAATCAACTGTAAATTCAGCTTCACAACTAATTCTGAATATATTTATAAAAAGGCAGCATTTAGATCTTCTTAGGAACCAAAACATCTTTTAACTTCCCAGCTCTAGAATGTAAGTATGGATAGAGCTATTTTGCAAAAGTCTGTTTGAGAGTGTGCAACGTTTCTACTTGGCATGGCATTAATGGAGTAAGAAACAGGAAGACATTGCCTAGAACTTTCCTAGGAATATCACAGAAATTCTAGGAATATCAAAGACAGAGCTGTGTGAGGTGTATGAGGCTTTTAATAGACAAAGTCTAGCAGTTTGTGAGAGATTTTCCACTTCCTCTTTTTAATGAATTTTAAAAAGCTCACTACTGGAAGGAGCTGTAGTGTACTAAAGGCCACAAAGAACATTATATTCCACAAACTATTTCTTTGATGAATTTATAATCTATCCATCCATCCATCAGTGGTGCAAGGCAGCTCTAAACTGTGCAGTGCTGAGGTACTTCAGAACAGCTCTGCTCTAGTCAGCATTAAACATAGTGTGAAACTGTGATAAGCATTGAAGAAATGTGGTGTCTCTAGTAGCAGCCCCTCCCTATGCTGCGTTTGCTGGCCTGACACCTTAACATCTACGCCTTAGCAGCCACACTATTCTACTGTCAACAGGGTTAGCTGGCCTCTTTCCTGTTCAAGCTGCTGTTAGTGACTAGCTTCCTGCTCCTGTGTGTATGCATACAATATAACCCAGACTATTTCAATGTAAAGGAACAACTACAGGGTTCTAGCTAATTAACAGTTCCTTCTGTTCACATTTAAGCTGAAAATCTCCAGGTCTTAACACCTCCAATACATCTCAGATTGTGAGGTGCTAGTGGGTTCTCGCCATACTAATAAGGGCTTCAGAGTTTCAGAACATTTTAACTTGTAAATTGTTTATTGTAACTTTTCCAGCCTCTTTTGTTTTTATCTTTTTTTTCCCTTCATGTTCCCCACATTTTTCTTATCATGTTGTTTATTTTCCTCTTCCTGGTGACAAAATGAATAAAACAAAGCCTTTTTAATATGCTTTTTAAACAGACAACTGCTCTCTTTTTCACAATTCAGAACAGCACAATATGTTTTAACACTTCAGTCATATTTAAAACTTCATTTCCATTTATAGAACAGTGGCTTAAACAGCGGCTGTGCTTTTAGATATAAAATTGTAATCTGAAGTTTAGCTGTGTCTAAATTTTACTCAAATGGGAAAGTTTCTTTTGAAGGTTGTCCCTTTCTGCAATCACACTGATGAAGCGTGTTTCTATGTTAGTGTAACTGGTCTGTAACTGGTCTCTCTATGTAGTCACGTTGGTGTAATGGTCCATAACTGGTCTGTCTCTATAGTGAGGCTGGATCACTGGTCTGTAACTGGTCTCTTTCTCTATAGTCAGGTTGGTGTAACTGGTTTCTCTCTGCAGTGAAGTTGACCCACAGCACTATGATGGTAGTCAGCATGAGCACACATAGCAGCCTGAAACACACTGCAGCCACTCTGTAGTATCTGTTTTGTTACTGTCTTGTAACAAGACCACTTATAGGGAAAATTCAAAAGAAAGATCTCACTAATATCTTTGTAACTTCTCTTAGACAACAAAAAGATCAGATAGAAAGACAAAAGAGACATTTGCTTTATGCTGCTTCTGTGTTGGAAATATCATATTTATGAGATGAGTGCACATGACTGTCACTAAAATGTCATATGAGCCCCCAGATGGGGACATGTCAACAAAAAAGCAGTGGTAGCTGCTGATAGTTGTGTTGTAAACAGGTTGCATTTCAGTTATTCAGCAGCCATACATGAACACTGCAGGCTAAAATCATCCACACACAAAAATACAAACACATGATGCAATATGCTGAATAACTGAATAAAAAAAGACTCAGGATCAATAATTCAGAACACCATCAGTCTGTGACTTTGACACAGGCTGTCAGTCCACCCTACACAACTGGTGCTGAATGAAGTTTCACCTGCACAGTCATGTAAAAAGCAGAACAGCAACCCCTACTGATTAAAGATAACTATAGCATCACTAGCCCAGTTCACATTCAGTGAATCCCATCAGACGTCATGGGGTCACGAGTGATCAATGAGCTCACCAGTGTCCTTTTTGAGTCTTACCAGTGTATCTAACAGTTGATCTGTCATCAGTTGACTTCATTAGGCAGAGACAATTGCAATAATTACCTGTAAAACCTGTTTTCCCCTTGCTGTTCGTGTCCTCCATCTCTGTGTTGGGGTCATGGCGTCTAACAGTGTCTGCACTCTCATAGATAACCACCACCATCTCCACTCGCTCTCCTCTGTTCAGATCTTCAATGCTGATCACATCATCATAACCATTCTGAGACATCTCTATATCTGTAAAAGACTCACTAAAAGGCTGAATTACTGGGTCTCTGTCCGTCTGAACACACTGCTAATCAGCTGTACTTTATGTGCACATTCCTATTTTTAGTGCTTGGTTGCTGTCAGTTCAGGAAATGACCAAAGACCAGCAGCTTCTTGTGGTTAAAGTGTGAAAAAAGCATAGTTCAAGGCCTCATGCTGTCTCTTACATGTTGTTGCTGTCTCTGTAAAGCGCTTAAAGTGTGTAAAAAGTTATGCTGTACATAAAATGTTTTGTATATGTAGCACATAAAGCCTTTACGCTACCATTATAATACTTTTAAAGCTCTATTTTTGTCCCTCTTAAAGATAAATTCAGCACTCTGAGAAAAATATGTACTGATTTGGAATCTGACACTGTTTGCTAATTCCAAATGCTGTAAGTAGACTATAGGCTGCTGAGAGTTGCTAAGTAGCTCTAATGGCTCTTCAAGGTCCAGGCCTAAACAGTGTTTTACATATTTGTATTTGAGGGCTACTCTAGATATGAAACTCTGATAAGACTAGAAAAAACTGAGGTATTTGACAGTCACAGGATGGATTCATGAGCAGAGGAACATCACAAGGTAGCACTATTTAAGGTATTGTTTGCTCATGTTAACAATTAGAAACCCTAAGTTTAAGTCGCAGTTGGGGGAAAAAACAGAAACATCCTCTTTAGGATTCCTAGCCCCAAAAAAGGGTTACCGTCACCAAAGTGTGCTGCTCCAGGAGAGCATTTCAAAGAAAAGAACTTAGCTAACTCACATGAAACAAAAAATGCCCATTAGCTTCTTGAGGTTTAAGTTTACATTCTGAAAGCTGACAACTGAGAGTTATTTTAATGTGAATTACGGTAGCATTAGGCCTACTTTGCCAGTCACCTATCCAACAGGGCTGTCCAGCAAATTCAGTAGCACAGAGTAAGTAGAGAGAGAATTACTTATTTAGCCACTGTGGGTTAAATCAATATATGAGCTAATGCTAGCGCTAACAGTGTAACATTAGATTTTACTTTTACATGAGGTAAAATGTTTTCTGTTCGGTGAATGAAGTAGATACGTGTGGCGATAACAATGATAACACTAAATATCTAAATGCAGCTACTATGGTAAGCCAGGCCACACTTCAGGCTCCTCAGTCAGTCATGACTGTGGCACATTAATACACACCATGAATGCAGTAATGTTAGCATAGTAAATAATATACAGCAGTAAGACAGTGAGAATTCACTGAGCTGCCAGTTTATTAGGTACCTACCTTGTACCTCTCATTACCTTTTTATCTTGTATACCTACTAAACTCTGGGTCAAATACCAGGTTGCTAGGCTAACATTTGTATGCTCTGAATTTTTTTTAGGATCAACTTACAAAATTTCTACTTGTGAGAAGTTAACCATGCGAGAATCTCGGGAGCAACTATTTTCGTTACACTTGTCAGTTGAACCCTGTGATTGACTGGATGTGGCTGTAGGTCATGCAGTAAGCATGGATCTCACCACTGTGGCCCCTGCAGTTTCTTAACCACCAGTCATGTTGTAATGGTTACCTCGTAGGAAACACGCAAGAATAAAATGTACCACCCCTAATGAGAATCCACGGGATGTACAAAACACCACATATGTCACTTTAATAGTCATTTTTTTCTCTCTCTCAAAACAGTTAAAGTTTAGAGTTCTTTCAGTCCTTTCAAGTCCATAAATGGAAGTGCAGAATGAAAGAAAACTGGATTTCTCTCATCAGAGTTAGAATCCTAGAGTTAAAAAGAGTTTAAGTTCTAGGTTTTTACATCCAGGCAGTTCCCTAAACATTCCCATTTTATTTATGTTCCCTAAACATTCCCATTTATCCAGTTATACTCCAGGCTTAGGAAAGGTTTCAATGGGAGCAATTTCCTCACTTGCAATGAACTGACCTCCTCTATGTGTGTGTGAGTTTAAGCATCATCCAAAAGCTCACAAAAGTCCACAAACAAATCAAAACAAAATAAATAAATAAATATAAAGAAAGATCAGCATTCATTCTTCCGTTGAGCTTGAAACACAAGTTCCTCAACTCAGGGTTTTAGTGGGGTAACATGTAATGCAGCTGTTTACACTTCCATTTTTCTTTGCTACATTTTTTTCTCTTAATCAAGTAAACAAGTCTAAACAAGTAAAACTCTCCTATACTGCCACTTAGTGGATGGAGCAGGAATTACGCCAGAGAAAATTGTAATTTACTGTGTCATAGACCCACATGCACACGGTTGGGGGCCGAACAGAATGAAATGCATAATAGCCATATGTGCAGACACTAGTGTGCAAAACAAACAGCAGACAAAGAGGCTGAATGAATAAACAATTGGTAATTGGTTGCCGAATAATGAGAGGATTTGCACATTACATCCCACACAGCAATCGGATTTCAATCCGACTAACCAGACATGCATTTGACTACCAACTGTAAATGCATGTGGTTAAAATCGTATCAGGATATAATCCAGATCACATGAAGTGACCAGGTGTAAATGTGGTCTATGTACACAAGGCCAGTACACAGTTCTCTCAGCATTCCTGGCTGTCCATATTTTTTTCTGACTTTGCTTCAGTTGTGGCTGCTAAGCAAAACCTGCAGATCTCTGTAATGTAAGAGGACCTGAGGTAGGATACATGTGTGAAGTAGCTTCATTACGGGCAATCTGATACTCATTGTCAAGACAGCAGGCAGAGGTCAAAACACAAGCAAGCATTCACCAGTGATATCAATGATTACGACCAATAAAACTAGGAAACAAGTCTTAGAGAGAGTCGGCAGTAAGATTTCTCAAGGAGTGAAGCCAAACTGAAGGATAAGGGATAATGAGTTCATAAACTAGCTTCAGGTGTGTGTAAGCAGAGGGTGGAGCTAGGGCTGGAACAGGCCAATCACAAATGGGTAAGTCCATGACAAATTCACATGCTTTGTTTAAAACTGCATACTATGTACAGCAGTGGTCATCAGCGCTCCTCCTGGAGATCTGCTTTCCTGAAGAGTTTAGTTCTTACCTGCATCTAACTTGCTGCACCCCTTCACATATTAATAACACATCTGATCCAGCCAGTCAAAGACTTCTGAAGGTGTTAATTAGCTGGAGTGGGTGTGGTAGATTGAGGTTGGAACCTGATTCTGCAGGAAGGCAGATGTCCAGGACCAGGGTTGGTGATCACTGGTATACTTTATGCCAGATTCTTTGAGTCTTTTAATGATATTATGTACCATAGATGATGAAATCTCTGAGTTCTTTGCCATTTTATGTTGACAAACTTGAATTGTTGCATTATTGGTGAACCTCTCCCCATCTTTGCTTCTGAAAGACTCTCTGGGATGCTCTTTTTATATTCAATCATGTTAGTGACCTGTTGCCAGTTAACCTAATTAGTTATGAGATGTTCCAGTAGGTTTTTTTTTTTAGCATCGCTTTTATGTCTTGTGTTTTTGCCTGGTCTTGTGTGTTCTGTGTGTACATTCCAGATTCCATCCCGTGGCTTCGCCCCTTCCGCTCCCAAATCCTGCTCTTTCCACTCCACGGTTTTGTGTCTTCGCACCTGCTTAAAAGGCGCCTGGTCGGCCTGGTCAGAAAAGGACTTCCTCATTGCTGTTTTGCCTGATGTGCTGCATCTTTTGCGGGTCGATCTTTCGCTGCTGCTGATGAACTTATGAGCTAATGAACTGGTGCTGAAGCCTGCTGGCAAAATTTTAGATCCCTGTCGAAAACCTCCAGCCAGAACTTCTTTGAGTTTGCCAGAGAGAAGACTGTTTTGTTTGAGAAATGGTGCACAGCTAGTAAAGTCACTACAATTAAGGAGCTTAAGGAGCTCCTGCTATTGAAAATTGCTGTGTATCTTAATCAGCAAATACTGTGCAGACTGTCTGTTGCTGCTGCGTTAGCTGATGAATTTGTTCTTATAGATAAAACTGTCTGATGTTGAGGCTGTGTTTAAACCTTTTGTGTTCAGTAGTTTGTTTCCTTGTCTGAGACCAGTGATGTTAGACAGCCTATTCAAATATTACAAGATACCGGCACAGCTCAGTTGTTTATGTTGGAAAGTGTTCCATCATTTTCTAGCAAGACACTGTGGCAGTGACATCTTAGTGCAGGGGACTGAACTTGGCATGTCTTATGTGTGACGCTACAAGGTTCCCTAAAGTCAAAATTGTTAATCAAGGCTCAGGGTTTTGTACCTTATTCAGCCTACCTAAATGCATCCAGTCTGACCAAGGGTCAAACTTTGTCTAAGCTTTTTTCTTAGGTAGTCTGTGAACTCAACATTAAACATCAAGTATCTAGTGCATATCACCCTGAGTCACACAGGTGCACATGAGCATTTCCATCAGACATTTAAAATCATGTCTGATCATCCCGTTTGTTGAGAACATACTGCATCGAGACTAGCAAAGACTGGGATGAGGGAGTGCCTATACTTATATTCGCCATTCATGACACTGTGCAGGAATCTACTGGTTTTAATCCAAATTTGCTACTTTGTGGTCATTTAGTCCATGGCCCTCTTAGAGTGCTTTATGAACAATGGTTGTCTCCTCTTTTGACTTCTAATGACAATGTGCTTTGCTTCTTCTAAGCTTCGTGAACATCTGCGCATAGCTTGAAAGTTGGCAAAATAGAATCTGTGTTCCTCTTAGGATGCAATGAAAAGGCGTTATGATCGCAAAGCTGTTAGTCATGCGTTTAATGTTGTTGACAGTGTCCTTGCCCTTCTGCCTGTCTCTGCCCTGCAGACATGCTTGTACGGCCTTTATGAAATAAAGATATCGAGCACTAATTATGTTCTTGCAACTCCTGACCATCGTCGCAAGTTTCGGGTGACCCATGTGAATATGCTGAAGTCCCTGTGTTGCTCACTCTACAGAGGAAAATGCAACTACCCCTATTTCTCCCCTGCTTTCTTCCCAGTTGCCTGTTCAAGTAGTAGCAGCTTCTGTTAATGAATACGTACCCAAAATTGATAACCTCCTCTTAGGTAGGAACTCCCATGTGCTCACCTTTCTAATTCTCACGTATTGCAATTTATCTCAGAAAAGCTGTCCTACTTGCCGTTAGCCGCATAGTTCATCCTTAAAGCTCTATTCTATAGGTTTCCTCCTCTATTTTCTGACGTCTCAAACTTCTGTCCTACATCACGATATTGATGTCAACGGACATCCACCCATTAGACAGCACCTGAGTACTTGCTGTAAACTGGCCTTGCAGTTTCCAGAAACAGCCCATGGTGTTCCCCTTGCCTTCTGGTTCCGAAACCTGACATAACGTACAGATTTTGCACTGATTACAGAAAAATAAATGCAGTCACAGTTCTAGATTCTTTTCCTCTTCCTCGAATGGAAGATTGTATTGATCATGTTTGCTCACAAACTTAGCAGAGCCAACTAGACATACTGAAAGGCTATTTGCAGGTTCCAGTAACCTCTTGTACCTTTGACATCTCCGCTTTCACTATGCCAGATAATTTTCTGCAGTAACCCATAATGGCATTTGGCCTATGAAATGCTCCAGCTACTTTCCAGTGCTATTGTTCTTGGTGACATGCCAGGCTGTGTGTTATGTCTTGTGTTTTCACCTGGTCTTGTGTGTTTTGTGTGTACATTCCAGATTCCATCACGTGGCTTTGCGCTCAGATCCTGTTCTTTCCACTCTGCAGTTTCATCTCCTCCCACCTGCGGTCCGGTCAGAAGGAGACTTCATCACATTGCTGTTTTGCCTGTTGTGTACATGTTGTAGTTCTTGATTCTTTGTCTGTTTCATTGGTTATTGACTTCTGTATTTAACTTCAGTTTAGCCTGTCCCCTGGTAACTGTATATTTTGTAAATTGTCAGTGTGTACCAGCTGTAGGGAGTGGCTGCCCTTTTTTGCTTGAGAATGGGGTTTGTCTATGTGTATGGCTAGTCAGGGAAGTAAGTTAGCACTCTGTCTTTTGTTTCCTATTGTTTGTTTATGGGGTAGCTAGAGTTTGTCCTAGAGCTAGTGACGTTTTGTTTGTTGTTTTGGCAGAGGTCAGCCCTGAAGTCATGCTGGTGTGAGAATCAATTACAAATATACATATAGCAGTTTCAAATAATACAGACTTTAAAGTCTCCCAGGCCAACTTGGAGATATTTCTCCAGCAAATCATAGGACGACCCAGTAGGCCGTGCCTGGTGCATTCTAATCAGATGCCCAAACCACCTCAGCTGGCCCCTCTTAATGTGGAGGAGTAGTGGCTACTTTGAGCTCCTCCTGGGGGATGTACTACGATGCAAGTTTAACATATTCGGTATTTGCTCAAGAAAACCAGCTTCAGAAAGCCTAACATTCCCCATCAGGCTTAATTGGTATCACGAAGGTGGATTTCAAACTAATCTATGAAGCTATGAGTTCTCTGGGCCAACCAGTCCCTAAAGACCTCCTTTTTCAGCTTGATTGGCTCCCTCACCATTACTTTAACATGATATAGATGTTGTATAAATCTTTATCTTCAACAAATGGTTTGAGAATTTAAGAGCTGCATTTTGTGTTTACTTGTGTTGTCCTCATCTTAAAATTAGTTGGATGATCTGAAATTTAAAAGTGACAAATTAGTGAAAATAAAAGAAATAAGATGAGGAGAAAATACTTTTTCACAGCACTGCACCTTCACCTCAACCCACAACATAACCCTTACACTGGCCCCAACACTTCACAATTAACTGACATTCACAAGATAGTTTGATGATAATTTGCACATTTGTAGATTGTCTAGATTGGGGTGTAAATGACCATCCAATATAATGGGGGGGGCAATATAATAGCAGAATTGAATATTTGTGATTTATTTTTTGTGCAAATTTGATTACGTTTATGCAATTTGATTAAGTTTATGCAGACACCATGGTGTCTGCCCAAGAACGTGCTCTCCAGGCACTGAGCTCAGAGCTGGCTCAGCTGGACCGGCAGATCACCGCCCTACTGAAAAAGCAGGACGAGCTCCTTCGGCCGAAGTTGCAGCTCGAAGCCGCCCGGGAAGTTTCCCCCTCGGTGGTTGTGCCAGCCTCGTCTTTTCGTACACCGGGAGACGCTGTTCTCACGCCAGCCCCACATGGTCCCTGGGAACGCCAGCGCCGCCAGGGCCTTGCAGATCCACGCCACCACCCCAGCCGATTTTCACCTCCTGCAACCGTTTCGCCACCCTCAGCTCACCACCTATACCTTCACCTACGTCTCGGACCGCGCCGCCCAACCTTGTGCCCCGGACCTCGGCCCTCTCCATAGGACTCAGTTTATGTTATCAGTAGCTCTATTGTCCGCCACGTAAAGTAAAAGGTATAAACAGCCATGCCACTTCTCTTGTTTTCCAGGTGCTCGTGTTCTCGCGGGCTCTCAGCAGAAGCAACGCCTTCAGGACCGTGGTTATTCATGTCGGGACCAACGACATCTCTGCCCGGCGTAGTCAGGTCCTGAGGGAGCACTACCAGACGCCCATGGACACCACCAGGAAGGTGACAGACGTCATGATCGTCATCTCCAGACCTCTTCCCACATACAGGAGGGGATCGGAGCGTTTCAGCAGGCTCTTCACGCTGCAGTCCTGGCTCCGCGGCTGGTGCGCCCTTAATGGCCTGGGCTACGTGGACAACTGGTCTTCGTTTTGGGAGCAGCCAGTGCTTTACTGAAGTCCTCTCATGGAACATCAAGAGGGCCATCCACTGACTACAAAGTGAAGGCCACGTAAGTAGCGCCAAAAATAGAAATGTTATAGCTAATAATGCCAGTGTTAATACTGAAAATAAGGCGAATGCTACCACTTATTCTGTAAATAAGGCAAGTGCTAATAAAAATACTGATACTAGAAATAATGCTCATATCGCAAACTGCCTTGAGACGCCACATAGGTTCCACTCAATTGAGACTGTCTTATTATTGCAGCCACACTTTAGACTTAATTCTGACCTTTGGTGTAAACATAGATAACTCTGCCATTCTCCCCCAGAGCACAGCAGTCTCAGTTCATTACTTAATCTCATACGAAATTAAAACAGACTGCCAGATAACTTGAGCGAAAATGGTGCGTGACTAAACTAGAAGTGTTCCAGTCCGCCTGGAAGGAGAGCTTTATAGACTATAGAAGACCACTTGCTACAGTACACTCAACTGATCTCTCTTCTCTCATAAAAAAACAATAAGAATAATCCTAGATTATTATTTACCATAATTTCTAAAATTACAAAGAACCAGTTACTGAACCCCAGAAGCCATTAGCCTATAGCAGCAATGATTATGAATTTCTTTAGTGATAAAATTGAAAAAAATTAGGCAGAAAATTCAGAATACACAATTAACCTCTACAAACCTGCTGCCTTACAATGCAGATCTTACAATCTAGATCTAGAGAATACTGTAACTACTGCAGAGAGGCTGGAATCATTTACCTTACTTCAACAAAATGAACTAGTTAGTGGTTTCGTCCACAAAATCTACTTGTTAGATTTAGTTAGATCCAATTCCTACAGGTTTACTCAAAGAAATTTTGCCAGAAATAACCAAGCCTATTCTGTCAATAATAAACTCCTCTCTTAGCCTTGGCTATATCCCAAAAACTCCTAAACTAGCAGTAATTAGACCACTGATCAAGAAAGCTAATCTTGATTCCTGCAAACTATCAAATTATAGACTCATCTCGAATCTCCCCTTTATCTCTAAGATCTTGGAAAAAGTTGTAGCAAAACAATTAAGCTCCTATTTGTATAGGAGTCATATACATGAAATTTTCAGTCTGGTTTAAGGCCACATCATAGTGCAGAGGCAGCACTAGTAAAAATTGTAAACAATCTTATTATTCTCTATTATTCACTATCAGTTTGTTAATGTAAACAGTGAATCATCTGCCCTCGCAAAAGTTAAGTATGGTGTTCCACAAGGCTCTGTTTTAGGACCTATAGTATTCACATTATGCATGCTACCACTGGGCAGCATTATCAGTAAACACGCATCAATTTCCACTGCTATGCCGATGACACTCAGTTATATTTAGCAAGCGACCCAGATGATAAAATTAAACTTAGCAAGATTGAGGACTGTATAAAAGACATAAAGGACTGGATGTCGAGTAACTTTCTTCTTCTAAAATCGGATAAAAGAGGTTCTGCTTCCTGGTCCAAAAGCTGCTAGAAACAAACTGTCTAATTTTACACAAACTTAAATTTCTCAGTTGCATCAACTTCATCTGTAAAAAATCTTGGTGTCACAACAGACCCTGATCTGTCCTTCGACGCACATATAACTAATATTACTAGAACAGCCTTCCTGCATCTCCGCAACATTGTTAAATTAAGAAATGCATTATGTCTACAGGATGCAGAAAAGTTAGTTCATGCATTTATTACTTCAAGGCTAGATTACTGTAATGCCCTGCTGGCTGGACGTTCCAGCCAAAGCCTTAACAAGCTACAGTTACATCAGGGAGGAGAGCCTTTTCATACAAAGCCCCCCAGCTTTGGAATTATCTTCCAGTCATTTTTCGGGACTCAGACACAGCCTCAGTCTTTAAGTCTAGGCGAAAAAACTTTGTTTAGTCAAGCCTTTGGTAATGAGTTTTCCCTGTCAGATAAAAGGTGCAGATCTGGGGGTTCATGCTCATAGAGTATTATGGTTAACTGGGAGTGTTGATGCTGTCGTCCCGCTGCTCTCACATGTTCACTCAAGTCTGACGGTGGAGCGGAGGGGCGCAGACATCTCAGGGAGCCCTCATGTCTCTGTTACCTTATGATTTCTCCCTTTAAGTTAGGCTATAATAGCTAGACCTGCCAGAGTCTCTGCCTCTCTGTTAATACTGTAATCTGTGATCAGTCACTCATTACAGAACTAACTCTGTGTTTTCCTTTCTTTGACGAGTTGAACAGCTGCCCATCCTGTTGCTTCTTCTGCCTTGATCGGGTGCCCACTGCTCGCCAGCCTTCTGGACCAGCTTGACCACCATTGACCTTCATGCTGTACAATGCTGTGCAAACCTCACCCTCATGAACTGACCCTCCCAATGATGCTGCTGCATAAACTAAAACTAATCCTTTCAACCATTGCTCCACCTGTTTTCCCCCTTTTGTATTATACTATTTTACACTAACGCTGTTTGCTATCCAGTGTCAACCAGAGGAGGAGGGGTTCCCCTTTTGAGTCTTAGTTTCTTTCAGTGTTTCTTCTTCCTGCTCTTAGGGAGTTGGCTCACTGGCTTCCTCATGGGGACCTGTTGTAAAAAGCACTATAGAAATAAACTTGCTTGCTTGCATTTTGCCAAAACCTGCTAAGGTGCTTAAATACTGGCTAAATCAATTGAACCCAGGCTTCCAGGTATGGGAGGCCAAATTGTTACCGGTTGAACCATCAGCCATGGGCAGAGGTGGACCTCAATGGCAGAACACAAGGGCAGATGGCAGAGAAAAAAAAAAACCAAAATGAATAGTATAACTGAACAAAGTCTAGAAATGAATGAGAAACTTTAACTGAAACTATGAGATGAGAAACCAAGAAACTCCCCACACTGGGATTGAACTGTGGCCTAAAGGGTGACTGGCCAGTGTAGAACCAACTGAACTACACCATCACTCAGAAACAAAACCAAAAGTGGGGCTAGCCAAAGGCTCAAGAAAGGAAGGGGAAAAGGGGGAATAACTAAAATCTGTTTCTTTTACTATATTCTCCTTTGTCTTATTTTATTCATCAAGTTCCTCCTTTTTTTAATACTTACAGTTGTTACAAGTGACTCGAGAGCAAGACTTAGAGGGATCAGGAGCAAACGCAGAGACTTGAGAGCAATTACCCAAATACAGGCTGGATCAAGAGATGGATGCACATGGCATGCAAACACATGACTAAAGCATAGAACAAACAAAGAGCCACTCTTAAGTAGAGCCAAACACAGGTGTGACCAGTTGTCTCTAATTACCTAGAGGTGGCTCTCTGCTCCCATCTAGTGGTGGGTCTGACCACAGGATGGGTGACAGGGTTCTTGCCAGTGGCAGACTGAGACTGACCTGTCACAAATTGATCAATTTCACATATTTGTAATTCATTGCTTTATTATTAAATTAATGCTTTTAGATATTAATTTTCAATCCTTGATATAATTGTCTGAATATTACCCAAATTCCCATATTACCCAAATTCATATGAAGGTTGTCCCTCTTTGCGATCCCCTTGATGAAGTGTGTTTTAAAGTGGTCTTTCTCTAAAACTCAGGTTGGTCTAACTGGTCTCTCTTTAAGTAAGGTTGTTGTATCTGGTCAGTAAGTGGTTTCTCTCTAGGCATGTTATGCCAACCTGACTATAGAGACCAGTTACAGATCAGTTACACCAACCTGACTATAGAGAGAGACCAGTTACAGATCAGTTACACCAACCTGACTATAGTCAGCCAGAAGGAGAACACACAGCAACACCAGACATTGCAGCCAGTTTGTTGAATCTGTGTAGATCACCCTGCTCCTTGTTTTTTCATACTTTGTCACAAAAGAGCAGCAGCCAAATATACTGTATGTTTTTGTATCAAATATATTGTATGTTTTTCTGTTAGGATTATCATAATGCATATCTTCAATATAGTCACTAGAGATCTGAGGTGTTGCACATGCACATATGCCCAGTTCACTAATAGCTAACATGCATCAACACATACATATTCTACTAACAAATCTGGTGTGTGTGAATCTACAGAGAATATATGGTTCCTTTTCATTATGGTAAGTCACCCAAGTCCCTAGCAACAAAGCATTCCCACACCTTCACACTACCACCACCATGTTTGACTTTTGGTAAGATGTTTCATGCCAGAAGTAATGGGATGCGTGGACTCCAAAAAGTTTCTCATTTGACGCATCAGTCCACAGAACATTATTCCAAAAAGCTTGGAAGTCGTCAAGCTGTTTTAGGCAAATGTAAGACCAGCATTATGGTAACCACTTATAGTAAGGGTACACGATCTGAGAGTAATTAAGGGATTTACTAATAAATAATGAATCAGAAAGTAATTCAAGTCATTGATCAGGAACAAATGAATGTCATATTAACAGCCATATGATTCAATTACTCAGTATCAACTAATGCATGTACCAGCATATGAAGATGAAGGTAATAAAAGCTTTTCAATGTCTGAATTTATCAGGAATTATAGTGTTAATTAAGCATTTTGATGCCGCAAAATTCCCTTAAGCTTAACGTTCTGGAATATTCTGCTTATCCCAGTCATGTTTTTTGTCTGTAGTTCCATCCTCTCATGATCTTGTCCATCTGTGTAAGCAGCCATTGTATTTACCTGTGTCTTTATCTGTCAGGATTTCGGTTTATTGTTTTAGATTTCTTATGTTACCTTGTCTGGTTCTACCTACCTAGTGTCTGTGTTTATTTAATAAAATCAAAGACTTACCCTGACATCCTTTGTCTTAGAGATTAATACAGCATCAAAGGCTATTTTGTAACTTACATTGTGAGCATCAGATGTGGAAATATTACTCGGTTCCAGTTTATCTGTTACCTAAAATGTACTTATAAAATGATTCAGTTGTAAATGTACTGGTACACACAGACACGTGTAAATCAGGCTGAATTCGGGTAGGAGGTCTCTAAAGCTCTGCTTACCTTTTTACGCATTATTATTACAAAAACAGGAAGATATTCCTGCATGGCTTCTACTGGTTTGTCCAGCCTTACTTTTGGCCACTGTTCTCAGTTTATGAAATAAGCTTTTATTTTCCGTTCCACCTTAAATGGTGCTGCTGTAACATTCAGGCTCACTGAAGCAACAGAATGTAACTGCTGCACTGTTTAAGGTGGAATGGAAAATTCAAAAAAAGAAGCTGGTGAGAAGGAAGCCAAGTTTTTATTACCCAGATTAATTACAGTTTCCTGGTTTATCAAACACTTTCTTGTGGGGTTGTATATAACGATACTAAGATTGACAAGTGAATATATATTTCTCTTCTTCACCTCATCTGCTAACATAAAAGAAGCTATAAACTCACTACGTTTTTAGATAAAGCCTTTTCCAGGCTGTGTGTGCTGCTGGCCCCACCCTGACCGTGTGATCGACACGTTCGAAAGTCGAATGCAGTAGGGTGGCAATATATAACTGTAAGGAGGAGAGGTGCTGTTTCCTGTTTACATTTGAATTTTGTCCTCTTTCTAGCTTGGCTGTCTTTGACAATGCAATTTAAATGCATTATCGGAGTGAAATGCATAAAATATAAATTACACTGTATTTATTTTCAGTTTTCTCCCCAATGTAGACAAATCCAATTTCACCTCCTAGTTAGGACTCCCCCATTCACACGATAGCTCCAACCTGCAGTTCTGTTATGTCAGCTAACAGATGCATGCGCTGCAAAGCATCGTGCTGAATCATTGTGTGGGGGGGTATCCTGCCCACCGAGACAGCAAGGCCAATTGTGCTCAAGCGCAAGTTTGAGACATGTTTTACTGTTACAAATTAATGATTTGTTATAAGCGCTTACCAACCCAAATTCCCAAAAATAAACAAAGCGTTATGCATCTTTAATACGGTGATAGGAAACACAGTATCTCACAGAAAGCTCTAATTCTATGTGCTGGTATTTTGAAAACTTAGGTGCCTTTTCAGGGAAAAAGCCCACAGATACTATAGGGATAATTATTACTGCAATTACTGCCACCTACTGGTGAAGAAAAATATTTTTGCTAAGGAAATAGTTGAGTTTCATGGTGAGACGGTGGTAGGGTATCGTACACTTGGTAGTGGAGATTACAACAAAACATGTAATCACAGGTTTGTAACTAAATCATACTGTACTGCACTGCCTGATGGAAAATCTCATGTTAGCAAATCCTGTGACACATTACCTGAGTGCCGTTTTCTGTTCATTCATTACTAGAAAATGACAAGCACGTCTTCTATTTTAATGTTTTAATAGATGAAACTCGAGACTCTATGGCTGCTTGGCATTTAACTACTACAGCATTTACTGCCACCTACTGGTGAGGAAAAATACCTGTCATTGTTTGCTGAGGAAACATTTGAAGAGTTTCATTCTAAAAGTTGCATATAACAAGTTTTTGAAAAGAATCGCAGCTTAAATATGATGGAAAACATTGTTATTATAAAATACATGTTGTGTATATTCAGCATAAAAAAGCTGGTATATATAAAGATCAATAAACATGTTGCTGTACAGAAAGTACCACTTCAAAAGTTAACACCACGAGAAAACTGCAGTTTCTGCCATTCACTCTGTTTTCATCTTTTTCTCACAGATCCCAACTACAGGGTGAATACAGGGATAATCAGCCCAGGTTGATACACTATCAGATCCAGCACCTTTATAGCCAGTTATAGCACAGTCCTCATTTCCTCCATAATCATTGGGCTCCCCCTCAAACCAGAACCTGAAAGAACAATAATGAATGTCTTCACCATTTCACATCTAGACCTTCTCAGAATGGTAAAGATGAATCACGAGCAGAGTTCAGTTCAGTGGTCTCTTATCAGTGGTCAGTGCTGAGTCGTCCACCCATTTCCAGACCCCCTCTGTGTCACTGTCTGTCAGACCAATCCAAGCTTCAGTGCTGCCAAATTCTTTACTGATGAACTCCTGTAAATGTTGTAGGGAAATATAATTAACAATGATTCATTCTCACTCACTCATTCCTCTCTCTCTCTCTCTCTCACCTGTTCTTCTCTGCTGTTTATGATCAGCAGGTCTGCTCCTCTCTCTGTGCAGAACTGTCTGCTCTCAGTCCAGCTCTTCTTCTCAGTAGAGATGTAGTAAAGACTGGAGCTGAAGTAGATCCAGCCTTTTATAGAGCATAAACATTAGATAAACATTAGATGAACATAATAGTGAACACGAATTTATGATAAAGTACTGATTCATTCATGATCTTTCACAGATGATTCATTCTCTACTCTTTTCCATGACAGCTTTATCATTCAGTCTTTCTCCTCTTAAAACAGCTCATCAGCACTGTTAGAGGAGATAAATTACTAATTAGGATGGTTTGGGCCTGATGGGCTTCTGTTCTGCTGGTTTGATTCTTGTTCACATTTTTAGGTGCAAAACTCATTGAACTGGCTTGTAACCACATGTGGATAGTTTTGAAAGGACAGTGAAAATTTTATCATTTAATCATTTACATACCCAAAAATACAAGATGACCACATTACCAAATAAACCTGTCAAAAAACTATATGTAACAGCTGCTTCTGCACCAGAAAGTGTGGCTATGTTTGCTTACATAGAAGTTTGCTTCTACTACTCCTGGATATCCAGAACACAGATGCATATCATACATATAACTTCTCTTCAGTACAGAAACTCTCCTGCACAACACAAAAATGGCTTTTGTTTATGACGGGTGCAAATATGGGTAATAGGTCTGTGGGAGACAAAAAGAATAGTGCTTTTGTGGTACACTGTGCCAGATTCGAACCGCTGATCTATGTAAATGGTGATATTAGGAGATATGAAAACAGGTGGAGAAACCGCTTCAAGATACGGTGGGAAAATAATGGCAGCAAAGGGCAAACAAAGAAGATGCCAAAATGCAGCGTGTTCAAACAAAAGAGGCTATAAAAAACAAACACAGACTTTTTGTGCATGTAAGAACAGAGCACTGTGATTCAACGACATTTTAGAGCTGAGCTCCTGTCTGTTCCGCTCAGCTTTCTCTTTTGTGTTACTTTCAGGTCTTTTTTGCTTCCAACTGATTTCCTCTTTTCTTTGTCCTCAAAAGGCTTTTTTCCCCTTTTTTCTTTTCATTGCTTTTCTTTGCTCAAATACAAACCTCCGTCTAATGTACCGTACCATTCAACCCTCTACAAAGGTGCAATAGTGAAGTGTTGCTGGTGTGGGCTTTAAAGCTGAGCCCAGCAGGTGTGTCTGGTCAGTGCTGAAGGCTGATTAGCCCTGGGGATTCTGGGACTTGGAGTTTGTATTTTGAGTACAAAATTCTTTTACTGACCTATAAAGCCCTAAATGGCCTAACAGTACTACGGTGACTGGGAGTGTTGGTGCTGTCGTCCTGCTGCTCTCACGCCTTCACTGTAATACTAACACTGTTGAGCCCGGCCTGCCGGAGTCTCTGTTTCACTCTCTTAACACTGTATACTGTAATCAGTCTGTCTTAACAGAACTAACTGCCTGTGTGTCTCTCTGCCGAGCTGAACAGCTGCCCCTTCTGTGCACTCTGATGCTGTTGCTCCTTCTGTTGCCCACCGCTCGCCTGTTTCCCGGACCAGTCTGACCGCCATGGAGCTTCCTCCTGTACAACGCTGTGCAAACCTCACCTGCATGAACTGACCCTCCTGATGCTGCTGCTGCATTTCTTCTAATCATAGACATCACTACTCCTGCTTTTCCTTTCTTTCCGTATCTTATATTAACGGTCAAATCTCATTTTCTGCTGTTATTGATTGCTATTCGGAGTAGACCAGAGGAGGATGGGTTCCCCTTTTGAGTCTTCATTCCTTTCAAGGTTTCTTCCTCTTGCTCTTAGGGAGTTTTTCCTTGCCACTGTCACCACTGGCAACGCTCACTGGTGGCTTAGACTCAATTTTTTTTTCTGTAAAGCTGCTTTATGACAACACCTGTTGTAAAAAGTACTATATAAATAAACTTTGACTTGACTTCACTTGATCCATCTTTGACCCAGATCCATCAGCTCTTCCACTGCTCCGCCCTGGCCCCCTGCTGGTAACCAGTGGCACATGGTGACCCATTATATAAACTGTTTTGAAGGTGTTTTTTTTGCCACACATATGTTACAGATGTCTTCAGCTGTGTAACCATATGGGACCTTCATTGTTGTAATGTGCACATTTTCAGCAGGAGACAGTTCTGTACTGCAGGCAGGCCAGTCTAGCATCTGCACTCTCTGATTGCACACTGTTTGCTGCAGTCTTTGGTTGCTGCTGTAACATGCGAAATGTAAATAAAAACAAAATGTAATGATGTGCAGATCATTTGAACCCTATGTTTCATTGAATATACAGGTCAATACAATTTTGTTTTGTTTTGTTTTGTTTTTTGTTTTAATATTTGCCCATTTTGAACTTGATTCTAACAACACGTCAAAAAAGTTGGGATGGGAGCAACAAAAAGCTTGTATATTTATGTAATGCTAAAAAAAAATAAATAAATAAAATAAATAAAATAAATAAATAAATAAAAAACACACACCACACCTGTTAGCACCGGTTAATTGGCAACAGGTCAGTAACATGATTTCGTATAAAAGAGCATCGGAGAGAGGCTGAGTCTTTTAGAAGTAAAGGTGAGGAGGGGTTCACCACTCTGTGAAAGACTGCATGATCAAATAGTGCAACAATTCAAGAATAACGTTTCTCAATATAAAATAGGAAAAAAACCTTTGCTATTATCATCTACGGTACATAATAACATTAAAAGATTCAGAGATTCTTGAGAAATCTCTGTATGCAAGGGACAAGGCCAAAAACCAGTATATTCTGATCATGATCTTTGGGCTCTCAGGCAGCACTGCATTAAAAACAGACATGATTCTGTACTGGAAATCACTGCATGAACTCAAACACAAACTCAAAATCACTGTCTGTGAAAACAGTTTGTCGCTGCATCCACAAATGCAAGTTAAAACTCTAAAACATGAAGAAACTGTACATAAACAGGATCAAGGAATGCTGTCATCTTCTCTGGGCCCAAGCTCATTTAAAATGCACTGAGGGGAAGTGGTAAAGTGTCCTGTGGTCCAACGAATCAACATCTGAAATTCTGTTTTGGAAATCATGGACGCTGTGTCCTCCAGGCTAAAGACCACTCAGCTTGTTATCAGTGCACAGTTCAAAAGCCAGTATTCATGATGGTATAGGGAGGCATTAGTGCACATGGCATGGGTGATGTGCACATCTGTGAAGGCACCATTAGTGCTGAATGATATATGCATGTTTTGGCAACATATGCTGCCATGCAAACGACGTCATTTTCAGGGAAGGACTTTATAAAGATTAAAGGATTATTTCAGCAGGACAATGTCAAACCACATTCTGCATGTATTACAACAGCTTTGCTCCATATTAAAAGAGTCCAGGTGCTAAACTGGCCTGCCTGCAGTCCAGATCTGTCGCCACTGAAAAATTAGGTGCATTATGAAATGAAAAATGACAAATGAGCCCCGGAACTGTTGAGCAGCTGAAATCCTATATCATACAAGAACAGGAAAACATATCACTTTCAAAACTACAGCAGTGTCTCCTCAGTTCCCAAACGCTTACAGAGTGTTGTTAAAAGAAGAAATGATGAAACACAGTGGTAAACATGCCCCCATCCAAAATGAATATATTTTTTTCAAAAAACAAAACATCTCAGTTTCAACATTTGACATGTCGTCTTTGTAGAATATTCCATTAAAAATATGGTTTACATGATTTGTACATCATTGCATTCTATTTTTGATTACATTCTGCACTGTGTCCCAACTTTTTTTGGAAATGGGTTGTAAATGACACCCTGGTAATCCCTGTCTAAGGATCATTCTTTTTAAACTGTTGGAGTTTTTGCTGATGGATTTTTGGGAAAGTGGCAAGCTTCAACACACCCTTGATCATAAAGGACCAGACCTCTTCTGGATGCTCCTTTCATACCCAAACATGATTGCCTCACCTGTTTAAGATATTGTTCAAACATTTTACAATGTTCCTAGTCTTACACTGGTCCTGTTCCAGTTTTTTGGAATGTGTTACAAGCATTACAGGCATTCACATAACATACTGCTTTGTTCAAATAGAAGTCAAAAAAGTAGATTTGTAAATCAGTGTTTCCTGTTTTTATTAGCATTTCAAAATACGGTCCCAACTTTTTTAAAATTGGGCTTGTACATGTCCAAGCCAAACACTTTAAGGCCATTTGATGAGGTTGTAGCATTACTGTTGATGTTGACTTACCTAGTTTCAGAAGCAGCTCCTGGATTCCATTTCCTTCCTTTTGTAACTGGTCTCTCTCTATAGTCAGGCTGGTGTATCTGGTCTGTAACTGGTCTCTCTCTATAGTCAGGCTGGTGTATCTGGTCTGTAACTGGTCTCTCTCTATAGTCAGGTTGGTGTATCTGGTCTGTAACTGGTCTCTCTCTGTAGTCAGGTTGGTGTAACTAGTCTTACACTGGTCTCTCTCTTTAGTCAGGTTGGTGTAACTGGTCTGTAACTGGTCTCTCTCTGTAGTCAGGTGGTTGAGTTTGACCCACAGCACTGTGATGGCAGCCAGCAGGAGAACACACAGCAGCCCCGGACACACTGCTGTCAGTCTGCTCCCTGTTTTCACAAACCCTATAAAAAGAAAGCAGCAATGCTTAAGTATCACAATATGTGCATGACTGTTCACACTTCACACTAGACACTAGACATGTCCAGTCTTAGCCATGAAGGGCCAGCGTGGCTGCAGGTTTTAATTCCAACAAAGCTGGAACACGTGATCAACTGTGATCAGCTGATTTAATGAGTAGAACCAGTTATGCTTCTGCTCGTCTGGAAGGAATCTATTCAAATCTAGCACTAAACCATTAGAATTAGCATGTGAGGGTGTGTGGATACGCACCTGAGCTCTGCCGTTCCTGGTTCGTTTTTGCTATTCGAGACCCCATTTGATCTCTTTTGATGTTTTCATACACAGTCCAGCCGTCATCTGAACCTGCTCTACTTGTTGGATTTTCATACAAGTTTGTTTCCATTCTGGGGTCTTCAGTTATCCTGCTCTTGGTGTGCAGATCAGCTCTGTCAGATGTCTCAGCTCCAAATAATACACTAAAATCTTCCGTTTTGGGACTGTTTGTGCACTTTTCCACTTTGACTATCTAGAAAGGAAACTGAGGAGGATGTGGCAAAGGGATTTGTGCTGTTGAGTTTCTGCAGGGGAGGCACTGTGGCATGATTGAGATTATGTCATCTTTCCTTATTTATATATATATCCTTTTTTGCTTTGCATTGCAAAAATATATTTTGGTTCATTTCCCTTTTTCCAGCCTCAGCTCTTGAGGTGCCTGCTTCCCCTTTCCTTCTTGTGGCTGGTTCTTTTATGCTGCACTCTTAAAAATAACGGAGCCAGAAAGGGTTTATGTTGTTATGTCACTTACAGCATGTGTAGCAATAGGGAGTGTAGCTCCTTGCCCAGGGGTACAACCTAGTCAGTCATGGAATTTTAACCCACGGTAGCTGGCTCACCTCCCCTGCCTTTGAACTACCAGCAGGTTTGGAAGGTTATTTTTGTATTTTTATGTATTCTGTTACAGATTACTATAGGATTACTATATTAAAACAATGTAACCCATTTACTGTGTGTTACTTTTGGATTGTCATTTTAAAGCCATATAATTAAATAAAAAAAAAAGGAAAAATAATTTCAACAAGAGTTTAACACAAGACAAACATTAAAACTGCACTGTTTTTGTGAAACAGAATGATAGACTAGAGTGCCTAACACAAACTGTCAATGATCTCACATTAAGCGAAATGGCCAAAGCTAAGTGAAGCAATATATGGAAATATTTCAAAGATCACAATTATATATTTGTACAGTATAATATTTGAGTTTGAGTGAAGTGATTTTAATAGGACTTTTTTTTAAATGGTATGCTAAGACTAAACGCTCATACTAAAACACTGGGAAACAAGTAATCAATGCAGAATGATAACACTGGATCAAATCCAATACAGTTAAAAACTATACTGCTTTCCTGAGACTTTTCCTTTTTGCCTTATTGATTAAAATCTGTTGTTTGTAATTCCAAAGTTAAAAGATCAATCTGGTATACATCTTTGAGACCCCTCCTCAACAGTAATCATAAATAGAGGTTACCCCCAACTGTGTAGCATGTGACAGTATTGTTTTATGAGTGATTTAGTTATGTATTCATTATTGATTAGTGTAACTAAAGGAGGGCGTCCCGATCTTAACCTACAGTCACACTGGCTCTTTATGGATTTCATCCCAACCAAGCAAGAGCTCACCTCTGTTTTTCAAAGACTGAGACCACTTGATTAAACAAGTAGAGCAGGTTGTGCTCTTGCTTGATTGGAATGAACAGTTGGGCAACCCTGAATTAAAGTAGTTCACTGAGTACCCATGACGTGAAAGACTGGCAGTTTGTGAGTAAGGCTAATATTTTAAAGTAACCCTAAAGTCATAATTAAAAACATGAAAAGTTAAGGTAAAGTTAAGATGTGCTCCAATATTTTGAAACACACAAAAAAGTCTTCACTATTTCACATCTCCATCTTCAGTGAGCAGGAGTGGATGAGTGCATCATGAGCAGAGTTCAGTTGTGCCTTACCCAGTGGTCGGTGTTGTCTTGTCCACCTTTTTCCAGACCCCTGCTCAAGCCGTCTCAAATGTGTGTGAATGAACACTGAAGAGGAGCCTTTGTATACCAGTCCTACCTTGAGTGCATCCTTAGCTCTGAGACATGGCTCCTGTCATAATTGCTTGTAGAGGTCCCCTAGTCCCCATACCTGTCAATCTGTTTTATCTGTCAGAGTATTGAAGTTGTTCTTTTGTGTGCATCTAATAAAAGGTCTAGAATGTGGGCTGAAACATCATGGTTTAAATTTAATGAAGTCACTGTCTTGTTATGATATAAAGTGGGTGTTGTACCTTTTTTGACAAGACCTCAGAGTTCTGTCCTTATTGACTAGATGTTCTGTGATAATCACAATGTAGGATGTACTTTTTTCTTCCAAGCCTTTTAATTTCATCATCTCTTATTATAATTTTTAATGCATGTGATTGTTATGGGACGGCAGGGAGGTGGACCCAAGTGCAAAGATGAAAACCTGTGAGAAAGGTTGTTAAATAAATTTACTGAGGCGATGGAGTGTGAATTTGGCACGTCAAGGTTGAGGTGACTCAGAGCCAGGCTCTTATGAGGGCCCGTGGAGTTACTGCTGCACCACCGGGAAGCACAGGCGACAATAGGTAAAACACTTAAGTAGTTTTGGGGCAATAACTCTCTTTTGTTTTTTTCCAGCCCTCTTTTCTTTTCTTTTTGTTTTGTTTAAATACCCACCCGGCCTGCATGCCATACCGTTCACCCCTCTAAAAAGGTATGACAAAGAGCTGCTATTTGCCACAGCCTTAAGTAGAGGAGTCCACAGGTGTGCCTAATCAGCCTGAGGGCTTCTGGGAATTGGAGTTCTGGCGGCCAGTGGCGCAGGCTGGACCCTTACAGTGATGGTAATGATAGGATCTATAATAGTATGATCATTATAAAACACCGCAAGTTACATGGGTCGCTCCAGCTTTAAAACCAACTTTTGGGGGTACAAAGTCCATAAACCCAATAACGTGTAATTATCAAAAATGACCCAGAAAACAAGATGAAGTCTTATTGCTTTTTGTCTTTTTTATGTGAAACTATAATGTTGACACCAGGTAACACGACAGAAGCACGTTTCAATTTGTATTATGTTTCTTTTCATTTTCCAAACTGACCTTGTTAAAAGAATGAATGTGTATGGTTACCTGAATGCAATGTGAGTTATAAATACCTAACTATTTAAAATCCCATCTGCTTCAAATACATGTCCAATGTTGTAATTTCTGTATCTGAAACAATTCTGATTAACTGATTTAACTAGCAGCTAACCTTTAGTCTGACACACTAAACTCACAATTGGATTTAACAGCTAAGAATCAAATTTAAATGTTATTATCCTGTGGCGAAATTGTCAGAAATTGTGTTTAAAAGGTCGATATAGCGAGAGAAATCACTGGGAGTTCAACCGGCTACTCTCACCAAAGGCTACTCGCCAACTGCCAAGACGAGACACAGTTGAATTGAACAAGCCCACCTACTGCTGGAATCACATTAGCCACTGACCACATCCTTTGTAAACCCTTTAAATACAACTAGCATTAATGCTATTAACTTTCTACAAGTCTTATTCTATCTCAATATACAAGAGCCTGGGTGGAGGTGGAGACAAAATAGAGATTCTATCAGACAGACATCCACATACAGACACACGGATATATTTTTTTTAGTCTAATTAATTGATTTTAAATGTGCACCGTCTTTACATTGTTTCCTCTTCGATCTCCTGCAGATTCAGTCAAAAAACTCTCTTTTCACAGACCCAAACAAACTGGTGATTACAGGGATAATCAGCCCAGTTCCAAACAGGATCAGACCCTTCGCCAGCTGTAACACAGTCCTCATCTCCTGCTGCACTGTTGGGTTCCCCACTTTTCCAGAACCTGAAAGAAGAAATCAGTGTCCACCGTGTTTGGATATTGCTTGGAGATCCACTTCAGAGCAAGTTAGCAAATACCTCATGACTGGAGGTCAGTTCAGTGAGCTCTTACTTCAGTGCTGAGCCGTCCTCCCATCTCCAGGTTCCCTCAGTGTCACTGTCAGTCAGACCAATCCAGCCTTGGCCCATACTTTTAACAATGAATTCCTGTGATTGTTCAGCCAAGATATGAAATTACAAATTGCAATGCAATGAAATTACATCAATCCAGTACTGATTTGTGTGTCCATAGTTTTTACAGTCTGGCAGTAATAATTAAGAGTTGAATGGAATTCTGCAATGAATCTGTAATTCAGTAATAGTATTTCCATTCAAAGTGACCTGGTGGTAAAGATGTTTCAGTCCAGGCGATGTTCTCTGCATCAAGAATTTGATTAGGTTCAGACAGTGCTTCGCTTCTCACCTGTTCTTCTCTGTTCTTTATGATCGCCAGGTCTGCTCCTCTCTCTCTGCAGTCCTGTCTGCTCTCACTCCAGCTCTTCTTCTCAGTAGAGATGTAATACATACTGGAGCGGAAATACCTCCATCCATCTTAAACAAAGGAAATCACTCAGTAAGTCATGACACATTTATGTTGTTTTGACCATAATTAATGCAGCAAGACAGAAATGAATTATTTTTGCCACTAATTATTTGAAAAAATTCACCCAAATCAGAAAAGCTCTTTGAAAGATCTTCTCTTTCTCCACTGAACTTGAACCACAGCAGGCCAATGGCAGCCAGCAGGAGAACACAGAGCAGCCCCAGACACACTGCAGCCACTGTGGAACATCTGCCTCCTGTGTTGTCGAAATGTATTTATGAGAACAACTAAATGCATCAGTTAAAAGGATTATAAACAAACAGTTCTGACATTCATTTTTGCTTTAATCAGTAAGTAAAATACAGGGAGATTCACTCGAAAGAGGCCCCGAATATTCTGTAATAACTCTTTCTTGGACGAAGCAATCTGAACGAAACAACATGCAATGTGCTCCTCAGTATATGGAGCTTTGAACAAGCTGGGATACCCCTGCATTGGAGCAATGAGGTAGGCACTGGACAGCTGTCGTGACGTTTAACCTCCGGGGCATACCCCCATACCCCTTCGTGTGTCTGGCAGAAAATGGAGATCACTTCCAGCATTTCATGAAATGCAATCAATTACACGTGTCAAGGTATGTAGTGTATTTTTTTTGGTTTAGACTGCTTCATCCTAACAGGAGTTACAACAGAATATTCAGGGCCTCTTTCGAGTGAATCTCCATGTACTTAGCTCATTAATTTAAACAAAAAATCCAGTTAAGTTACCAGAACCTGCATAACACTTTGAAAACCAGATCTTTTTCTAGCTTAATAAACATTGCAATGAAGTTGGAAGAACAAAAGAGTATAGTTGTTTGATAAAACAGGTTTTAGGTGAATCATTTCTAGAACATAATTTCTAAAAAAAAAAAAAAATAAATAGAAAAATCTTTGACTGGGATTAACATCTAGGACATCTAAACTAGAAGATCCACCGACTAAAAAACAAAACAAGAGCAGCCTAACAAGGAGACAAAATGAGGAACCAAACAGGACTAGGCTGCATCCACAAGACTGTGCAAAAGAAAATGTGTAGAAATGAAGAGTTTCAATACACAAAATTAAACAAGAGAAAGGTTCAGAGATGGTCTAGGCCTACGGACTAGACACAGCTGGCCAGAACCAAAGAAATGTAGGGACAAGACAAGGATGGAGACTGAACAGGGAGACGCCTGGTCAGGGATCCCATGACAGACTCCCTCCCATCTAACATGTAGCTCCCAGGGCTCGAAAACAAGCCCCACCTAGCTGAATCCAGGACAGGAGAGGGGCCTGGTCCAGAGGCCAGGATGGGAACAGCAACAGAGTTCTGGACAAGGACAGGCACCAGGATGATGACAGCAACAAGGAGAGAGATGGTAACAAGGACACAGACAGTAGATTGACCAAGCATGGACAATGGGGACACCCGAGGGCCAGCAATGAAGCCACCTACAGGGCTGGAACTAGGGAAGCCTGAAAGCCTGGGACTAGAAAAGTTAATAGATCCAAGCCATGGACAGAGCCAGGGTCAGAGAGCCAGACAAGTAGACAGACTTGGAAAACTAGACGGTATTAGGAAACTGAAGAAAAACACAGGGACAGGCCAAAAAGTCAGGAGGTGAAACTAGATCAGAGTCTGGAGTAGGGACCGAAGCTGGGCTGGAGTCGGGTACTAACGATGAAGGCAAGAGATTGTACAATAAAGTGTAATGTACAACACACTTGAGACATTAGTGGGTTTTCCATCCACCAGATTTTTGAAAATGCGCAAAAAGAAACCTGAATGGAAAAAAAAAAATTGCACCCAAAAAACGCAAAAAGAGTTTATGCTACGACGAGGTGGAAAAGTTAGAATATCGCTAAAGCTGAAATGCAAAAAGGATGATAGAAAAGGTTTTTCAAATGAATGACGACATAAGTGAGAAATGATTGGCCTTACAGACGGCACATAGCTTTTGGAAGGGTGCTTGTGGCATTCTGAAATGCCTAATCCAAAGCCTGTTGAAAAATGACCCTGCACAGTGTGCTCCCAGATTTGTCTGGTGTGTTTGTGTTCCCAGATGCAAGGTGGATGTCATCAGGGAGGCACTGAAATTTTGGCCCTCATTAGGTGAGGCATTGCTGAGCTTCAAACAATGCCATAAAAGGAGGCAAATGACTGTAAAGATAATTCTATTTAAAGTAAAAACTTAATTAAATCCCCATCTTGTTCATTTTGATTCAGTCCCTAATCATGGTAGCTTACGTCATCTAAAGTTTCTTTGCATAACTGTAGTAGATGGAAGCACAATTTAAGAAAAATTTAGCTTTTTTCAGCTGAAATTTTGTAAACGCGCATATCATTTGAAAAATGTTTGAATGGAAACCCGGCCATTGAGGGTAGACAGAAGATCAGGACAACCAGGAGATTTGGAGGCCTCTGGCTTGTAAAGTTGTTATTAAGCAGCATGACATAAGACTCCTCAGGTGCATCAGGCAGAGCCCAGCAGGGGATACCATGACAGTTAGGTAAAATCTCACGAAGTTTGACTCTGTGTAGCAACTAACTGGGCTTCATCTTCATCTTCATATTCATATTATTATATTATTTTATTATTTTATTTCCCCACTGCCTACCTGCTACTGATTTGTCTGAACAGTATAAATAATGTAACGACACATCTACTGTGTTCCTAAGTTAACTTATCTTCACTGTGAGTTCAGGCTGTGTCTTCAATATATGGTGGTAGTATGAACTCTGAGAATTTAGGCTGGACTTCTGGGCGGCCTCTGCCTGGAGCTAGTGAGTTGAACCTGCCTTCTTAAAACTGTGGTACGACTAATATAGGACTGCGGAGCAGGTAGGAGATGACGTGGTGGTGCGGATTGTGAAAACTTTGTCATTGGAATCGGAAGGTAGGGATGGAATTTTATAGGCCATTAGACTGGAAAAAGAGGGGTTTCAGGCTTGTTTAATAACTCCTTTTAGAAAATCAACAGGATGTCATTTGACCAGGGGCGCCCAAACATTTGCATATGACTGTACATAAAAAGACCGTCTGTTTGGCTGCTGAACTTACTGCCCACTGCAGGGAAATGTAGGCTTTCATGCTAATATGTTGTTTATTTTATGACAACTTAAGTGCATTTAAATTGGAAATAGCTATGATTGATATGTTAAACGCATTTGAGTGCTTTTTTACGAACAACTTAAGTTGCCCTTAAGTAGATGTAATTATGTAATTTGTAGACCTGATTCTTATTATACTTGAATACATATTAAGTATACTATTATACTGATACACTTCACTGCTACACATTGAGTTATACAGCAACTACAATACATTTAAATGCATTTTAAATTAGATTTCAATACCATTAAACAATTAAATACATCCAGTAACAAGTAAAACAGTGTACAGTGTCTAAAACACAATTAACACATTTGAATAATTACACAATTAAATATGTTAATAGGAATACCTCACCCCAACTTATATATACTTACATTATTTTTTATGTTGAAATACATATTCTATGCCTAACATTGCATTTAAGTTCTAAATTGAAACAAGTCATTGTGGCGCCGGGCTGGGGAAGGACCGACACACACTGACTGTGGAAGCCCAACAACAGCTCAAAGACACACACAAACTCCAGCGCGAGTTAACAAACGTGCTTTATTTACACATTTAAGCTGAGAGCAACCATCACACATCAGTCAGGGTTCTTACTATACAGTCTTTTTGGCTCTTTTCTGTCCCCTTTTTCCTCTCTCTAGCAACTGGCTTGCAGACCAGCATCCTTCTCTGTCCTCTCACACAATTAGGGAAGGAGAACCCCTCAAGTGCTGGCAGGAAATATGGTTACTCTACCTCTACGAGCTCAGAATGTGAATAATGCACCACTTGTTCTTATAAGATTCTGATACAGAACCAAGGCTGATAGCTGAACCTTCCACAGTCCAGCTCACCAACCTCCCTTGATATTGTCTTTTCTTTTGGATCTTTGGTTTACCTTTTCCCCTTTAGATTCTCGTTCTTTTCTTTTCTGTTGCCAGCTGCAATGCTCTTTCTGTCTGTCTGTCTGTCTGTCTGTTTTTCTTTCCTTCCCATCATACCGGTTACCCCTTTACAAAGGTGTAATGCTGAGCTGCAGTTCGTGGGAGCTTTTATGCAGCGTTTTCTAGGTGCAACCAGTCAGCACTGATTAGCGCAAGGGCTTCTGGGAGTTAGAGTTTTTGGAGCAGCGCCAAACAGCTCTTCTGGCGTAATGCCCAGGCCCCCTACCTATAAGCATGTATGTATTTACCTGTTCTTGAAGAGCCTTGGTTGGTTTCCCAGGTGTTTGGAGCGTTCTTCTTTCTTTGCATGTGCTCGCGTCTCTGGAACTCGTCTGGATTAACATATGCATCCTCGTTCATCTCAATCCTCATTTCTTTCATTGTCCTAATCTGGCGATGTTTAGTCGGACAGAGGCAGCTTCACAATACGCTCTCCAAATCAACAGTACTGAATGTATGTGACACTGGGGAGCTCAAATGCAGAAGTTATGTATAAGGAAAAGCCCACACGTCTAGCACTTCTTCTTTATACGGGGTCTTGTTTATATTTTGGCTGAATGAAGGGCTGGAGGGGACTTGTTTTCAGACCAGGAGTTATAAAATATACAGCAGACCACCTTAAACTATTTCTCCGACCACACTCACACACACATGAAAAATAATGTTTTCTAAAATCTGTGCATTTTCATCTCTTACTCTTATTTATTATATGTATGCTACAGTGACATAACCAAGGTAATATGAAAACTGGTGAAAGCTATTATCTTAAATGTGACATAATCATGACAGTCAACATGCCACAAACTAATACTACCTAAGTAAGTTGAGGTCAGCCTTTCTCACTGCCCACCTGCTTGGTGTCCTCAAAACCATATTCACACTGTTGCACTGAATTGGTTACACTAATCTTTTCTGGCTCCTGTTAGATTCTTATTCAAATTTCAGTTACTAGCTGGCACCTGTACAAGCATCTCAGTGTAACTGCTACATAATTTAAGGTGGGACAGGGAATTTCAGCTTCTATCCACTGTAGGAGACTCGCTCTGCTAAAAAAATGCTGGTCCATGCTGGTCTAAAATGGTTTACGCTGGTCTGGTCCTGGTTTAGATGCTCATCTAGGATACCAGCATCCAAAACACAACATATATTGTATTCAGATGCTGATTTAGATGGTCAACATGCATACCAGCATCCAAAACACAACATAGGTTGGTTTTACAGATGACCAGCCATGCTAGCAGGATGAATGATCATACTTATAATTATGTTCAAGACTGCATGAAATTCTAGTCTGTTTTTGAAATTTTTAATCCTGCTTTACACTCTGCAACTCTTTACATAGCATGGTCTCATATATACACTCACACATGGTAGCAGGGGTGCAGCCACAAATAGGCCTGGGTAGGCCTGGTCGTACTCAGATTGACGACCGGTCTACTCAGTCAAATGAGGAAAATATTTATGAAGCTGCATTTTTTAAGGTAATAATCTTAATAATGTTTTTATGGCCAGTCAAAATCACTACGCCCTCTGTAAGGCCTTATTGCCTCATCACTGACAGCAACCATTGCTATTCACCACTGGCAAAGCCTTCTGTTAGTTTTCAGCGCTCATCATGTTCATAATTAGCGTGAGGACACCAGGGTTCTTGTTAGTCTCTGAAGGTTTTTTGAGATTCACTTGTGGACAGTGATGGGTTCTCAGCTAACCTCAGAAAAGCTATGCCCTGGCCTAGATGGCATAGATGTTACCGCATACTATGCTTACCTCTGTATGAGGTGCTACGCTAATGTTATCTAGAATGACTTTGTGACTTCTTGAGATGTTCCAGTATGCAGTACACATACTATAGGCCAACATACATCACAGCCATGAAATAAATGTGAGAGTTTATAAGAGTAATTATCAGGTTATGCTTGTAAACCTTATAATTCTTTTATTTGGACCACTCATGACCTCGCTAGTTAAATGGGCATGCATTAGTCTAGTTCCAGTAGCTGCTCACTTAAAGCTAACATGACAAGTTCCTTAGCAGACTATATTAGCGATCAAATAAGGAATTAAAAGTAGTTCAATACTGTTGTATTTTGTTATCAACACTACAGCAAGCATGAAACAATTCACTGTTAACTAACATACCGATAGAGTAGAGTATCATGAAGTGTAATTCAGAAATCAGCTGGTACATTAGGCTGGATTATGTTTCATTAACTGTATGAGCAGCGTACATTCCTATTAGCTGAGGTTTATAACATACACAGGACTTTTATAACATATTTGTAATGAATATGTTTACAGTAATAAAAGAGAACTAAGAAGCAAAAGAGAAAAATGAAAGCAAAGACACAGAGAGAGATAAGTAAAACAAAGTCAAACTATCACATGATTTAGTATAAGTTTCAACATTCAACATACATCTGTATTCTCAGAAAACATTTTTCATGTCCACTGTGGCAGTGTGCTTTCAGTGTATGGTCATCGTTTAGAATATTACGTTTGCTGTGTTGTTTTTCCTCGTCTTTGTACATCTCTGCTGTCTTGATTTTAACTTATTATGTTGTCTTCATTGGGCAGAAGTTGTGCCTCGGGTGAGTGGACGCATGCTTTATACTGAAGGATGCTGTTGGTTAGTGAAGGGAAGTGTTGGTCGGGTTTATCTAAATCCAGCATTGTGGTTGATGTCAGTTGACACAGTCTTGGTTTGGTTTTGCATCACTGCAGGGCAGAGGCATTGGCAAAGGTTTAACCACCCCAGAGTCCAGACCATGACGTCATTTAATTTGTGATTACATGCATGTTAAGAAACAGAACATGCAACCAACACATAAGACAAAATTTTTGAGTTGTTGAAAAAATATGCCTGCAGATTTCTTTAAATAATTGAGGGATGGTCTCTGACTTTTACCCAGTACTGTCATTTTTTCCCTAACCCTAAATCAAATGCTCATTCTAACCCTAACCTTAGACTCATCCTAAAACCTAAACCTAAGCCCTACCCCAGAGCTGGTCCTAACTCTCATGTTGTTTATACCTGACTGACAGTCACAAGATATTTTGTTAACAATTTGAGGACTTGTGGATAAGATGCAGGGCAGAAGTTCTCAACCCTGATACTGGAGTCCCTGTGCCTTTTAGTGTTCTCTTTGCCCATCCACACCGCTGCACCTTAAGAAGTGTTGTTATTTAACTGAATCAGGTGTATCAGAGCAGGAAAACGCTTAAAATGTCTAGGGAAGGGGGCTTCTAAATGACCAACAGGACAGTAAATAAACATGATTACCTTTTACTGTTAGTCATTGGCTTATCTGTGCTTAGTCTAATCTGACTCTGTTAACATTTATTATTGTATTAATTCTACAGTTCTGTGCAGGAGGATGGGTTCCTCTTTCAAATTTTGGTTCCTCTAACCATTTCTGCTTCATTACTTTTTTCCCCACTGTCGCCTTTGGCTTGCTTATAAGGGGATTGCATGGAAAGCTGCAACAAATGTAACTGAACATTCTGAATGTCCTCTTTGTACTGCTTTCTACAGTAATTTCTGAATTGAATTCTGCTAAATTGAAACTCATCTTTTTGCACAGGTATCTTGTTACTCACCTTTATTTCTGATAATTCCGGTAAATAGTCTATGGCGTGTATGTGTAATCTGGTGTAAGTACACTAGTACAATATGGATGCAACTCTACATCAGTTTAGTTTTTTGTATTGTTTATATGTATGTTTTCATGTTTCCCTGCTGTCCAAAGGGTTTGCTACCATATTGATTAAGATAGTGGCTGAGAATGACTTCCCAAGGCTTCTCAGGCTGGCAGCCTGGATGTAACAATGTCTCAATGTAACTGGTCCATAATTTAAGGTGGAACAAGAATGAAGAATTTATTCTCATAAATACACTCAAACTTGGTAGCACAGGCACAGCCACGATAGGCCTGCTTAGGCCGTGGCCTACCCAGATTGATCACTGGCCTACCAGGGATGAGGAAAAAATATATTAAGCCGCGTTTTTTAAGATAATGAAATTTGATTTGTTTTTGATGGCTGTTTTATGGACAGTGAAAATCATTACTCCCTCTGACAAGCCTTATTTTCTCAGTCCTCCAATCATTATTTGCTATCTGCCATTGCCCAAGCCTTCATTTCGTTGTCATCACCCAGCATGTTCGTAATTAGCGATGGGACACAGAGGTCCTCTGTACTCTCTGAAGGTTTTTTTGAGATTCAATTGTGGAACTAGATTTACTTTATGACTTCTTGAGATGTTCCAGTAAGCTGCACGCACACTATAGGCTAACATACATCATAGCTTTAATATTGCGGCATCAGCGCAGAAGAAGATGATGCGGGAAACAGAACAATTCAAATGAGTGCTCTCTTATTATAATGGCGCAGGGGAGATCCACCCTTTAGCTCAGTCTGAATGGCCATTCCAAGAGGGTAGAGGGTAGGTCACCTCCAACCATACCTCTCACATATATAGTAAGCACGGACACTGCACAACTACCCTCACAACCCAGCACAGCATATCATACATACATGTGGCATCGATAACATTTAAAACAACAATTTATTTACATTATTTAAGTCTCTATGACCGCTGCACGGCGATACCCATGTTGCTTTGCACTTGCTCTTCCACATGGCCACGCCTCCCATGCATTCACAGCCAAACAAGCTGGTAGCGGGACACTACGATATAAACGTTTATGAAAGTTTATCAGAGTAATTATAAGATTAAGCTTGAATTCCAAACCCCATATTTTTCTTATTTGGAGCACTCACTAAATGAGCATGCATTAATCTAGTTCCATTAGCTGCTCACTTTAGGCTAACTTGACAAGTTCCTCAGCAGACTATATTAGCGATCAAATCAGAAATTGACAGTAGATCAAAGTTGTTGTAATGTGTTACCATCACTAAACGTCCTCACGCATGTTGTATTGTTAACTAACATATTGATGATGTAGTATTATGTAACATAATTCAGAAATCAGATGGAACATCAGGCTGGATTATGTTTCATTAACTGTATGAGTGGTAAAAAAAAGACAACATTTTTAATGTATGCTTTTACAGTTATCAGCCAAGACATGAGAGAAAAGACAAACAGAAAGACAGAGAGAGATAAATGAAACAAAGTCAAAGTTAAACTATCACATGATAGTGTAGGTTCCAACAAACATTGTCAGCTGTATTCTCAGAAAATGTTTTCCATGGCCACTGTGGCAGTGTGCTTTAGTGTACAATTGGCAGGTTTAGATAATTAAGTTTGCTGTGTTGTTTTTCCTCTTTGCACATCTCAACTGTCTGATTTTAACTTAATAATTATGCTGTCTTCATTGGGCAGAACTTTCCCCTTACCCAAAATCAAATGCTCTCTCTAACTCTAACCTTAAACTCATCCTAAAACCTAAACCTAAGCCTTATCTGACATCTGGTCCTAACTCTCGTGCTGATTATACCTGACTGAGAGTCACAAGATGTTTTGTTAACAATTTGAGGACTCTTATATAAGCTGTAGGGCAGAAGTTCTCAACACTGATAAATGGAGTCACTGTGCCTTTTTGTGTTCTCCTTGCCCATCCACACCACTGCACCTTAAGAAGGGATTGGTATTGAATTGTTATACTGAATCAGGTGAAGAGCAGGAAAACACATAACATATCTGAGGAAGGGGGCTTCTAAATGACCAGCAGGTCAGTAAATAAACATGACTACTTTTACTGTTAGTCATTGGAGTCATTGGCTTATCTGTGCTTAGTCTAATCTGACTGCCTCTGCGAACATCACTTGTTTTATTATTGTATTAATTCTACAGCTCTGTGCAGGAGGATGGGTTCCTCTTTCAAATTTTGGTTCCTCTAACCATTTCTGCTTCATCATTTTCTTCCCACAGTTGCCTTTGGCTTGCTTATAAGGGGATACCTGGAAAGCTGTTGAGTCATGTCTGTTCAGTTACGTCTGTTGAAAAATTCAACAAATTTGCTAGTTAAATCATCATCATCTTCAGTCCAGTTCCAGTAGCTGCTCACTTTAGACTAACAACAAGTCCTTTAGCAGGCTATATTGGCAATAGAATGAGAATATAACGGTAATTTAAAGTTGTTGTATAGTGCTACCAATACAACAATAAGCATGAGAATTTTTTTGTTACCTAACATATGGATGTTACATGATAATATACCATAATTAAGAAATCAGATGGTACATTAGGCTGGATTATGTTTAATTAGCTGTATCAGTAATCCACCTTCTCCTTAGCTGTGGTTTAGTATAAACAGATATAGATTTTTATAACATATTTTTTATGTATGCTTTTACAGTAATCTATGAAAACCAAGAAGCTTTAGTGTACAGTCGTCAGGTTTAGGTTATTAAATTTGCTGTGCTGTTTTTCCTCACCTTTGCACATCTCAACTGTCTGATTTTAACTTAGTAATTATGTTGTCTTCATTGGGCAGAAGTTTTGCCTCTAGTGAGTGGACACATGCTTTATACTGAAGGGTGCTGTTGGTTGGTGAAGTGAAGTGTTGGTTTGGTTTATGTAAATCTAGCATTCTGGTTGGGTGGAAGCGTTGGAAAAGTTCTAATGTTGAATGCCCAGCTGTCAGCTATTCACAGCTGTCAGCATGTGGCAGCACATGTTGCCAAAACATGTATATATATCATTCAGCATTAATAGTGCCTTCACAGATGTGCACGTCACCCATGCCATGTGCACTAATGCACCCCTATACCATCATGAATACTGGCTTTTGAACTGTGCACAAGCTGAGTGGTCTTTAGCCCAGATGACGCAGTGTCCATGACTTCCAAAAACAATTTCTAATGTTGATTTGATGGAACACAGGACACTTTTCCACTTCCCTCTTGGGCCCAAAGAAGGTGGCAGCATTTCTGGATCCTGTTTATATAGTTTCTTCTTTGCGTTAAAGAGTTTTAACTTGCATTTGTGGATGCAGCGCCGAACTGTGTTCACAGACAGTGGTTTTCAGAAGTGCTTCTGAGCCCATGCAATCTGTTTTTAACGCAGTTCTGCCTGAAGGCCCAAAGATCACTGCCAGTCAATCCTGGTTTTTGGCCTTGTCCCTTGCATACAGAGATTTCTCCAGATTCTCTGAATCTTTTAATGACATTATGTACTGTATATGATGAAATCCCCAAGTTCTTTGTTATTTTATGTTGAGAAATGTTATTCTTGAATTGTTGCACTATTTGAAAGCATGGTCTTTCACAGAGTGGTGAACCCCTCCGCACCTTTACTTCTGAACAACTCAGACTCTCTGAGATACTCTTTTTATACTCAATCATGTTATTGACCTGTTGCCAATTAACCACTAGGTGTTCTTTTTAGCATTACACAAGCCTTTTGTTGCCTCATCCCAATGTTTTTTTGGAACTTGTTATTGGCATCAAATTAAAAACGGGCATATACTTTTCAAAAAGCAATACAATTTTCAACATTTGATATGTTGTCTTTGTATTTTTCAATGAAATATAGGGTTTAAATGATTTGCACATCATTGCATTTTGTTTTTATAAACATTTTGCACAGCGTCCCAACTTTTTTGGAAATGGGGTTGTATAATATAATATTATATTACAGTGGCTATTATATGGACATGGCTGAGCTAATCAGATTTGTTATATGATGGAGTTATCCAGGTGAGGTCTGAGTTTTAAAGGAGTTGTGGTTCCCATTTAGGTTCACTTTAACAGAACTGAGTTTGGTACATTTAAATATAACTAAATATGAAAATCCACTCCTTCCTCAGTTGATTTTCCCCCCACAGACTCCAGGCGAGTTTAACTCTGCTTAAACGGTTCATCAAAAGCACCCAACGAGCTGGTGGCTTGGCAGAGGATGAGCCGTTTGTCCGCAACAATGTAGAAAGTATGAATTCTGTGCTGGGTTTAGCCAACAGCATGGATGTATAGTTGATTACCCTGTCTTCCTCACAGATGTTCATGCATGACTGAAAAACAGAACAATAATGTTCAACACCTTAAAATTTTAAATCAGATTCTTATCTATACAGTGGTATTTGCTGCTCCATGCTTCAGTGTAATAGGTCTTCCATTTGGACCAGTCAGTGCAAGAACATGCACTTTACTGGGAGTATGTTTATCTTAAATGAATGTATCTCTCCATTCACTTAGAAGGAAAACACTGTTTTTGCAAACTTACATCTCTGGGGTAAGAAAAAGCCTTTGCAAGGTGTTTAATATAACCAAAAAACTAGCGCATATGTATGTAACAGATATACACACACCTTGTGAAAGTGCACCAATTTGTCCACCATCACTGGGACTTATTTTTATTCTCTTTCATCCAGCTGTGGGTGGCAATAGATAGAAAAGGAGCACCAGAGAAGCCATGTCACTGTCCTGATCTATCAGGAGGAAAAAACATTAGAGCCATTAAAAGTCATTAGTATCTACTTCAGATGCACAAATGAAATAACCCTAGCTATTTATAATATAAACCAAGCATATAATGTAGCTTACTGGTTGAATTCAGAACCATCAGCCACCTGTGTTTTGCATACTGTGGAATTAGACCTCTGCATTTAACCCATCCGTGCAGTGAAACACCCACATACATGCACACTAGTGAACACACACACTAGGGGGCAGTGAGTACACTTGCCCAGAGCGGTGGGCAGCCCTATCCATGGCACATGGGGAGCAGTTGGGGGTTAGGTGCCTTGCTCACCTAACCCCCAAGGGCACTTTGGTCATGGACTGTCAGCTGAGGGGATCGAACTGGCCACAGGGCTGGTTCCCTAACCTCCAGCCTTGTTACAAAAACATCAAGCCAATGGTCAGTGCACTGCTAACTGCTTATAACTAACCAAATTAAAGACTGGGAAATACTCACTAGTTATATAACATCTAAAAAAACATGGGAATATTTCAAAAACACCTGTGGTTCGCTGTGGGTCATGCAGTAGGTCCCGGCGATGATGCAAGGACATCGTCTTCTGAAACACACCTGTTTCATCAGGACAGTTAAACAAGAAATGATATAGCCTCCCTGCAGCCATCCTCATCAAGCTGCAGAGGCACTATGGCTGTAGATCTTCGGTGGTTTGGGCCTTGTGCTTGAGGCACTGTGGACTGCTGTTGAAATTTGTTTCTGGACATGGTCTTGAGGTACCATGCTAGATATCCTGTGCCTCTATTCTTTTCTATGTATTGAATTTATAGCACAATGTGTAACTGTATTTTTCACCCTTCCCCAAGAGCTCCAGACTTTTTTAAAACCATTCCAGGACCATCCTGAAAAGTACTGTCAGCCGTTCCATTGTGGAAAAAAAAAAAAAAACTTTGCAGAAAAATAGCAATACAATACAGTTATTGTATATAAAAATGCATAAAGTGCTGCACTGTCATGTACCACAGCGCTACTGTTGCTCTCTCGGATAGTAGCCACTAAAAGTGGCCTCTACTAAATGTGCTGCTCGTTCAGTAGACTTCACAGGCTAATCTCTGGTTCATCTTCGCCATGCTGTTCTTGGCCTGGAGAGCTGCTACGGCCTCACTGTACTGTTGAATCTTCAACATTTTTCATCATTAAAATTATGGTCCTACATCTCACAACAACCCCTTTATTCATTGTTCAAAAATACTTTATATTCATTGTTTTGTTGTGGTTGCTTTACCAAAATATAACTTTTAATATTGTTCCTGTCTCTCTCATTAACAAGCTGTTTTTGGAAGGTACAGTATTACATAGCCTGTACATCACGAGTCTGTCACAAACGCAAAAGCTACATGCTGTACTATACACCTGTACATTGCTGACATCACCAGAGTGTTGACCTTGAGGAGGACTGTTGGGTCTGTATCTTTGCCCTGTTACAGTTCCTAGGCCTGTTCCAGTTCTGAGGGGTCCTTGGTGTAGTGTGATGGCTGGCGGTTCCCTTGTTCAGATACCAGAACGCTATGAGGTAAGCCACTGAGAAGGATCTGAAGCCCCTGGCCAAGCGCAAAAAATGGAGTCAAGTGCAGAGCAGTACAGTCTTGAGAGCTTGGAAAAAGGTTGCACTGAGCGAGACTTGAACTTACCAGTTTCTCAGGAGGGTTGATACTTCAAACTAAAGAGAGTTTCAGAAAACTAAAGGGGAGCGCAGTTTTTTTGTTTGGTTTTGGTACTTGCATGCTGAGAGATACTCAAGAAACCAGTACTCAAGAGCAGAACCAATACCAAAATTACCCACTTACATAGCAGCATAAACTCAAGACTGAGCAGAAAGCAGTGTGTGAGCACCCCTTAAGTAGGGTGCCCACAGCCCTAATTACCCCTTAGTGGTGCCTTGTCTCCCCCCTAACACCTGGAGGTGACCTAGCATGAGGCCAAGACATTGCACTTGGCCCTTCTTCTTTCCCAGCTTAGCCGTCCAAGTCATTGCTATCACCTGTGTTTTGTGTAACCTCTTCCAGAAGTTACTGTTTCCAGATGTTTTTAGTTTTATCTCTGTGTGTCAGAGGACCATGTATAAACAACATGGTTGAAGTGTAGTGTAATATATATATTTAAGCAATAGAACGTGAGAGGGAATGTGTTATCACGAAATAACATCACGGCTGTGATTTGGTCGTAGGCACGAGCCAAAGGCATTATTCGTGATAACACACTACCTCGAGTGTTCTATTGCTTTTATACAACAGTTAAATAAATAAAGTAATAAATTAATAAACTGAGCTGTGAACGTGGCATTTAATATGTTTTATTGTTCCTACCGCCAAATTATAGTTCCTTAACAAGCAGCTCGTTGCTACATCAGAGTAACAATCCTCTGGGAGATCTCCTGACTCCTGACCTTTCCTCACTTTTCTATCAGCGCGCTAGATCACTGGAATACGGACGTGTGCCAGGTGTGTTGTTGATCATATGACTTTTAGTTTAGCTTATAAGCCCAGGCTTTAGTCATAGAAAGTTGCGAGGTATTGTTTCTGTTTGCGAACTACTGAGCGTTATATCTATTGTGTGTTTCTGTGAATGACCATTACCTCTCGTTTCTCTGACTCTGACTTTTGCTGTGCCCTCTGGATTGTTTGCCCTGGTTCTCTGATAACTGTTTTTGAGCTTTTTTCTTGTTTTTTGACGACGCCTTCTGCCTACCCCTTTTTGGATCGTCACAAGTGTGATATGTTTGTTTGTTTGTTTGTATCTGCTGTGTCTTTTGGATTTGAACCCTGCCTGTTTTTCGACTACAACCTTGGACTCTGATTTCAGTAGTAAAGCCTCCTTTTTGTTCTTTAACCAAGCGTCTGAATTCTGTTGGCACAGTGATCTTAAAAGTATCCATTTTCTGTTTGTGAGCAAAGTAAGAAGTGAAAGCGTTCAGATGGCTTGAGTGTCTCCTACAGCTGTCAAAGTTGTTGCTTAGCAACAGCGTCTGAGGGTAGTGATACAGAGTTTGTGAAAAACCTGTGATGTTATGGCGAAATAACAGCACGGTCAGCATGCCTCTCAACCAATCAGCTTGCGTGGCCGGAATATGTGTATTTTATATTATATATATATATATATATATTATATATATAAAATCATGCAGTGTCATTCAAATTACATCAAAACAACAAAATAGAGAGATCTCCAATAGAGATTGGAGGTTTTGTCCCAACATCAATGATATAAACTGTTATGTAATTTTTCGCAATTCTATTCAGTATTTGTCATTTCCATCAAGCCCTTTTTAATCAACATGTCAAAAGATGTCTTAAAATATGTGGATGGAAACCTGGTTATTGTCACAAAGCGGCTTTACAGTAATTTGGGTCCAGACTCATAATGGTCAAGCTGAGGGCAACAGGGACAAGTCTGATGAGATTCACAGACACAGAAATAACTCACTGACATTCGGCTCATACAGAGGAAGCATCTGTGACAGCCAGAGGGTTTTAATTGTAACCAGCAGAGGGCGCTATTTAGTAATACATGTACTGTTTCACATTCAATGCGGAACTGAGAATCTGTGAACAGCAGCTATTGAAAGAATCAGATGGACTCATTTTACATGGAACAGTTCAGTTTTCAGTAATATGAATTCAGTAACACTTAGAATCAGAATCATGTGTCTCTGTAACTGGTCTGTAACTTTTCTCTCTCCGTGGTCGTGTCATTATATCTAGTCTTTAACTGGTCTCTACCTGTATCATTGTAACTGATCTGTAATTGGTCTCTCTAAATAATCATTTCATTGTAACTTGGTAGCTGTTGTGTTACTTGGACAGAAAACTGTTACTGTCTTAACTTGTTATGACAACAGTCATGTCAAACACTTTGTATTCGCCCCATTAATGGTCCGCACTATTTCTGGCCCCGCCCATGTTGTTCAAGCTCTGCATGCTTGCTATGCCATCAAAAAAGTTACAGGTGTGGTTTGGTTTACTTGGTAGTGGAAAAGACAACAAAATGACAACAACCGGTCTGTGCTGTACCAGCTCATGTTAGCCCATCTGGACCTTTATTACCTGAGTTTCTGAGCTAAACTGCCCACAATCTTTTAACTAATGTCTTTATTCATTAAACAGAAAACAACAAGCACAAACACATCTAATCGTTATAATGTTTTAATGGTAGAAACTGATCAACAAACACATTGATGAATGGCAAGTATTCTATTGTTCTATTGTTGAAAGAATGAAAAAATCAGTCTGTCATTCAATCTTAGTTTTTCTCACAGATTCCAACTACAGGGTGACCACAGGGATAATCAGCCCAGGCTGATACACTATGAGATCCAGCGCCTCTATGGCCAGTTACAGCACAGTCCTCATTTCCTTCATAATCATTGGGCTCCCCCTTCAACCAGAACCTGAAAGAACAATAATGAATGTCTTCACCATTTCACATCTAGATCTTCAGAGAATGGTAAATATGAATCATGAGCAGAGTTTAGTTAAGTGGTCTCTTACTCAGTGGTCAGTGCTGAGCCGTCCACCCATTTCCAGACCCCCTCTGTGTCACTGTCTGTCAGACCAATCCAAGCTTCAGTGCTGCCAAATTCTGTACTGATGAACTCCTGTGAATGTTGTAGCAAAGAAAAATGAACAATGGTTCTCTCTCTCTCTCTCTCTCTCACCTGTTCTTCTCTGCTGTTTATGATCAGCAGTTCTGCTCCTCTCTCTCTGCAGTCCTCTCTGCTCTCACTCCAGCTCTTCTTCTTAGTGGAGATGTAGTAAAGACTGGAGCTGAAGTATCTCCAGCCTTGTTCAGAGTATAAACATAAAGACAGACACAATGCTGAACTCAGTGTTTTGAGTGTTCACCATTCAAATGATGAGGGAGCCAGGGGTAGCTTAGCTCCGAAAATAGAGTTGTGAGCCCCCCTAAAAACAACCAAATCTGAAGTTTGGGGAAGCTGGGTTATGTGGTTAATATAATAGATAAATTAGATCAAATCAAACTCTCAAAGTGTTTCTGTTTTAGTCTTTTACAACAAGGCATCAGTTTCATGATTCAAAGCCGAACGTCAAATAAAGATCATTTGAAGTTTTCCTGAGGGGAGCTTGTTTGTTTCTGTCCAGTGGCTTCAGGCAGTGAAAAGGCAATTTTTTTTCCCTCCCTTTGTTCGATTTTCGCTGGTCACCTTAACTGTCAGACCAATTACAGTAGTCTCTGCTGTTGGCATGGCAACAAACAAGATGATAAGTTAGTTGTATACTAGCAAAAAAAACTTTTTCACAAACTCTAAAAGGACCTGAAGCTCCAAAAACAGCTCAAACATTTATCCCAAATACTTGAGTTCGCACCCAGGGCTGATTCTGGGCTTGTTTGGGGGAGGGGCTCATTATCACTGATCTGCTATTACACACAAGAATTCCATCCGAACTGTGGATCGATTACACAATTCCATAACTCACTTTCCTGCATGCAGGTTTGCAAAATGATAGGTACTAACTTCATTAATTTGCTGCTTTTTATTATTTTCCTTGGATTCAAACACTTTAGCAGCAAAGGACAGCACTGTTTGTCCACAACAATTCTTTCCCCACCATCACGAAATGTGAAATGGGAAGTAACATGATAAGTCGAAGCAGTCATGTTACAAAATGAACCAATCATGAAGCAGCACCGGGAGTGGATAACTTCCACACGTGCAGAGTTCACTGAAAGCAGTCCTGGGTCCAGAAAGAAACTCTAGAGTGAAAACACCCCTCTACATATACCCCATCATCTGACCTTGTGAAGGCTCTGTGTTCCTTACTTAAGTGCTGAGCTGTGTTTCTTTGGATTGTTTCACTGTGTTTGACTTGCTTTGTTTACTGTTTGTTGCTAAATGGATCTGCTTTGTGACTGCGAGTATTAGATTTGCCCAAATAAAGCGATTCTGCATTTGCAGCCTGCCTGTTGAACCCAATCGTTAGAGTCTTAAAGAGACCCCCTAAAACCAGAGCAGAATTCCAACAATGGATAAACTACTAACTTGTTAATGATCGTTGTTTGGGCTTGTCAGACTTCTGTTCTCCTGGTTTAGTTCTTGTCATATTTTTAGATCCAAAGCACCTCATTGAACTGGCTTGAAACCAGACGTGGACAGAAACAAAGTTATTGGCATTTTGTGGTATTTTTGAGTCGCATAACTGAGTTTCATGAGGAGAGTGAAATTTTACTTAATATGAATTTACGGTTTTGTTCCAATAGCAATGATACACAAATCCCAGATGCATATAATCATAATCAAACACTTCTGTGCTTTTATTTCTCATCAACATGGATTGTTTCTCCCTTTTTCATTCTTTATTTTTAGTGATTTTTTACTATTTTCCCTTGCAAATCTCTCCAAAGACTGATCACATGACTAGCTCACCTTAAATATTGACTGTATGTGTTTCCTGACTTACAAAAGAACATCTTTTGTTCTTAATGACTTCACAAACAGCTGCTTGTATGTGTTTAAACAGACTGTCTATGGTCTTTAGTATATGCACAAACAGCTACTTGACAGTACTTGACAGAATGTCTGTTGTGCTGACAATCCTTAGCACATGTACCAATAGCTGCAGGGGAAATACACAGTATAAAAGCCTGTATGCTAGAACAGTTTCAGGCTTGGCTACTGCAGACGATGGACACCACGCTCTCGAATAAAGACTTCATCACTGCTCTGTTCTTGGCCACAAAAAGATGTAGAACAGTAGGCCTTAACCTCTGTCTTCACGCTACTTGTGCATTTTTGTTTGTGAATAAATTATATTCAAGCCTAAATAAAAAAGATTCTGAGCTTTTAAGCCATTTGTAGAGATTTTAAAATTGTGGTCTTTGAGGTTCACAGATGTTCACTTACCCAGTTTCAAAAACATTTCCTGGAATCCATCTCTTTCCTTCTGTAACTGGTCTCTCTCTTTAGTCAGGTTGGTGTAACTGGTCAGTAACTGGTCTCTCTCTATAATCAGGTTGGTGTAACACATCTGTAACTGGTCTCTCTCTCTAGTCAGGTTAATGTTACTGATCTGTAACTGGTCTCTCTCTGTAGTCAGGTTGATGTAACTGGTCTGTAACTGGTCTCTCTCTATAGTAAAGTTGTTGAAATTGATCCATGGCACTGTGATGGCTGCCAGCAGGAGAACACACAGCAGCCCCAGACACACTGCAGCCAGTCCACTACATCTTCTCCCTGCAGTGTCTCCTCCTAGTGGCAATTGGACACAAATGCATGTGTGCTTTAGTTCATGAGTGTTTTCACACCTAAACCGCTTCTATGTTTTAAATAAACTCAGACTGCAGAGAACAGTTAAACAAACACCAAACCAGCACTAGACCAGCATAAACCAGCTTAGACCATTTTATTTTCTTTCAACAGGGCAGTTCCGTAAGTAGTGAATTAGTACATAGTGAATATGAATTCAGTAGGTCCCTGTCAACTAGTGATGGGTCGGTCGCGAACGATCCAGCTCTAAGAACCGGCTCTTTGAAGTGAACGACGGGAGCCAGCTCCTGATTGTTAGCCGATTTTTTTTTTTTTTTTTTTTTTTTCTGTTAAAGCGTGATTGGTCAAGAAAGCGAGAGAACTTCATACATAGTCAGACAGACTACACGATGGAAAGCTGAGGAAAATGAGTGTCAGGAAATGTAGTAAAGTTTGGACACATTTTAATGTGATAGATGGTTCAAAGGCAGAGTGTAGACTGTGCAAAGTTAAAATTTCATATCGAGCAGGCTCCACAAACAACCTGCACAGGCATATGCGAACGGTTCATCCATCAATGCAGTTAGAAGAGAAAAGACAAGCAGGGGAACCTGCTATTAATGAAGGTGCCAGTGTGTCTACTGCAACTGTTGCTGCTCCTACAACGTCTGCACCATCATCCAGCTCACCACCACAACCACCTAGACCTACAACCCAGAGCTCTATGAGCCATTTTTTGCAAAAGGCAATGACCCCAGCAAAACAAAACACAATGGATGAGGAACTGGCTAAAATGATTGCACGAGATTGCTGCTTTTTCTTTTTGTTTTGCACATTTTAATTCATATTTTGTGAGTGATGTTTTGTTGATGTTGTGTTGTTTCACTGTACGAATTTACAAATAATATACACAATGAGAGATTGGACCTTTTTGTCTAATTTAGATGGGTCTTTGATTTTTGTATTTTATAATTTATTTTTGTAGCACTCTGTTCCATGTTGAGTATATAAATAAAGCCATTTAAATAATAAACATTTGATATAATGTTTTTATATTAGTAATTCATTTAACACATAATTTGGTAATAAATTGATTTAAGCAACAAAAAAAATGAGCCGAGCCAAAAGAACCGTCTCTCTAAAAAGAGCTGGAATTCCCATCACTACTGTCAACAGGAAGACTGAGGACACTGACAACGGTGACCGGGAAGCTCACCTATTATATTGTGCCAGACTGTTGTTTTAATGATGGAATATTAGTTATTTCATGTTTTCATCGTTTCAGTGTTTTACACGGAGACCAAAATACAGACATGTTACTCACAGCAATGTTTAATGCAGTTAAGCCTTTCTTCATTCAGTTAACACTGCCAGCATTCAGCGGGTGTGTTATCAGAGCTGCTATAAAGGAGGAGCTCAGTGGTTGGCAGGGGTGGACGAAGTACACGAAATCATGTACTTGAGTTAAAGTAGAGATACCCAAGGTCAAATATTACTCCAGTAAAAGTAGAAGTTCCTCCCTTTTAACATCCACTTGAGTAAAAGTACAAAAGTATTTGCCTTCAAATGTACTTAAGCATCAAAAGTGAAAGTACTAAGGATTAATTAACTTAATTCAACTTAGTTACAAGTTTAAGGTTAATAAAACCTTGCTTTAAGGTTCATAAATGAGTTTTCCTTTACTATATTGCATCCGTAGGTCTCTGTTCATAAACATAAACTAGCAAAAACAAATTTACTATAAAATGAAAGTGTTTGTATAAATTTAGAAAAAAAGACAGACGCCAGTCACAACTGCATATGTGAACATATTTATATATTGTGGTCTATTTACACAAAGTTAGGTTAGTTCATCATTTATGTTGAACAGACTCTCCCAAAATTTTACGCTGCTGCACTGACGTTGAACCATGTGCTTGTACTGGGTCGGTATGTCCAACAGGTCAAAACAAGCTCAAAACAAAGTGTGTGCTGTGCCCTGATTGGTGTTCTTGCTTTGCACTTCTTTCGTTTTGACATGTTACGTTTTTATACACACATAAACCAAAAGAAACGCCAGATTTCTCATATGTAGTGGAGTAAAAAGTAAGATATTTGACTTTGAAATGTAGTGGAGTGAAAGTAAAAAGTCACCCAAAATGGAAAAACTTCAGTAAAGTACAGATACATGAAAAAACTACTTAAGTACAGTAACGAATTACATTTAACGTAGTTACTGTCCACCACTGGTGGTTGGAAAATAAATAGGAAGCCTCCACAAATGCACATTAAGACTGTACTTTGCACAGCTAAAGTCATACGTTAACAACATCTGTTTTTCAGGGACACTCATGCTTATTTCAACATGACATCACCAAGAAACATTCTGCATGTGTTACAACAGCATTGTGGCGTAATCAGAGTGTGCAGGAGCTACACTGGCCTGCCTGCAGTCCAAACCTGTCTCCCACTGAAAACGTGTGTCTTCTTACTCAATATGACAATGAAGGCCCTGTACAGTCAGCTAAAGACCTGTGTAACAGAGCAATGGCAAAAGATTACACTTTCAGAACTGAATTAATTGGTGTCTTCAGTCCATAAACAGACTGTTTGGAATGTGTTGAAGACATCGAATTTGGAATGAGTATATATTTGCAACAAGTAATCAAATTCATAAAATAAAACATAAAATAGAGCTTTTGCACTGTTGCGAGGTCAAATTTACTAAAATCACTGCTTTCTGTTTTATTAACATTTCACATACTCCACACTTCTTTGGAATTGGGTTTGTATTTCTTACAACTCACTGATTAAGCTGCTGCTCGTATTTACAGCCAGTGATGTATCTATGACTTCCTGAAAACCTAGTGTGAAGCTTTTTCCCCTCACCATATTACTCCCGCCTAATGGAAATCAAAATGTGATTGGTTGATTCCTCTGCCATGTTATAATTATATGGACGGCCAGTGTCTCTTCAGCTCTACTAGTCCTAACCAATAAGAGAGATTGCTTAGCTATATCTACCTACATACCACAGAAAAAAACTGTTCCTGATTAGCCAGTTTTCTGTTAGGTGAAGAATTGAGCCCGTGTGTTTCTATCCAAGACTTAACAATGAAATAAGAGGGTTACTGTACTACTAATTCTTCTAAAGGCCTAGAAGGCCCTGAGGCAGGGGTGCCCAATCCTGGTCCTGGAGACCTACCACCCTGGAGATATCAGATCCAGCACACCTCTAAGGTTCAGACACCCCTGAAGGCCTTCATGACTTGGAACCGGTGTGTTAGATTAGGCTTGGAGCTAAACTGCAGGATGATAAATCTCCAGGATGAAGACTGAGCGCCCCTGCCCTAAGGGTTCTCCTCTGCATAAAACATGGTGCAAAAGTTACATAACATTCTGGCACATTCTGTGTAACAAATGTGCAAAAGTATGGTCTCTGTAGAGAACGTGGACTTATTTTTCTTCGAAATGCATAATTAAAAGAGTGTGGGTGCTAGACTGACCTACTCATGCATCTATGCACACTCACGGTCTTAACCATGTCTCCCGAGTGCTCTTTTAATCAATTCAGAAAAGCACAGGTGTTAAACTTTGACACAGGCTGTCAGTCTAATCACAACTGCTGCAGAATGAAGTGTTACTCCTACTGACTCGTACTGACTCGAGGTAACAGTAGCATCACTAGCTCAGGGCACATTCTGTCAATATTCCATGGGGTCGTGAGTGATCAGTGATCTCACCAGTGCCTTTTCAATTCTTACTAGTGTAGTTGACAGTTGATGTTACATCAGCTGACTTCACTATGCAGAAAAAAATTCAAAACTTTCCAGTACCTGTGTTGTGAATTTCTGGTTTCCTCTTTCTGTTGATGTCATCTATCTCTGTGTTGGGGTCATGGCACTTAACAGCATCTACACTCTCATAGATAACCACCACCATCTCATCTCGCTGTCCTCTGTTCAGCTCTTCAATGCTGATCACATCATAAATGATCTGAGACATCTCTAATCTGTAAAAGACTCACTAAAAGGCTGGATTATGGTGTCTGTCTGAAAACACTGATAATCATCTGCACTTCATATGCACATTGGTATTATAGTGCTTGTCTGCTGTCAGTTCAGGAAATGACGCAGCTCCAGTAGCTTCTTCTGGTGAAAGTGTGAAAAGAGCAGAGTGCAGACCTCATGTTCTCTTTTACAAGTTGTTGCTGTCCCATGAAAGAGCTGTAATTGTGTAAAATGTTTTATAGATATAGCCCATGATGTCTTCAGGCTACTATTGTAAAACACTATTTTTGTCCCTTTTATAGGTGAATTAAGCAATTTCAGAATAATATGTACTGATTTGGAGTCTGACACTGTTTGCTAAGGTCAAATTCTGTAAGTACACTATAGACTGCTGTGGCTTGTTTAGTAGTTCTCAGGGCTCTCAAGCCCAGATCCAATCCTGCTGTGCCAAGATACTGTTTTTCCTGTTTTAACACCATTTTATTCCACAAACAATCATCTTTGACAAATGTATCATCCATCCATCCATCCATCCATCCATCAGCAGTGCAGGGGAGCTCTAAACTGTGCGCTTCAGAACAGCTCTGCTGTAGTCAGCATTAAACATAGTGAGTTACATTGAAGTCTGAGAGCTGCTGTAGATGTGACAGTGTGATAACCATAGAAGAAGCTTGGTGTTTCTGACAGTCACATGACGACTTCATGAGCAGAGGAACATCACATGACTGATATGTTAATTCATAAGTAGCAGCCCCTCCCTATGCTGCGTCTGCTAGCCTGACACCTCAAGAGCTACACTTTAGCAGCCACACCATTCTACTGTCAACAGGGTTAGCTGGCCTCTTCCTGTTCAAGCTGCTGTTAGTGACTAGCTTCCTGCTCCTGTGTGTATGCATATAACCTAAACTATTTCAATGTCAAGGAACAATTATAAGGTTTTAGCTAATTATATTATATAATTATATTCTAGCTAGTTCCATCTGTTCACATTTGAGCTGAAAATCTAAATACAATGAAATATCTAACAGGATATAGACAACAAGCTGATAACGTCACAGTAAAACATCTCATAATCATTATTCGGAATAACAAGATGGTCAATGCATGTGCACATTAAATTCCACCACTACGTCATATGCTTAAACAGAAAAATAAATCAGAAAAACCAGTATAGCATGTAATTTGTGGTAAAAGTCACAACAAAGAGAGGGCCTGCCTGTTACCTAGAACCAAAAATTAATCTGGGATGTGAAAGCAATGATTCGTATTATAGTTTACTGGGTTCTTATTAATTTCTTAGTGATTTTCACTAGTTACTATTCTATACTTACTTCATAACTCCAAATAGTTATCCAGTTAGGACATATTTTTCTAGATCTTTTCTTTACTTAGTATCTACAACCTTTTGGGTTTTTCAGTGTACTTACGTTAGATCGTCTTGGAACTTGACATCATTTACTCTAAATAATTACACAGCACTTTGGAGACTGTACTACACATGTACCCAATAAATATATAGAACATAAAAGAAAGACTAACCCTGTTCTTATTAAGCGTCATTACTAAATATGCTACTATGTAAGTTCATTAATAACCAGTGTCATTTTATTTACACATAAATAATGTGTACTATATGGTAGCTATCCAGTTACCAAGTTTAAAGCATTTACAGCTTTCTTCAAAAAATGGGAACTGATTTTAATGGTACAGATGCTTAGGGATGGGAATGACGACTCATTATTTGATTATTATTTCCCTTCCCCTCATAACTACCGTATAATGGCAAAATTAAATATTCATGATTTTGATCAAATGTGTAGACTTTGTCCTGATGAAATAAACTGATTTCTTTTAATAAGCACTTTTAGGGAGAGGTGGCCCAATGCACAAGCGAACTAAGCGGCTGCTCAGGGCCTCTGCGGCTGTCAGAGGGCCCCTAAGAGAGCTTAATTTTTGTATTTGAGATGTATTGTGTCAGTGGTAATCATACAAAAATGCAATATTATTTTAATGGGCTGCCAAGCTAATACTACTAGTTTTAATCAAATCCTGCTGCCTCTCATGCTGCATGAAATGTTTGGGGTAAAAAAAACATCATACTGCGCCTCATAACAGTACCCAGCCAATGATGGCATGAAGCTATGCACACGTTGCCATGACACATTACAGTAATTTACACTATATTCATTTACTGGCTGCATAGTCATGGTCCATAGTGCTACTGTTGCTTTCTCAGTGAAAGTGGCCTCTTCAAAACTTGCTGCTGCTGCTGCTCCACCAGGTATCGAGGGTATCACTGCTGCCCTGCCAGCAGCTGAGAACCTTGCCTCTACCCATACAGCCTCACTCACTGCTCCGCTTCTGCCCACTGAGGAGCCATTTCAGCTGCCAGCTCTCTGGGCTGCTCCAGCACCGGCTCCTTTGACTGTTCCTGATGAGCCCTGTTCCCTGTTTGTCCGGCCTCCTGTCTTTGTTCCTGTTCACATTTAGCATTCAAATGCATCCTGTATCTGGATGTTGTCCAGTGTATCCTGATCCCTGATGCACTGCACCCACATCTTTAAACACAAAATGCAGCTTTTAAATGATGATTCCATTTATTGAAGATAAAGATTTATTCAAGACCTAAAGGTAATTGCCCCCCTAAGGAGTGTCTTCAAACTAAAGAGAGTTTCAGAAAAGTAAAGGGGAACACATATTTTTTTTTTGTACTTATGCTGAGAGATACTCTAGAAACCAGTACTCAAGAGAGGAACCAATATACCAAATATACCCACTTAGTCTGAGACACACACATAGCAGCATAAACTCAAGACTTAAGTAGGGTGCCCACAGCTGTTACTGCTCAGCCCTAATTACCCCTTAGTGGTGCCTTGTCTCCCCCTAGCGAATGGAGGTAGCCTAGCATGAAGCCAAGACATTGCACTTGGCCCTTCTTCTTTCCTAGCTTAGCCGTCCAAGTCACTGCTATCACCCGTGTTTTGTGTAACCTCTTCCAGAAGTTACTGGAAGAGGTTTTGTGTCTTTGTGTAGTCTTCTCATTGTGTTTGTGAGAGTCACAGGACCATGTATAAACAACATGGTTGAAGTGCAGAAGGGGCATCATTTGCCTCAGATGACTCTTCTTTAGAAATGTTTTAATTCTTTTCTGCTCACTGTTTTTATAGAGTGCTTTTTACAACAGACATTAGCCAGATTTTCTGCAGCTAATTAAATCTTATTAAATTCAAGTGAATAACTGAAATGTTACAATGCACTCCGTATCAGAGAATAAGCCTGTCTATATTATGTAAAGCTTCTTAGAAATATAGAGTTTACAGGGAAATCAGTATTGAACAAGTTCTTGATGTTTCGTTTAATTTAATGGCTACATTTGGAAGCACACTGACAAATACAATGGCTCAAGAAACAGTGATTTGGTCACAGCTGTGATGTTATTCGTGATAACATACAACCTCGAGTGTTCTATTGCTATTATACAACAGTTAAATAAATAAAGTAAGAAATAAATAAATCGGGCCGTGAACGCGGCATTTAATATATTTTAATGTTTGCAACTCCTTCCGCCAAATTATAGTTCCTTAACAAGCAGCTCGTTGCTGCATCAGAGTAACGAGCTCCGCTCACTCGCTGCACAGCCGGCAGTTCATTCTCCAGCTCCACACAGACCAACTGACAGTTTGGGAATTTAGTGTAGACTCATCTTCAGAGTCTGACCAAATCGGCTGTCGGTCATACACATACACACACACACGTGTGAAAAAGTGTTTGCCCCCTTCCTGATTTCTTATTCTTTTGCATGTTTGTCACACTTAAATGTTTCAGATCAGCAAACAAATTTAAATATTAGACAAAGATAACAAGTAAACACAAAATGCAGTTTATAAATGAAGGTCTTTATTATTAAGGGAAAAAGAAATCCAAACCTACAGGGCCCTGTGTGAAAAAGTGATTGCCCCCTAAACCTAGAGTCTTTTACAGCGCTGTGGAGGAATTTTGGCCCACTCATCTTTGCAGAATTGTGGTAATTCAGCCACATTGGAGGGTTTCCGAGCATGAACCGCCTTTTTAAGGTCATGCCACAGCATCTCAATCGGATTCAGGTCAGGACTTTGACTAGGCCGCTCCAAAGTCTTAATTTTGTTTTTCTTAAGCCATTCAGAGGTGGACTTGCTGGTGTGTTTTGGATTATTGTCCTGCTGCAGAACCCAAGTGCACTTCAGCTTGAGGTCACGAACAGATGGCCGGACATTCTCCTTCAGGATTTTTTGGTAGACAGCAGAATTCATGGTTCCATTTACAGCAAGTCTTCCAGGTCCTGAAGCAGCAAAACAGCCCCAGACCATCACACTACCACCACCATATTTTACTGTTGGTATGATGTTCCTTTTCTGAAATGCTGTGTTACTTCTACGCCAGATGTAATGGGACATACAGCTTCCAAAAAGTTCAACTTTTGTCTCGTCAGTCCACAGAGTATTCTCCCAAAAGTTTTGGGGATCATCAAGATGTTTTGTGGCAAAACTGAGACGAGCCTTTATGTTCTTTTTGCTCAGCAGTGGTTTTCGTCTTGGAACTCTGCCATGCAGGCCATTTTTGCCCAGTCTCTTTCTTATGGTGGAGTCATGAACACTGACCTTAACTGAGGCAAGTGAGGCCTGCAGTTCTTTGAATGTTGTTGTGGGGTCTTTTGGGACCTCTTGGATGAGTCGTCGCTGCGCTCTTAGGGTAATTTTGGTCGGCCGGCCACTCCTGGGAAGGTTCACCACTGTTCCATGTTTTCACCATTTGTGGATAATGGCTCTCACTGTGGTTCGCTGGAGTCCCAAAGCTTTACAAATGGCTTTATAACCTTTTCCAGACTGATAGATCTCAAATACTTTGTTTCTCATTTGTTCCTGAATTTCTTTGGATCGCAGCATGACGTGTAGCTTTTGAGGATCTTTGGTCTACTTCACTTTGTCAGGCAGGTCCTATTTAAGTGATTTCTTGATTGAGAACAGGTGTGGCAGTAATTAGGCCTGGGTGTGGCTAGGGAAATTGAACTCAGCTTTTCAAAGATGTGATAAACCACAGTTAATTTATGTTTTAACGAGGGGGCAATCACTTTTTCACCCAGAGCAATGTAGGTTTGGATTTCTTTTTCCCTTAATAATAAAGATCTTCATTTATAAACTGCATTTTGTGTTTACTCGTGTTATCTTTGTCTAATATTTAAATTTGTTTGGTGATCTGAAACATTTAAGTGTAAACATGCAAAGGAATAAGAAATCAGGAAGGGGGCAAACACTTTTTCACACCACTATATATATATATATATATATATATATATATATATATATATATATATATAATATTTCTTAATACCTTTTCTTAACAAACTTAAGATGCGTTTTGATTTCTTCAGTAATCACTTAGAGCATGCAGCCTTAATGGAGATGAACAGAGAAATGACTGGTTCCTAGTAATTTTGGACCTTTTTTATTTATTTATTTTTATTATATCATTTATGATGAAATTTTCATGTAGTGTCATTCAAATTCAAATTCAAAAAAAATAAATAAATAAAAAAATAGAGATTGGAGGTTTTGTCCCAACATCAATGATATAAACTTCACAATTCTACTCAGTATTTGTCATTTCCATCAAGCCCCTTTTAATCAACATGTCAAAATAGGTCTTAAAATATGGAAACCTGGTTATCGTCACAAAGCAGCTTTATAGTAATTTGGGTCCAGACTCATAATAGTCAAGCTGAGGCCAACAGGGACAAGTCTGATGAGATTCACAGACACAGAAATATTTCACTGACATTCGGCTCATACAGAGGAAGCATCTGTGACAGCCAGAGGGTTTTAATTGTAACCAGCAGAGGGCGCTATTCAGTAATACATGTACTGTTTCACATTCAATGCAGAACTGAGAGTCTGTGAACAGCAGCTATTGAAAGAATCAGATGGACTCATTTTACATGGAACAGTTCAGTTTTCACTGATATGAATTCAGTAACACTGAATCATGTGTCTCTGTAACTGGTCTGTAACTTTTCTCTCTCTGTGGTTGTGTCATTATATCTAGTCTTTAACTGGTCTCTATCTGTATCATTGTAACTGATCTGTAATTGGTCTCCTTAAATAATCATTTCATTGTAACTTGGTAACTGTTGTGTTACATCGACAGACAACTGTTACTGTCTAAACTAGTTATGACAACAGTCGTGTCAAACATTTTATATTTGCCCCATTAATGCTCCGCACTATTTCTGGCCCCGCCCATGTGTTCAAGCTCTGCATGCTTGCTATGCCATCAAAAAAGCTACAGGTGTGGTTTGGTTTACTTGGTAGTGGAAAAGACAACAAAATGTGTGATCACAGATTTGTAACCATACTGTGCTGTACCAGCTCATGTTAGCCCATCTGGACCTTTATTACCTGAGTTTCTGAGCTAAACTGCTCATAATGTTTTAACTACTGTCTTTATTCATTAAACAGAAAACAACAAGCACAAGCACATCTCCTAATCATTATAGTGTTTTAATGGTAGAAACTGATCAATAAACACATTGATGAATGGCAAGTATTCTATTGTTCTATTGTTGAAAGAATGAAAAAAAAAAAACAGTCTTCGTCATTCAGTCTTAGCTAAGTTTTTCTCACAGATTCCAACTACAGGGTAACCACAGGGATAATCAGCCCAGGTTGATACACTATCAGATCCAGCATCACTATAGCCAGTTATAGCACAGTCCTCATTTTGATAATCATTGGGCTCCCCCTCCCACCAGAACCTGAAAGCACAATAATGAATGTCTTCACCATTTCACATCTAGACCTTCACAGAATGGTAAAGATGAATCATGAGCAGAGTTTAGTTAAGCGGTCTCTTACTCAGTGGTCAGTGCTGAGCTGTCCATCCATTTCCAGACCCCCTCTGTGTCACTGTCTGTCAGACCAATCCAAGCTTGAGTGCTGCCAAATTCCTTACTGATGAACTCCTGTGAATGTTGTAGCAAAGAATAATGAACAATGGTTCTCTCTCTCTCTCTCTCTCTCTCTCTCTCTCTCTCTCTCTCTCTCTCTCTCTCTCTCACCTGTTCTTCTCTGCTGTTTATGATCAGCAGGTCTGCTCCTCTCTCTCTGCAGAACTTTCTGCTCTCACTCCAGCTCTTCTTCTAGTAGAGATGTAGTAAAGACTGGAGCTGAAGTATCTCCAGCCTCGTTCTTGTTCAGAGTATAAACATAAAGACAGACACAATGCTGAACTCAGTGTTATGAGTGTTCACCATTCAAATGATGAGGGAGCCAGGCCAGCTTAGCTCCCAAAATAGAGTTGTGAGCTCCCCTAAAAACAACCAAATCTGAAGTTTGGGGAAGCTGGGTTATGTGGTTAATATAATAGAAAAATTAAAATGTTTCTGTTTTAGTCTTTTACAACAAAGCATCAGTTTCATGATTCGAAGCCGAACCTCAAATAAATATAATTTGAAGTTCTGCTGGGAGGAGCTTGTTTGTTTCTGTCCTGTGGTTTTATCTGTCTAAAGGTCTTTACACACTGAATGTGGTTTATTTGTGCAATTTATTCAGACGATTTTTCAGACAGTGTAAAGGTGACATTTTTTTTCCCTCCCTTTGTTCGCTTTTTGCCGGTGACCTTAACTGTCTGACCAATTACAATAGTCTGATGAGATGATAAATTAGTTGTAAACCAGCAAAAATAACTTTTCACAAACTCTAAAAGGACCAGAAGCTCCACAAACAGCTCAAACACATTTTCACAATTTCACATTTATCCCGAAATACTTGAGTCCACACCCAGAACTGGGGATCAATTATGCAATTCCATACGTCACTTTTCTGCATGCAGGTTTGCAAAATAATAGGCACTAACTTCATCCGTTTGATGCTTTTTATTATTTTTCTTGGATTCAAACACTCTTATCGGCAAAGGACAGCACTGTTTGTCCACAACAATCTTTTCCCCACCAACACAAAACGTGAAAAGGGAAGTAACGTAAGTCGAAGCAGTCATGTTACAAAACGAACCAATCACGAAGCCCCACATGCACCACCGGGAGTGGATAATTTCCACACCTGCAGAGTTGGAAATGGTCCTGGGTCCAGAAAGAAACTCTAGAGTGAAAACACCCCTCTACATATACCTCATCATCTGACCTTGTGAAGTCTCTGTGTTCCTTACTTGAGTGCTGAGCTGTGTTTCTTTGGATTGTTTCACTGTGTTTGACTTGCTTTCTTTACTGTTTGTTGCTAAATGGATCTGCTTTGTCACTGTGAGTATTAGATTTGCCCTAATAAAGCTACTCTGCATTTGCAGCCTGCCTGTTGAACCCAATCGTTAGTCTTAAAGAGACCCCCTAAAACCAGAGTAGAATTCCAACAATGGATAAACTACTAATTTGTTCATGATCATTGTTTGGGCTTGTCAGACTTCTGTTCTCCTGGTTGGGTTCTTGTCATATTTTTACATGCAAAATGCCTCATTGAACTGGTTTGTAACCAGACGTGGACAGAAACAAAGTTACTGGCATTTTTGAATCGCGTAATTGAGTTTCATGAGGAGAGTGAAATTTTACTTAATATGAATTTACGGTTTTGTTGCAATAGCAATGATGCACAAATCCCAGATGCATATAATCATAATTGTAATCTAACAAACACTTCTGCGCTTTTATTTCTCATCAACATGGATTGTTTCTCCCTTTTTCATTCTTTATTTTTAGTGATTTTTTTACTATTTTCCCTTGCAAATCTCTCTAAAGACTGATCACATGACTAGCTCACCTTAAATATTGACTGTATGTGTTTCCTGACTTACAAAAGAACATCTTTTGTTCTTAGTGACTTCACAAACAGCTGCCTGTATGTGTTTAAACAGACTGTCTATGGTCTTTAGTATATGCACAAACAGCTACTTGACAGTACTTGACAGAATGTCTGTTGTGCTGACATAATCCTTAGCACATGTACCAATAGCTGCAGGGGAAATACACAGTATAAAAGCCTGTATGCTAGAACAGTTTCAGGCTTGGCTACTGCAGACGATGGACACCACGCTCTCGAATAAAGACTTCATCACTGCTCTGTTCTTGGCCATGAAAAAGATGTATAACAGTAGGCCTTAATTTCTGTCTTCATGCTTTTAGCGCTAGTTGTGTAGATACCGAGATTTTACACAATTCTAAAATTCGAAAATTGTGATCTTTGAAGTCCATAGATGTTCACTTACCCAAGTTCAAAAACATTTCCCGCAATCCATCTCTTTCCTTCTGTAACTGAACTCTCTCTATAGTTAGGCTGGTGCAACTGGTCTGTAACTGATCTCTCTCTTTATTTAAGATGATGTAGCTGGTCTGTAACTGGTCTCTCTCTTTGGTCAAATTGGTGTTTTTGGTCTGTAACTGGTCTTTCTCTATAGTCAAACTGGTGTAACTGGTCTGTAACTGATCTCTCTCTTCAGTCAGATTGGTGTTTTTGGCCTGTAACTGGTCTCTCTCTGTAGTCAGGTTGGTGTTACTGATCTTTAACTGGTCTCTGTCTATAGTCAGGTTGTTGAACTTGACCCACAGCACTGTGATGGCAGTCAGCAGGAGAACACACAGCAGCCCCGAGACACACTGCAGCCAGTCTGCTGCATCTGCTCTGTGCAGTGTCTCCACCTAGTGGGAAATGAACACAAAAGTATGTGTGCTTTAGTTTATGAGAGTATTTCTTCACAAGCACAGTAGCCAGAACAACCTCAACAAACATGTTTTGTGCGTTATTTGGGCCAAACACTACAATCTGATTATACTGCATGTGCTACAACAGCATTGTGGTGTAATGAGAGAGTGCAGGTTCATGACTGGCCTGCCTGCAGTCCAAACCTGTCTCCCATTGAAAATGTGTGTCTTCATAAGCTCATAGTATGATAACGAAGGCCCTGTATGTCAAACAGCTAAAGACTTGTGAAAAAATGTAAGTTTTACGCTTTCAAAACTGGACCAATTGGCGTTTTCAGTCCCCAAGAGATAATTAAGTGGTGTTAAAGGAAAGGTGATGTAACACAGTGGTAAACATACTCATGTCCCAACTTTTTTGCAATGTGTTGCAGGCATCACATTTGGAATGAGCGTATATGTTCATATGGTAAAATATGAAGTAGTGTTTTTGTACTATTTTCAAGTTAATACAGGGCAAATTTACTAATCACTGCTTTCTGCTTTTATTAGCATTTCACATACTCCACACTATTTTTAGAATTGGGTTTGTATTTCTATAACCCACTGATTAGGCTGCTGCTCGTATTTACAGGTCAGTGACGTATCTATGACTTTCTGAAGACCTAGTGTGAAGTTTTTTTCCCCCCTCACAAAATTGGTCCCATCTACTGAAAGTCAAAATGTGATTGGTTGCTTCCTCTGTCACTTTGTAGTTATATAAATAGGCAATGTAACATAATAGGAGTTCTAGAGCTGGAGAAAAGTCCTAACCAATATTAGCTTAGCCATCTACATAGATACTGCAGGAAAAAACTATCCTGATTAGCCAGTTTTCTGTTAGGTGTTTCAAGAATGCAACCCATGAAATAAGAGTAGTAATAATACTTTTAAAGGCCTAAAAGGCCCTGAGGCAGGGGTGCCCAATCCTGTTCCTGGAGACCTACCACCCTGGAGATCCAGCACACTTGTTACGTTCAAATACCCTTGAAGGCCTTAATGATATTGAACACAGAGCAGGTGTGTTAGATTAGGGTTGGATCTGAAATCTGCAGGGTGGTAATTCTCCAGGATGAAGACTAAGCGCCCCTGCCCTAAGAGCTCCCCTCTGCAGAAATACATACTTGTGTGGGCGCTAGACTGGCCTGCTATTGCCTATATGCACACTCAGTCTGCACAGACAGATATGACTAGTAACTCACACTGACTGGAGGCAACAGTAGCATTACTAGCTCAGTGCATATTCAGTGAATAGTCAATGGGGTCAAAAGGTGATGAATGAGCTCACCAGTGTCTTCTTGATTCTTACCAGTGCACCTAACAGTTGATGTTACATCAGCTGACTTCATTACGCAGCAAAAAATTGCAAAACTTTCCAATACCTGTGTTGTGAACTTCTGGTTTCTTTTTGCTGTTGATGGTCTCCAGCTCTGTGTTGGGGTCATGGCATCTAAAAGTGTCTGCACTCTCATAAATATCCACCACCATATCAGCTCGCTGTCCTCTCCTCAGCTCTTCAATGCTGATCACATCATCATAAATGTTCTGAAACATCTCTAATCTGTAAAAGACTCACTAAAAGGCTGAATTACTGTCTCTCTGTCCGTCTGAAAGAAACTACTAATCATCTGCACTTCATATGCACATTCCTATTATTAGTGCTCATCTGCTGTCAGTTCAGGAAATGACGCAGCTCCAATAGCTTCTTCTGGTTGAAGTGTGAAAAGAGTTCAGACCTCTTGTTCTCTCTTGTTGCTGAAAGTACTGTAAATGTAATTGTGTAAAATGTTCTGTACATGTAGCCCATAGTGCCTTCACTCTACTGTCATAAGACTTGAAGTTCACATATTACCATGATTTGCTTAGTTCAATCAATTAGTCTCATTTTTGTGAATATATTCAGAATCAACTGTAGATTTAGCCTCATAGCTATAATTCTAAATATATTTATTAAAAGACTTTACAACATTTACATCTTCACAGAAACCTAAACATCTTTTTTTTGTAACCTCTCTAGAATGTAAGCACAGACAGAGCTAGTTTGCAAAAGTGTGCAACATTTCTACTTACCATGGCATTAATAGAGTAAGGAACAGGAAGACATTGTGTAGAACTTTCAGAACAGCAGAGAAAACCCTAGTAATATCACAGAAACTGCAGTGTGAGGTGTATGAGGCTTTTATTAGACAGAATGTCTATAAGATTCTGAGGGATATTTCACATCCTCTGTTTAATGAATTTGAAAAGCTCCCTTCTGGGAGGAGTTTTAGGGCACCAAAGGCCACAAACAATATTTGAAGAATTATTTTATTTCATAAACAATTTCTTTGATGAATTTATTATCTATCCGCCCATCCATCTGAGGTTCTCCAGAACAGCTCTGCTCTAGTCAGCATTAAACATAGTGTGTTACATTGTGGTCTGTGGTCTGATCTGAAACTGTGATAAGCATTAAAAAACGTGGGTGTTTCTGACAGTCACATGACGACTTCAGAAGAACATCACGTACGTGACTGAGATGTTAATTTGACTAAGTAACAGCCCCTCCCCATGCTGCATCAGCTGGCTTCTTCCTCTTCAAGCTGCTGTTAGTGACTAGCTTCCTGCTCCTGTGTGTATGCATATAACCAAAACTATTTCAGTGTAAAAGGAACAAATACAGGGTTCTAGCTAATTAACAGCTCCTTCTATTCATATTTAAGCTGAAAATTTCTAATTATGGAGCACTCCTAATCTTAAGACCTCCAAAACATCCCGGGTTGTGAGGTGCTAGTGGGACGTTGAGTCCAAAACTACACAGTGGCTTAAACACCCTGTCTGTGAGTCAGTGACATTATCAGAAATACATTTTAGCCCTGCTGTAACATTACTTTGACAGTTACCTATCAAGCAGGTAAATACAACAAATTGAGTAGCACCAAGGAGGCAGACAGAGCATCATCTTTTTTTTTTAGACACTAGGGGGGTTTAAATCAGTATATGAGCTAATGCTAGTGCTAACAGTGCAACATTGCTCCTTTCTATATTCAATATAGTCTTGTTTTCCAAGCTCTGCCCACCTAGTGATTGGTCTGTAACTGGTCTCTCTATATAGTCAGGTTTGTGTAACTAGTCTGTAACTGGTCTTTATCTTTAGTCAGACTGGATAACTGGTCCGTAACTGGTCTCTCTCTCTGTAGTCAAGTTGGCGTAACTGGTCTCTCTCTACAGCCAGGCTGGTGTAACTGGTCTCTCTATAGTCAGGTTGGTGTAACTGGTGCGTAACTGGTCTCTCTCCATAGTCAGGTTGGTGTAACTGGTCTGGTCAGGTTGGTAAACAGGTTGCATTTCAGTTATTCAGCAGCCACAAATGAACACTGCAAATTCATCCACACACAAAAATACAAAACACATGATGCAATATGCTAACTGAATAAAAAAAGACTCAGGATCAATAATTCAGAACACCATCAGTCTGTGACTTTGACACAGGCTGTCAGTCCACCCACACAACTGGTGCTGAATGAAGTGTCACCTGCACAGTCATGTAAAAAGCAGAACAGCAACCCCTACTGACTAAACATAACAATAGCATCAATAGCCCAGTTCACATTCAGTCACATCAGACATCATGGGGTCACGAGTGATCAATGAGCTCACCAGTGTCTTTTTGATTCTTACCAGTGTATCTAACAGTTGATCAGTCAACAGTTGACTTCATTAGGCAGAGACAATTGCAATAATTACTTGTAATTCCCGTGTTGTGAATTTCTGTTTTCCTCTTTGCTGTTGGTGTCGTCCATCTCTGTGTTGGGGTCATGGCGTCTAACAGTGTCTGCACTCTCATAGATATACACCACCATCTTAACTTGCATTCCTCTGTTCAGCTCTTCAATGCTGATCACATTATACACCGTCTGATCTATAAGAGACCCACTGAAAGGTTGAATTACTGTGTCATTATCTGTCTGAAAACTATACAGATCATCTGTACTTTATATGCACATTTCTATTTTTAGTGCTTGGTTGCTGTCAGTTCAGGAAATGTCCAAAGACCAGTAGCTTCTTGTGGTCAAAGTGTGAAAAAAGCATAGTTCAAGGCCTCATACTGTCTCTTACATGTTGTTGCTGTCTCTGTAAAGCGCTTAAAGTGTGTAAAAAGTTATGCTATACATAAAATGTTTTGTATATGTAGCACATAAAGCCTTTACGCTACCATTATAGTACTTTTAAAGCACTATTTTTGTCCCTCTTAAAGATAAATTCAGTACTCTGAGAAAAATATGTACTGATTTGGAATCTGACACTGTTTGCTAATCCCAAATGCTGTAAGTACACTAAAGGCTGCTAAGAGTTGCTAAGTAGCTCTAATCGCTCTTTAAGGTCCAGGCCTAAACATAGTGTGTTACATATTTGTATTTGAGGGGTACTCTAGATATGAAACTCTGATAAGCCTAGAAAAAACTGAGGTGTTGGACAGTCACAGGATGGATTCATGAGCAGAGGAACATCACAAGGTAGCACTATTTAAGGTATTGTTTTCTTATGTTCACAGTTAGAAGTTTAAGTCGCAGTTGGGGGAAAAAGTGGAAACAGACTCTTTAGCATTCCTAACCCCAAAGAAGGGTTACCGTTACCAAAGTGTGCCGCTCCAGGAGATCATTGCCAAGAAAAGAACTTAGCTAGCTCACATGAAGTAAAAAAATGCCCAATTAACTTCTTGAAGTTTAGGTTTACATCATGAAAGCTGACAACTGAGAGTCATTTTAATGCGAGAATTATGGTAGCATTAGGCCTACTTTGCCAGTCATTTTTCCAACAGGGCTGTGCAGCAAATTCAGTAGCACAGAGGAAGCAGAGAGAGGTGTACACTTATTTTAGCCACTGTGGGTTAAATCAATATATGAGCTAATGCTAGCACTAACAGTTTAATGCTATATGTTGTCTTTTACATGAGGTAAAATGTTTTCTGCTCGGTGAATGATATAGAAACATGTTGTCGAGGTAACACTGATAACACTAAATACCTAAATGCAGCTACTATGTTAAGCCAGGCCGCACTTCAGACTCCTCAGTCAGTCATGACTGTGGCACGTTACTGCACTCATTGTGTGTAGTAATGTTAAAGTAAATAATATACAGCAGTAACACACTTATTGAGAATGCACTGAGTTGCCAGTTTATTTGGTCCTCTCACTTAAAACAGTCCATATAAAGTTTAGAGCTCTTTCAGTCCTTTCAAATCCATACAAATTAAGTGCAAAATGAAAGAAAATTGGATAGTTAGATTCTTAAATAGAGTTCTAGGTTTTTACGTCCAGGCAGTATCCAAACAGTCCATTTATCCATTTCTAAGTTTCAACGAACAACATTAGCAAAATAAACAAATAAATATAAAGAAAGATCAGCATTCATTCTTCTGTTGAGCTTGAAACAAAAGTGCCTCAACTCAAGGTTTTAGTGGGGTAACATGTAATGCAGCTGTTTAAACTTCCTTTTTTCTTTGCTACATTTTTTTCTCTTAATCATGTAAACAAGTCTAAACAAGTAAAACTCTCCCATACTCCCACTTAGTGGATGGAGCAGGAATTACACCAGAGAAAAAATGTAATTTACTCTGTCATTGACCCCATTTAGCAAGCAAACAAGCAAGCAAAGTTTATTTATATAGCGCTTTTTACAAGAGGTGCTGTCACAAAGCAGCTTTACAAAAAAAATCAGCATTACAGAAAAAAATCCGGGTCCAAACCCCCATGAGCAAGCCAGTGGCGACAGGTGGCAAGGAAAAACTCCCTAAGAGAAACAGGAAGAAACCTTGAGAGGAACCAAGACTCAGAAGGGGAACCCATCCTCCTCTGGTCAACACCGGATAGTAAACATTGTTAGTACAGTGTTTTACACCTGGTCACTTAATGTGTCCTGAGTATCAGGATTATATCAGAATAAGGGCAAGCCACACACAAAATGCATGTGTAACTGCACCCAAAACATATTTAAACCAGATATAAAATCAAATCTGATCACTCAAACCACTTCACAAGATGGTCTGAGACACATTTGAGCCAGAGGTTATAGCAGTGTAAATTCATTAGTCGCTCCAAGACACATTCGACAAGCAAAACTCCTCCCCATGCAGTACGTCACTGGGCATGTGATCCATGACTGCAAGGAAAATAATCATGGGGGACGCACACGGTTGGGGGCCGAATGAAACAAAATGCTTAATAGCCATATGTACAGACAATACTGTGCAAAACAAACAGCAGACAAAGTAATTGGTAATTGGTAAATAAGACAAATAATTGGTAATTGGTTGCCATATAATGAGAGGATTTGCATATTACATCCCACACAGCAATCGGATTTCAATCCGACTAACCAGAGGTGCATTTGACTACCAAGTGTAAATGCATGTGGTTAAAATCGTATCAGGATATAATCCAGATACTACTCACATGAAGTGACCAGGTGTAAATGTGGTCTACTTGTACACAAGGCCAGTACACAGTGAAGCCAAACTGGAGGATATAAGGGATAATGAGTTCATAAACTAACTACACAGGTGTTTAAGCAGAGGTTGGAGCTAGGGTTAGAGCAGGCCAATCACAAATGGTCCATGACAAATTCACCTGCTGTGTTTAAAATAGCATACTATGTACAGCAGTGGTCATCAGCCCTCCCCCTGGAGATCTGCTTTCCTGAAGAGTTCAGTTCTTACCTGCATCTAACATGCTGCACCACTTCACATACCTGTAATGCACCTGATCCAGCCAAAGACTTCTGGTCTTAATCTTAAGGTGTTAATTAGCTGGGGTGGCTGTGGTAGATTGGGGTTGGAACCTGATTCTGCAGGAAGGCACCACCAGGGTTGGTGATCGCTGGTATACTTTATGCAGGATTCTTTGAATCTTTTAATGATATTATGTACCATAGATGATGAAATCTCCAAGTTCTTTGCTATTTTATGTTGACAAACTTAAAATTGTTGCATTATTGGTGAACCTCTCCCCATCTTTACTTCTGAAAGACTCTGTGAGATGCTCTTTCTATACCCAATCATGTTACTGACCTGTTGCCACTTAACCTAATTAGTTATAAGATGTTCCACTAGGTGTTTTTTCAGCCCCTTCCACTCCCAGATCCTGCTCTTTCCACTCCATGGTTTTGTGTCCTCCCACCTGCTTAAAGGGGCCCCGGGGGCCTGGTCGGAAGAGGACTTCATCGCATTGCTGTTTTGCCTGATGTGCTGCATCTCTCATAGCTCGATCTTTCGCTCCCGCTGTCGCCCAAGCAGTTGCTGCACCACCGGTGCCCAAGCCTCACTCTCCCACACACTCAACAGCTGTAAGGTGCACTGGGCAATCTGGTGTCAGTCGACAGGTTAGTCTTGTTCCTGCTTTTAAAGAAAAATGAGGTAGATGCTTACTTTCCCATATTTGAGCATATCACTACCGCTCTTTGTTGGTCTAAGGATCTGTGATCACGGTTACTGCAGTGGAAGTTAGTTGGGGAAGTCAAGGAAGTGTGTTCTTCTCCCTCGTTGGGTCAAAGCTTGGATTACGAGATAGTGAAAGCCACAATTCTTAGAGCGTATGAACTGGTGCCTGAAGCCTACCGACAAAATTTTAGATCCCTGTCACAATGTTTTGTCTGAGAAATGGGAATATTTTTGTCATGAACAGGATGACCTTATTGCTGTATGTCCAGCTCTCACATGTAAAAGTTCTCGCTTGAGCTCCCCAACTAAGAAGGTAAATGCTTTAAGTGTGTTACTTCCTGGTGAATTGTGTGTTCAGCCAAGTACTCTGACTTAATCTGGTGTTGAGCCTGTGTTTAAACCTTTGTGTTGAGTAGGTTTGTTTCCTAGACAGTCTATTCAAATATTACGAGATACTGTCAGTCGTTTCTGTTGGAAAGTGTCCTGCCGTTTTCTACCAAGACTACTATGGCAATGCAGGCGAATTGAATTTGGCGTGCCTTGTGTGCTGCTACAAGGTTCCCTGAAGCTTTGCATTCCCTAAAGTCAAAATCGATAATCAAGACTCTGATTAAGTTTGTACCACATTAGGCCTACCTAAGTGCATCCAGTATAACCAAGGGTCAACCTGTATGTCTCAGCTTTTTTCTCAGGTAGTCCATGAACTCAACATTAAAACACCAAGTATCTAGCACGTACCACCCTGAGTCACAAGGCACACTTGAGCGTTTCCAACAGACATTTAACATCATGTTGAGAACCTACTGCATCGAGACTGGCGAAGACTGAGATGAGGGAGTGCCCCTACTTATATTCGCTATTTGTGACACTGGTAGGAATCTACTGGTTTTAGTCCAAATTTGCTACTTTTTGGTCATTTCATTCATGGCCCACTTAGAGCACTTTATGAACAACGGTTGTCCCCCCCTTCGTTTGACTTCTAATGATAATGTGCTTAGATTCATTTCTAAGCTTCATGAGCATCTGCACATAGCTTGAAAGTTGGCAAAATAGAATCTGTGTTTCTCTTAGAAGGCAATAAAAAAAGACATTATGATCGCAAAAAAATTTCACATAACCTATGTGAATATGCTGAAGCCCTATGTTGCTCACTCTGCAGAGGAAAAACAAACCCTATTTCTTCCCCTGCCTTCTTCCCATATGCCTGTTCCAGTAGTAGCAGCTTCTGTCAGTGAATATGCACCCAAATGTGATAACCTCCACTTAGGTAGGAACTGTCTCCCTTGTGCTCACATTTCTAATTCTCATGCATTGCAATGCATCTCAGAAAAGCTGTGGTACTTACCGTTACATGCACGGTCTGACCTTAAAGCTCTATTCGATAGGTTTCCCTCTCTATTTTCTGACATTCCGTCTCAAACTTTCGTCCTACGTCACAATATTGATGTCAACGGACATTCACCCATTAGGCAGCACCCTTATTGTATTAGCCCACAAAAGTGTTTTCTCTTACAACAAGAAATTGATTACTTGCTGAAAAATGGCCTTGCCGTTCCCAATAACAGCCTATGGTGTTCCCCTTGCCTTCTGGTCCCGAAACCACACAACGTGCAGATTTTGCACTGATTACAGAAAAAATAAATTTAGTCACAGATTCTTTTCCTCTTCCTTGAATGGAAGATCATGTGTTGATCATGTTTGCTCACAAACCTAGCAGGGACAACTAGACCTACTGAAAGGCTATTGGTTGGTTCCCCTAAATGCTTGTGCCTCTGACATCTCTGCCTTCACTACGCCAGACAATTTTCTTCTGTATACCATAATGGCATTTGGCCTATCAAATGCTCTGGCTACTTTCAGTGCCTTATGACTATTGTTCTAGGGGATGTGTCAAATTGAGATGCCTATCCGAATGATGTTGTTTACTCAAACACCTGAGAACACCATATGCAGCTACTGGATCAACAGGAGGCAATCTCCTTTGTAAAACCTGTACTTTTGTTTGGTCCCCTGCGTGCCAGTCTGCGTTTGAGTCTGTGAAGGCTTTTTAAGCTGTTTAAATTGGAGGTAGATGACAGTGGTACTGGAGCCAGTCCTCCTACAAGAGGATCACCCCATTTGTTACTTTTCAAAGAAAAAGCATCAATGAGCCTATAGTACCATTGAAAAGGAAGCTCTTGCACTTCCCTTTGCACTGCAGAAGTTTGAGATCTACGTTGGTAGCAGTTCAGCTCTTATTACTGTTTTCAGGGATCACAACCCCCTAGTATTTCCCCAGCCCATATCTAACACAAATCAACATCTAATGTGCTGGTCCCTCATACTTCAAAGTTTTAATCTTGCTATCATCACAAGAAGGGAACTGACAGTATAGTTGCTGATGCTCTCTCTAGATGCTAGGGGGTTGTTTTTGTTTTGTGACCCGGTTCACATTGGTGGGGGGGCAGGGGTGTTATGTCTTGTGTTTTCACCTCGTCTCGAGTGTTTTGTGTGTACATTCCAGATTCCGTCCCGTGGCTTCGCCCTCCCGCTCCCAGATCCTGCTCTTTCCACTCTGTGGTTTCGTCTCCTCCCACCTGCTTAAACGCAAACCAATGGCCTGGTGAGAAGACTTCACAACAGGCAAAACAGCAATGTGTTGTACATTTAGTAAGTCTTGATTCTTTGTTTCATTGGTTATTGACTTCATTTGTATTTAACTTCAATTTAGCCTGTCCCCTTGTAACTGTGTGTGTGTATATTATTATTTTTTATATATATATATATATATATATATATATATATATATATATATATATATATATATATATGTATGTGTAAATTGTCAGTGTGTACCAGCTGTAAGGGAGTGGCTGCCCTTTTTGCTTGGGAATGGGGTTTGTCTATATGTATGGCTGGTCAGGGAGGTAAGTTAGCACTCTGTCTTTTGTTTCCTTTTGTTTGTTTATAGGGTAGCTAGAGTGTGTTCTAGAGCTAGTGACGTTTTGTTTGTTGTTTTGGCAGAGGTCAGTCCTGAAGTCTGTTGCAGGTGTGAGAAATCAATTACATATATACATACAGCAGTTTCAAATAATACAGTCTCCCAGGCCAACTTTGAGATATAATTTCTCCAGCAAGTCCTAGCACAACCCAGTAGGCTGTGCCTGGTGCATTCTAATCAGATGCCCAAACCACCTCAACTGGCCCCTCTTAATGTGGAGGAGTTGGGCTCTACTTTGAGCTCCGCTTGGGGGGTGTACTACGAAGCATATATTCTGATAATATATTCTGTATTTGCTCAAGAAAGCCAGCTTCAGACAGCCTAACATTCCCCATCAGGCTTAACTGGTATCACAAAGGTGGATTTCAATCTAATCCCTGAAGCTAAATAAAGTCAAGTTTTTCCAATCCAGTTAAGTGGGCAGGTACACAATGTAAGAACCTGTGGTGTGTTCAACCGCCTGAACGTGCAGCATAATGGAGAAAAGCAGAGCCACTTACTTCAGCTCAGAAGAGCAGAGGACTTCGAACATGTGTTTTTGGCGAAAAGTAATACAGTCTCTGCTGCAAACGCTCGTGAGGAAGCATGGGAAAAGATGGCAGGCCGCGTCAATGCGTAAGCTCCACATACATCATCAGCAAAATATTAATTGTGCAGCCAGAACAAATTAGGATTCTGCATGAAAAGGCACAACTGTTGCTATGTAGGGTGTTGTATTAAACAAAGCCTATCAATCATTATGTAGCGAACACTGGCTGAAACTTTACTTCAAGCTGGGTGTTTACCCAAAAATTAAGGGCCTTTTGGCTCCAGTGAGTCTGGAGTTGAAAGTGTAAATCTGTCGACTTAACACTCAAAACCCCAAACTCAGTCAAATTTACAGCTGAATCAAGAACCAGCATCCCTCTCCCTCGACACAGGGGGCAACAGAACAGAAGAAATCCCCCTCTGGAATGTGGCCATGTGGCTCTCCAAAGTCCTGTGGACAACTTTATCTTTAAGTAACAGAAAGTACATTTCTAAGGTATATGTCCACTCCAAACTGCAATCATTCGTTAGGACTCATTTTAACTAAACTAGACATACCAAGAACGGAACTGATACGACAATCAGAACTGAAAATTTAAACTTTCTAAATCCCCTGAGGATCTCAAACATGGACCCACAGCACCGCAAGGTGTGAAAACAAGAATTACCACATCACCACTATAAGGACTGTTGCTCACAAAGGACCCCAGAAACACTCATTGATATGCATGTTTGACTATCAACCCTATCTAATTTGCAAGAGATGATGCTTGTATTTGTGTACCCAGTTACTTAGTGTGTATTCTCCTTTCTTTTACCAGACATTAGGAATGTGTAGGATAACTGTCTGAAAGTTACTGAAATAACCATTTAAAGTAGTGATTTCAGAACACTAAGCATGCACCTAGGTTTTCTTTTCACTTATATCTAGCCTTCTATTTTTACTCTCCTCGTTTACTTGATTTTATTCTTTTGAAGTAATGATTTTACTGTGTTAAATCTCCTGCCTTGAAAAGACATCCAAAGGGTTACCTGTAAGACTATTTCTGCCTTTACAATAGTTGTTTTCAGGTTATGTGGATAAAAACTGTAGGATGATGCACAAATGTTAGGTTTGTCTGCTGTGGATATTAGGAACTTAATTCAATGATCTGAAACTGTTTGGTTTAATCTAACTAAACTTTTCAAATCTAGAGGGAACAAAGAAAGGAGTTCCCTGGGAAGGCGCTCACAGAGAAACCACCCCCCTTCAGAATTGAGAACTAGGAATAGCTAATTACCCACTAGGTAAGAGAACCTATCAACATCTTCGCTCCACCCCCGAAGGGAGGGGCCAACAGCTGGGTAATACCGGCGCACACGCCAGTTCCAGTTCACGTTCCAGAGAAGAAGAAGGAACTTCCATAAGTCTGTGCCAACCGCGGTTAGAAAGAAAGTTTAGGAGTTTAGAACGCTTAGATCAGATCTGGATATTTTGTTGTTCGTGTAGTTTGTCTTTTGTTTATACCTTTAAGTTTAACCCAACCTTAGGGAGGAAAGTGAAGATTTCTTTACATGGCCAAGTAAGGAATTTCTTCAAGTTTCAGCTCTGAGTTAATTCAGGTTAGCAGCCTCGAAATTTGACTGCACTTCCCCAGCCGATTGAAGCCCAGCCAGAGCAGCGCCTCGACCGGTGAACCGAATCCTCGCCAGAAGACTGCCCTGGTTCCAAGCTCCATCCTCAAAGAGCCCTAAGAAGAAGCCCAGAGACTCTGAAGCCCAGCCAGAGCTGCACCTCGACCAGCGAACCGAATCCTCGCCAGAAGACTGCCCTGGTTCCAAGCTTCATCCTCGGGCAGGTGAGACGCCGAAGCCGGCTCTCAACTGCAGTGCGTCGCCTGTGCAAAGTCCCACCAAGACTCCAGGGCCAGCGAAGGAACGCCCAGCGTGTGAGCTCCAGCCGGTCCTCAAGCGACCCATCTCAGAGGACCCGTAGTCCTGTCTCCTGACTTCAAAGTAAGGCTGGCTATCTTTCATTTGTGCAGTAAAGATTCGCGCCATTTTATTCGATAAGAATTCTCTTTTAGATATATGTTAGTTTAGGTTAAGTTGCCCTATAGATCCTTTGTCCTTAAGTCTCGAGTCGCTTTCCCAAGGAGCGCCCTCAGCCACCTTTGCATACCATTTTACACTGTGAAATAAGTTACATTACCTGAGCCATTTCCTTTGTTTGTTTATTTCTTTTCTTTTGTTTATTAGCCAAGTTATCCAACTGTAGTGTCATATTTAGCCAATAAAGTTACTTTTGATTGAAGCATCCTCGGCACGAGTGTCTGTCTCTTCCCTGCATTGGTCTGTAGACTTTAAACTAAATCCAAGTTACCCTGACCTCCTCTTTAGTTTAAGCAATAAATCATATTTATAATCAGATTGAAATTGCAATAACCATTACAATTATGTATTTAGAGGTGCAATCCAAACAACCCAAAGCAGTCTTGGCAGCAGGTTAAAGTACAATACAAGAACACTAAACATCATGTTTGCTTGTTTATGCTCTTTTGCCTATGTTGAAAATTATCTTTATGGCTTTTATTAAAAAATGTACTCACACTTCTCTTAGCCAACCACAAGAAAAGCCAAGGCAAAAAAACTGAAGGGGGGCCCCACCTATTTATACAACAACTGAGGAGCTGGCTCTGGAGGCGAACCGTGGAAGGCCAATTATGAATGGTATCACTGGGGGCAGCTCTTCAAACCCTGGGAGCAGCAGAGATTAGACCACTTTTGTTGAATGTATGAGCAAAATCTTAATAAATAGCTTGGCTTATTTTATGTCTGTATGACAACCTATTGTGATGCTGATTTTATTGTTACAGTACACAATGATTCCCTGATTTTGAGGGCCAGCCTGCTCCAATAGGTGGAGCTTCTCAAGCAGAGGTGTGTGTAGTTGTAGACACCATATATTGAAAAACATTCATATTAATGTAAACCTCTTTTCATAGATGGATTCCACAGGAGATGTGGGCACCATATCTTCATGCTCAGAAAGACCTGTAGAGGTGAGTGACCTTTATCATGTACAGCTAAAATAAGTTGCCAATTTGTTATGGATGCTTGCATATTTCACTTACAAGGATGTGCTATACTTGAATTCCAACAATTTTCAGAGTCTTTTACATATCAGTTGGGGTATTCAGTGTTTCTTCACTCATCAGCAACCGTAGCATGTTTGTTATCTGTAGGTCAATGGAATCTTGTGTAGGACAACCTTTCCCACACCCTGAGCCTGCAGCATCTACCTCAAGGCCAAGCATAGGAACACCTGAGGTGCATATGTAAAGCCTTCAACCGTCCATTGCCCTGTACATGGTCCCTGCAACTAACCCCTGCAATTGTGAGTCAACAGACACCGTCCGAAGCATTTACAAAAGGGCACTTGAACTTGACATTGAGTTAAAGACACTACAAATAAAAAAAATAATAAAGCTGGATATACAGGAACTTGAATACAAGAAGGCAGCATTGCAATATATTGCACTCATTGTCTACATGTTATACTCATAGTTGTATTTTTATCTCCACAGAAATGACTTTGATGGAAGTCAATAAACTCATGACACCATTCTTGCATGCCACTGGTCTTTGTTTTAGTACAATCAAGTAAAATGAACTTGAAGAAAAATTCAAATAATGAGGAACCTTGATCCAGTTTCTGGTACAGTGTGGACCCCCTGATGATCTGAGAATCACGTACTGAACCAGGCCATTTAGCATCAGTACTTCTTATCAGGCACTGATGATCACAAATTATCTGAAATAGATGTGTTCAGAACTTCAAAATATCATTATGGACAATAATACTGTTATGGAAGTAAATAATGTAATGGAATCAATTACCTAGGCCCATGTAGCTTCATTACTAACTGCACTGACAGTTTTTAATTTTGTACCTACACACTGCACATTGATGCTGTGGAAAGACTTTCAGTTTACATAGTCAGCCTCATGCTCTCCCAAGGCTGTCATAATGGGAATGTGTGTGCAATCAATGGCACCGATTACTCTGGGTCTTTTTTTCTAGGATTCCCAAACATTATCTACAGCTACTGACAGACACAAAGATGAGCACGACCAGGAATAACTACCCGCAATCCGATAAAAACCTTCCTTTATATTTTGCACTGGCAAGTAGCCTGGAAACACTACAAACACATCTAGCAGCTCTTTCAGTCCAAGGTAAACCCTGTGTATAGCCCAACATAGTGTTCTTGCTTAGGTGCTCAGCATCCCCCACTGAGTACAAGTAAGAGCCAGTGGCGAAGTACCGCAACTCTATACAAACTGTTTGTGGCACTGTAAGTGTGTGGCTCCTGAGGGAGGAATTGCTTGCGTAAGATCAAGAAGTTTGCATATATAGATAATGCCCTCAGCTGAGAATCTATATCTTTCAAACAGTACATCATTGGGCAAAGCAAGCAAATTCAATCTGTCTCTAAATACTCTTGCGCTGCACAGTGATCCTCTTACAATGCAAGTGCCAATATCCACTGGGTCATCTAAGAAGGGTGACGCAATTTTTTTGGAAAGACAGAATTGCTTTAGAGGCAGGATTATATTCAATCTCTTGAGCTCGAATAATTTAACCTGCTCTGAGCAGGTTAGCTTCAGGGGATAAATTGCTATGGTGATACAACTCTCTTACAACTGAGCGACTTGTGACATGAATGAGTCTGAGTTAAACAACCAAGTAAGCTTTAACTTAGCTCGCTAACCCTGAAATCCTGCTTCGTAGTACACCCCCCAGGTCATGTCTGCCCTATGTATCCACAATCTCATTCTTTCGTTCATTACCCAAAGCTTGTGACCCTTTGGGATGTCGAGTGACTGGAAAACACAAAGCTTCGCCTTATGGCTTAGTTCCCTTTTCACTTATACAGTCCAGTACAGCGACCATATTACTGCTGCCATCTGTCCCAGCCTGTGGCCAATCTCAAGATGCCTCTTCCCATCACTCATGAACAAGGCCCCAAAATACTTAATCTCCTCCACCTGGGGCAGGTCCTTTCCCCTTACCTCAGCTGCAAACTGCTTCTGTGAGCAGTGGAGGTATTCTTGTGATGGAGCCAAAAGGACATCATTCACAAAAAGCAGAGATGCCACCTTCTGGCCTCCACACATAATGCTCTCCTGACCTCGACTACGCCCTGATACCCTGTCCATGAATATCACAAACAGGAGTGGAGAGAAGGCACAACCTTGGCGAGTCCAACACTTACATTGAACAAGCTTGACTTAATGGAGAGTATACGGATTAGAGTACAGAGACCAAGTGGCCCGGAGTAGTGGCCTCAGCACCCCATGCTCCAACAAATATCTTGGTGTACATGGTTGTAAGCCTTCTCCAAGTCCACGAAATACAAGTAGACAGGGTCGGTGAATTCCCATGCCCCCTTAAGAATCTGTGTGAGGGTGAAAAGCTAGTCCATCGTTCCTTGGCTGGGACAGAATTTGCATTGTTCCTCTACAATCCGCAATATCCACAGTATCATTCATAGTCTCCTTTCCAGCACTTTGACATAAACTTTTCCCAGGGAGGCTTAGTAGTGTGATACCCCGGTAACTGGCTCACACTTTCTGGTCCCCTTTTTTAAAAATAGCAACCACCACCCCGGTCTGCAAGTCCAAGGGTATTGTTCCTGAGGTCCTGGTGACATTGCAGAGGTGTGTCAGCCATGACAGCCCCACAACATCCAGAGCCTTAAGCATTTCTTGGTGAATCTCATCCACCCCTGGTGCAAGCAACCTCAGTGACCTCCACCAGGGAAATTGAATATGGTCTGGGTTTAGGAGTTCCTCAAAGTGCTCCTTCCACCAACTTATAATATCCTTTTGGAGTTGCTGGACAGTTGTCTGCTAGAAGCTAACCGAAAGTCTTTTTCCTTGGTTTCTCCGAGCTCCTCCCATGTTTTGGATTTTGCTTCAGCCATCACCACTGCTGCCACCTTTTTTGCCCATTGATTCCTATCTGCTGATTTGGGAGACTCAAAAAATATTTAAGCCCAAAAGGTTAAAACTTGTGTATTTTAATTACGTCAATTTTCCATACATACATACATACATACATACATACATCTAAACCGCTTATCCTTCTGGGTTGCGGTGGGGTGCTGGAGCCTATCCCAGCTGTCATTGGGCGGAAGGCAGGATACACCCCGGACAGGTCGCCAGTCCATCGCAGGGCTGTCAATTTTCCATTCAATTTAAATACATAAATCCAATGTAAAAAATGGTATTATAATTTATTTTTCTCCATCATGTTCAATAAACCTGAATGAATAAAATAATGTTTAAATTAGAAGTACTGGTAGGATTTATGCAATTCTTTTACATAAATGTTATGTATTTCTAAAGAGTTAATAGTACCTTCTGTATTCACAACACAATTACTTACACTGTGTAAATGTATTAAATGACAATACATGTTAATTCACAAACATTTGTTGTAGTACACACTGTGTTAAACAGGATTTGCTGAGGCTCATTACAAGACATGTAAACTTAAAGTCTAATGTGAAAGAAATAAACATACCTTTATATATTTCAGCTGTGATCAAATTCCCTGGTTTAGAATTTCTATTCACTTGCAACTTCACTACTAATTAAAGCAAATGTTTGTGCACAACATTCCTATTGAGGTGCAACTGTCATGCTAACCATCATGCAAGTTTGCTAGGTAACACTATCAGTCACTTCATACCATGCTAATATATCGAGGTCACCTACAATTCAAAAACCGTGAACTGTTGATTTGAATATACAATTCAATAATCACTTCATGTTTATTTATTCTACCTTTTGTACCCGTTAACATGACAGCAGACCTAGCAAGGATGCTAGCTAGCTAGCTAGTTTGCTGGTGTTGTCTAGAGTATCTCTCAAAATAATCAAAATGAAACATTAATATATGGTCAAAACATTAAAAACACAAATTAAAAAAGTTAATGCGCATCACTATTTCATAGCAGTTGCACTGCATAACAAACGATGGCAGGAGATAAAGAGCCACTTCATGTCCACCATGCCATCTGAAGCAATTTCCTGGTTGACGATGCTTTTCCTGTTACTATTGCACATGCACAATATATTCTTATTTTTTTAAAATAAGTTTTATGAAAAATATTTGCTTTATGTTTATGATGGCCATAAATTATTTTTTTAAAGCACCAGGGGGTTCTTGGGTTGCTGCCCTGTAAGGCACCAACAAACTTTTGGCCACAGCTATGCCTGACCACTTCCACAATGGAGGTTATGACAGGGTCCCTTCAGACTCTATGTCCCCTACCTCCTCCAGCACATGAGAAAAGTTCTCCTAGAGGTGTGAGTTAAAAATCATTCCAAGCAGGGGCCTTCGACAGTCGTTCCCAGCACACCCTCACTATTCGCTTGGGCCTACCGGGTCCAACCCTCAGTCTTTCCTGCCATCTGATCCAACTCACCACCAGATGGTGATCAGTTGACAGCTCAGCACCTCTCTTCACCCGAAGAGAACATTTGTGTCCAGAACATTTGGTCCCAAGTTAAATGAAATGACAGTTAATCATTGACCTTCGACCCAATGAACTCTGGTACCAAGTACACTTATGAATGTCCTTGTGCTCGAACTTGGTGTTCGTCATGGACAATCCATGACTAGCGCAGAAGTCCAATATCAACTCACCATTCGGGTTTAGATAAGGCAGGGCGTTCTTCCCGATCCTCCCCTCCAGGTTTCCCAGTTATTGCCAACATGAGCATTGAAGTCTCCCTGCAAGACTATTAAGTCTGTAGGTGAGACCATTTCCAGAAAATATAATAGCAGAATTGAATGTTATTTTTGTTATATTTTTTAGTTCATGCATTTTGCCATACCATGCTAAGCTGCTTGAATACTGGCTAAATCAGTTGAACCCAGACTTCCAGGTATGGGAGGCCAAATTGCTACTGGTTGAACCACCAGCCGTGGGCAGAGGTGGACAAAAACAAATTGAATAGTATAACTGAACAAAGTAAACGAAGAAACCTTAACTGAAACTATTCCAAAGAGAAGAAACTAAGAAACTCCCCACACTGGGATGGAACTGTGGCCTAGAGGGTCACTGGCCAGAGTAGAGCCAACTGAACTACACCACCATTCAAAAAGAACACCAGAAGTGGGGATAGCCAAAAGGCTCAAGAAAGGGAGGAGAAAAGGGAGGATAAGCTGAATCTGTTTCTTTTACTTTATTTCCCTTTGTCTTATTTTATTCAAGTTCTTCCTTTTTTTTTATCACTTACACAGTTGTTACAAGTGACTCGAGAGCAAGGCTTAAAGGGATCAGGAGCAAATGCAGAGACTTGGGAGCAATTGCCCAAATACTGGCTTGATCAAGAGATGCATGCAAACTCATGACTGAGCACAGAAAACACAAAGAACCACTCTTCAGTAGAGCCGAACACAGGTGTGACCAGTTATCTCTAATTACCTAGAGGTGGCTCTCTGCTCCCATCTAGTGGTGGAATTGGATCTGACCACAGGATGGGTGACAGGGCTCCTGCCAGTGGCATTATTTGCACATGTGCATACACATGTTGAAGAGTTTCATGGTGAGACTGTGGTAGGGTATCGTACACTTGGCAGTGGAGATGACAACAAAATATGTAATCACAGGTTTGTAACTAAATCATACTGTGCTGCACTGCCTGATGGAAAATCTCATGTTAGCCAATTCTGAGACACATCACCTGAGTTTCTATAGCTAAATTGGCCATGAAATTTGCCTGTTTTCTCTTCATTCATTACTAGAAAATGACAAGCACATCTTCTATTTTAAATGTTTTAATAGATGAAACTCGAGACTCTATGGCTGCTTGACATTTAACTACTACAGCAATTACTGCCACCTACTGGTGAGGAAAAATACCTGTCATTGTTTGCTGAGGAAACATTTGAAGAGTTTCATTCTGGAAGTTGCATATAACACATTTTAAAAGAATCACGGCTTACATATAATGGAAAACATTTTTATTATTAAATAACTGTATATTCAGCATAAAAAAGCTGGTATAAAGATCAATAAACACGTTGCTGTATAGAAAAGTACCACTTCAAAAAGTTAACACCACGAGTGAAAACTGCAGTTTCTGCCATTCACTCTGTTTTCATCTTTTTCTCACAGATCCCAACTACAGGGTGATCACAGGGATAATCAGCCCAGGTTGATACACGTTCAGATCCAGCACCACTATAGCCAGTTATAGCACAGTCCTCATTTCTGTCATAATCATTGGGCTCTCCCTCAAACCAGAACCTGAAAGAAGAATAATGAATGTCTTCACTATTTCACATCTAGACCTTCACAGAATGGGAAATATGAACCATAAGCAGAGCTCAGTTCAGTGGTCTTTTACTCAGTGGTCAGTTCTGAGCCGTCCACCCATTTCCAGACCCCCTCTGTGTCACTGTCTGTCAGACCAATCCAAGCTTCAGTGCTGCCAAATTCTTTACTGATAAACTCCTGTGAATGTTGTAGCAAAGAATAATGAACAATGGTTTATTCTCTCCCACTCACTCATTCCATTTCTCTCTCTCTCTCACCTGTTCTTCTCTGCTGTTTATGATCAGCAGTTCTGCTCCTCTCTCTCTGCAGAACTGTCTGCTCTCACTCCAGATCTTCTTCTCAGTAGAGATGTAGTAAAGACTGGAGCTGTAGTAGATCCAGCCTTTTTTAGAGTATAAACATTAGATGAACATAATAGTGAACACGAATTTATGATAAACTACTGATTCATTCATGATCTTTCACAGATGATTCATTCTCTACTTTTTCCATGACAGCTTTATCATTCAGTCTTTCTCGTCTTAAAACAGCTCATCAGCACTGTTAGAGGAGATAAATTACTAATTAGAATGGTTTGGGCCTGATGGGCTTCTGTTCTGCTGGTGTGATTCTTGTTCATATTTTTAGATGCAAAAAATAAGTAATTGAACTGACTTGTAACCACATGTGGATAGTTTTGAAAGGATAGTGAAATGTTATTTAATCATTTACATACTCAAAAATACAAGATGACCACATTACCAAATAAATCTGTCAAAAAAAATATGAAACAGCTGCCAACTTTGAAAATGCCAAAGACACAAATTGTGCAGATTAGTATTAGTGTGTTTGTTGTTTATTGTACCTGTCATAAATAAAAATGTTTTTTGTTTATGACAGGTACAAATATGGGTAATATGTCTATGGGAGACAAAAAGAATAGTGCTTTTGTGATACACTATGTCAGATTCAAACCACTGAACTATGTAATGGTGATATTAGGAGATAGGAAAACAGGTGGAGAAACCGCTTCAAGATACGGTGGGAAGATAATGGTGGGAAAGGGCAAACAAAGAAGATGCCAAGAAGCAGCATGTTCACAGAACAGAGACTATAAAAATCAAAGATCAGAGCACTGTGATTTAATGACAGATCAGAGCTTCCTGTCTGTTCTGCTCAGCTGTTTCTTGTGTTACTTTCAGGTCTCTTTTACTTTCAACTGATTTCCTCTTTTCTTTGTCCTCAAAAGGCTTTTTTCCCCTTTTTTCTTTTCATCGTTTTTCTTTGCTCAAATACAAACCTCCGTCTAATGTACTGTACCATTCAACCCTCTACAAAGGTGTGACAGTGAAGTGTTGCTGGTGTGGGCTTTTAAGCTGAGCCCAGCAGGTGTGCCTGGACAGTGCTGATTAGCGCTAGGGATTCTGGGACTTGGAGTTAGCCTAAAAACCTGTCTGTTTCGCCAAGCTTTTGGTAATTAGCTTTTCCTGTTAGTTAAAGGGTGCAGATTTTGGGGCTTCATTGACATAGTGCACTACGGTGACTAGGAGTGCCTGGTGCTCTCACACCTTCACTGTAATAGTAACACTGTTGAACTCAGCCTGCCAGGGTCTCTGTTTCACTCTTAACACTGTATACTGTAATCAGTCTGTCTTAACAGAACTAACTGCCTGTGTGTCTCTCTGCCGAGCTGAACAGCTGCCCCTTCTGTGTGATCTGATGCTGTTGCTTCTTCTGCCTTTATTGGGTGCCCACTGCTCGCCTGTTTCCCAGACCAGTCTGACCATCATGGAGCTTCCTCCTGTACAACGCTGTGCAAACCTCACCTGCATGAACTGACCCTCCTGATGCTGCTGCTGCTGCTGCATTTTTTCTAATCACAGACATCACTACTCCTGCTTTTCCTTTCTTTCCGTATCTTATATTAACAGTCAAATCTCATTTGCTGCTCTTATTGACTGCTATCCGGAGTCGACCAGAAGAGGATGGGTTCCCCTTTTGAGTCTTGGTTCCTCTCAAGGTTTTCTTCCTTTTGCTCTTAGGGAGTTTTTCCTTGCCACCGTCACCATTGGCGACGCTCACTGGGGGCTAAAACCTGATTTTTTTTCTGTAAAGCTGCTTTGTGACAACACCTGTTGTAAAAAGTGCTATATAAATATTTGACTTGATTTGAGTTCCTTGACTCAGATCCACCAGCTCTTCCACTGCTCCGCCGTGGCCCCCTGCTGGTGACCAGTGGCACAGAGTGACCCCTTATTAAATTGTTTTGAAGGATTTTTTTGCCACACGTATGTTACAGAAGTCTTCAGCTGTGTAACCATATGGGACCTTCATTGTTGTAATTTGCACATTTTCAGTAAGAGACAGTTCTGTACTGCAGGCAGGCCAGTCTAGCATCTGCACTCTCTGATTGAACACTGTTTGCTGCAGTCGTTGATCACTGCTGTAACATGCAGAAAGTGGCTTGGTGTTGTCATGTTGAAATATGCATGGACATCCCTGAAAAAGACATTGCCTAAAAGGCAGCATATGTTGCTCCAAAATGTGTTCAGCATTATTGATGCCCTTACAGATGTAATTTACCACCTAATAGCCCCACCACCCCCGTTACCATAACAAACCATTACGCTGGTAACAATCTGGATGGTCCTTTTCTTCTGAAAGGTTGACTTGTCAGATGACATTTCAAATGGGATTGAGCCCAGAGACGTCTGTAGCATTTCTGGACATATGCCTTTTACTGCAATGAACAGTGTATATTAACAATAATTTGTCACAATATTCCCACACAGTGATAACCATAAGAAAAGAATGCTGATATTTAACGCAGGGCCATCTGAGGGGTCAAAGGTCACGGGCATTCCGTTGCAGTTTTTGGCCTTGCCCTACACATTCACATTTCTCCAGATTCCCTGAATCTTTTGAGGATATTATGCACTGTTAAGAGTGAAATAAATAACAGCCTAGTAACCCCTAGATAAGGATCATTCTTTTTAAACTGTTGAAGTTTTTGCTGATGGCTTCAACACATCCTTGATCATAAAGGACTAGTCCTTTCCTGGATGCTCCTTTCATACCCAACCATGATTGCTTCACCTGTTCCAGACATAGTTTGAACATGTTCCTAGTCTTATGTTGCTCCTGTTCCAGTTTTTTTGGAATGTGTTAAGCATTACAGGCATTCACATAACATACTGTTTTGTTCAAATAGAGGTCTTAAGAGTAGATTTCCAAATCAGTGTTCCCTGTTTTCATTAGCATTTCAAAATACTGCTTCAACTTTTTTGGAACTGGGTTTGTACCTGTCCAAGCCTAAACTAAAACTGATGGTGTTATGTACAAAGTTTTGAGGCCGTTTGAAGAGATTATACAATGATGGTCTTTGAACTCCACAGATGTTCACTTACCTAGTTTCAGAAGCAGTTCCTGGATTCCATCTCTTTCCTTTTGTAACTGGTCTCTCTCTGTACTCAGCTTGGTGTAACTGGCTTGTAACTGGTCTCTCTCTATAGTCACATTACTGAACATGACCCACAGCACTGTGATGGCAGTCATCAGGAGAACACACGGCAGCTCTAGACACACTGCAGCCAGTCTGCTCCCCGTTTTCACAAACCCTATAAAAAGAAAGCAGCAATGCTGAAGTATCACAGTATGCGTATAACTGTTCACACCTCACACTAGACATGTCCAGTCTTAGCCATGAAGGGTCAGCATGACTGCAGGTTTTCATTCCAACAAAGCACGAACACATGAGATCAACTGTTTGAAGACTGAGACCAGCTGATTTTAGAAAAGTAGAAAAAGTTATGCTCCTGCTCGTCTGGAAGGAATCCATTAAAACCCAGCACTAAACCATTAGAATTAGTTAGAATTAGCATGTGTGGGTGTACAGATGTGAGAGAACATGAACATACACACCTGAGCCCTGCCGTTCCTGGTTCGTTTTTGCCATTTGAGACCCTATTTGATCTCCTTTGAAGTTTTCAGTTATCCTGCTCTTGGTGTGCAGATCAGCTCTGTCAGATGTCCCAGCTCTAATACACTAAAATCTTCAGTTTGGGCACTGTGTGTGTGTGTGTGCACTTTTCCACTTTGACTCTCTAGACAGGAAGCTGAGGAGGAAGTAATGAAAGGATTTGTGCTGTTGAGTTTCTGCAGGGAAAGTACTGTGACAATTTTCACATGATTGAGATTATGTCATCTCTCTTTTTTCTTTCTATATATGTTTATCTTTTTTGCTTTGCATTGCAAAATTTTGCTTTATTTCCCTTTTTCCAACCTCAGTTGCCTGCTTCCCCTTTCCTTGTTTTGCCTGCTTCTTTTATGTTGCACTCTTAAAAATAACGGGGCCATAAAGTGTTTTTGTACTTACAGATTGAGATTTCTTAGATTGAGATTTACATGATATAGACCAGCCCACCTCAAAGACTTAACTGTATTTCTCCTAAACCAGACACACACACACACACACACACACACACACACACACACAGCATTGCCTTCCTTCGTGCAAAATATTTTCTTAAATCTGTGCATTTTCATCTTCATTTTTATGTTTCAAATCTTACTCACCTGCTCGGATATGTCCTCATCCTCCTTAAGTAATATTTTAATTTTTGCCTTCAACTTTGGCAGTTCTTCATGCTGCTGTCCAACTTGACAAGATTCACACATGAAAACTGCTACATTGGTGATACAAAAAAAAATAATAATAATGAACTTTGTAGAGCACTACCTGTCATGTCAGCCAGGACCAGATTCACACCACTGCACTGAATTTGATACGCCAATCTCTTGAGGCTGATGTTAGCTTCTTTTTTGAATTTATGTTCTACTTTCAGAAAGTGCTGCAATTATTTGTCAGCGTCCATCCAGGCATCTCAATGTACCTGCTACGTAATTTAAAGCGGAACGGGAAATGAGAATAAAAAGCTAACTTCAGCTTCTATCTACTGTACAAAACTCCTTTATCAGCAGCAAACTGGGGCTACAAATTATAACAGGTATACACTTGGATGTAATGCTTACAGTTTGAGCTTTCTTGTGCCTGATTTGCCACTCTGGCATTGACTGTACAGTGGAGGATGAGAACTACCCTCTTTTGCTTGGCTTTATTGTTTTGGAGCATCTGCCATCTGCTATTCAGCCTCAGACTATGATGGGAAAAACTACCCAGACAGCGAGCATATAATCGGTCTGCTGTTTGCCACTACTGGTCCACCCTCGGACCACACAGATTACTGTCCTGCATACAAGCTCTAACTAGTTTTTAATCTCCTCAAACAGATTTTAAATGCACACAGACTTTTATTTTGGAAAATAAAACTTAGACAAATATTACAAACAACTGAGAGGAAAAAAAATTATGACTAGGTCTAATGTAAAATGATTTTATTGAAAGTGTTGTTGCCGACACTGTGCTAGATTACAATCATTTACTAAACTAATGTACAAAAGTACAACTAAAGAAAGAGGGGAAGGAAAAATAACTACATTGGACTGTGATTGTAAAATGAGCAGTGATAAGTGGAATTTTGTCTATTACTCTGCTTAACCACCGGTGGGCCGCCCAGAAAATGCTGAGTAAAACGCCAGTGGACCACCAGCTTTGCCATCAGAGGGCCGACTGTGGTCCACTATACTCTTGCTATCAGGGTAGATACTCCAGTTTAATGAACATTCTCACTTTTATAATTACCTTCATGACTGCATAAACGTCTAAATGTCTGTTACAGGAAGTTTTAATCCTGCTTTACACTACTCTGCAACTACTTAAGTCCCACTTGGTAGGCAGTTTTCTGACACTTGATATTCCAATTTGGATGCTTTTAAACTCACCTTGTCTTTATGACGGACATTAAAATTCATAAGTATTAAACTCAGCATGCACCTCCATTAGATTAACAGTCCTTAAAGCTTTCAATCTCCCCATCATGGTACTATACATGCACCAACAGACTACATAGCAGAAACTGTCATTTACACCTTGACATCTTGCACCTGAATTTGCTTGCTTCTCCTGGCTTTGCCTACCTGTCTAAACCTCGAGTCAAAGGTAGAGGTGGGGGTTTAGCAGTAATATTCCATAAGAATTTAAATCTTCGGGCCATAGACTCCTACAAAAGATCTTCTTCTGAACATCTTGTATGTAAAAGGTCTGATTCCATTACTTTCTGTCCTAGTAATCTATCATTTTCCGCCTATGCAGACTAGTTTTCTACTGGATCTGTCTGAACTGCTTAGTGAAATAGGTGCTCTGTTGTACATTGTCATATTACATGGTGACCTTAATGTGCACACTGACAAAGCTTTAGTTACTAGTGCTGATTTTTGTCAGCTGCTTTGGATTCACACAGTATGTACACTTTCCCACACATGAGCATGGTCATACACGACCTAAACTGTATGACTGGATTTGATTGTTGTTCAGGGCACCCATGTTGGTATATCTGACCATTATTTTATTGAATTCACTTTAAATCTCTTAGAATCTTTAATCTAAGAAAACCATGGCAACTGAAATCTGAAATCTCTGGATCCTTTTTCTGATTCACTTCTCTCTGGCATCTCTTCTCTGTCCTGTTGAGATTCTCTCTGTATATAAAAATTCCATTTTGTATACTTTTCTTGCATCGTTTTAAAGTCTAGTGCCGTCCTCCCTGCTCTTCTCTGTGGTTTACCATTGAGCTTAGGGCTATGAAAGCCACTGGAAGATGTCTTAAGCAGCTTTATAAGAAAACTGGCCTTACTGTATATTCTCTGGCCTATGGAGACCACGTGTACAAAGATGCTTTAAATAGGGCTCATTCTACTTATACATCTTTGGTGATCCACCGTAGCTCATGCCAGCCCAAGACCCTTTTCAACACTATTGACAAATTCCTGCAGCCCCCAGTAGTAGCTTCTTCTGGTTCAGTTAAATTATGCAATGAATTTGCTTACTTTTTTCAGCATAAAATTGACTCAATCTACCATCCACTTACTTCTGTCCATCAGTTCTTAAGACTTACCGATTATCTTTCATGTGCAATTTATTCAGGAGCTCTTAGTATACTGATGCTTCTTGATCTTAGATCCGCTTTTGTTACCATCTCATGATCTATTACTCTCTCATATGTGCAGCATTTGTATTACTGGATCTGCTCTTTGCTGACTTTCATATCATAGTGATAGACAGCAATATGTAGCTATTCAGAATCATAAATCCTCTACTGTGTCTGTTACTAAGGGTGTTCCCCAAGACTCAGTTTTAGGTCCATTACTCTTTGATTCACATGCTGCTGTTGCTTTTAATCGTTCAAAGGCACTGATATCTAGTACTTCTGTCCTTGTGTGGATTTCATTTTGGTAACCAAGCTTCACCTTGGTGAGCTTTGCATGCATGTAACCCATTTAGGCAGATTCCAGTATAGCTTGTTGTTTTACTTATATAACCATGACATATGCTTACAAGAGGTATATAGGAATGTAGTTTATAGTGCTATTTTTGACCCCACACAGTCCTTTGACATTCACATCAATTCTGTAGTTCAGACAGCACTTTTTTTTCCTGTTGTATCCTGATAATGCTGTTACCCGTATTCCATGTATACTTTAAGCTGTATTCTGTTCTCACCCATCAAAATAAATAAAAAAAATAATATCCCTTTGGACTTTGCACATGATCTTTTTGGTTGTATATTTTATTTTTTATGTGTGTTCGTGTATGAGAGAGAGAGAGAGAGAGAGAGAGAGAGAGAGAGAGAGAGAGAGAGAGAGAGAGAGAGAGAGAGACAGACAGACAGACAGACAGACACACACACACACACACACTATGGCCGATTCTGTAAGAGACAGACACACTATATGGACAAAAGAATGTCAACAGCCCTCCTAATTACTGAGTTCAGGTGTTTCAGCCACACTAATTGCTAACAGGTGTGTGAATAAGCACATAACCATGCGATCTCCATAGACAAACACTAGCAGTAGAATTGGTTGTGCTGAACAGTTAAGTGACTTTAATATGGTACTTAAATAGGATGCCACCTTTGCTGCAAGCCAGTTTACACACTTTTTGCCATGCTAGATCAATGTAATCGATGTCAACTGTAAGTGCTATTATTGTGATCTGGAAGCATCTAGTAGTGACAGCAGATCACAAACTCACAGAGCAAGCCTCTGGAAAAAACATCAGAACAAGAACTGTGCATTAGGAGTTTCATTAAATGGGTTTCCATGGCTGGGCAACTGAACATGAGCCTCCAAAGATCTTGTGGAAAGCCCTCCCAGAAGAGTGAAGGATCCCCATATTAAGGCCAATGTTTTCTGAAACGGGATGTCCAACAAGCTTAGGTAGATGTGAAGGTCAGGTGTCCACGTACCTCATGTTATAAGACTGAGTTATACATGCAAGACATGTTCTGAAGACAATTCTCTCAGAGCTGTTTAAGAGAGAGGCCTTCACCACTCGTCTGAGAGATTTCTTCTTTGAAACAAGAACTACGTATTGCCAAATCAATTTGTTACTAAGCAGAAATTAAACTAAAGCTGGTTGTTCTTTTTTGTGGGTTTGCCAAATGGTCTATAGGAGGTCAGACTGTTTTTCATTACAGGAACAGAAGCTACATCATACAAAATATTGCATTTGATTAAATTAATCTTCTTTTAAAAGTTTACTTAATCTGTATATATAATCTGTAACCAGTAGACGTTGATACCTCTACCACTGACAGACAAAAGAAATTTACATTGTGTTTTCGTCATGAGGATTTTATTCAGATAACAGAAATAAACAGCCTTTAGTACCGGGTTAGTGAGCCCCTGCTTCTCCTCTCCTCTTCTCATATGAGACAAAAGTCAAAAGGGAGCTACCTGAGCTTAGAGCAAAGTTAAAACCATAATTAATGATTCAGAAACAGTAGGTGATTAACCATAATAATAACTTGGCTTTGTGTGCAGATGAGACTGATGCAGACAGTAATGATGTCACTCTACTACATAATGAAATTATGCATGTTTGTTTAGCAGTGCTGTTCTGGGAGCTAGAGTCAATGAAGTAGGCAAAGGTAATATATACACTAGTGATGCAAAATGAATCAGCTATAATCATTTGTCATGTTAATTCCTTTTATAGCTGAGTATGTGTGTTGAGGTCATATTCATCTGAGGTGAATCCAGTGCTGAGTGGAATATGTTTGTGCTAAGCTCAGCTCGGCACCCAGCCAAAGACTGTTTAGTAATAATGTCACCTTTTACTCAGCTGTCTGTCTGCTTTATCATCAGACTCATGAGTGACCTGTAATGAGGGCAGTCTAAATTCTATGATCTAAAATATTAACATTGATGCCCTGGAAACAAAAGTGATGCATTCAATTTGATTGATTTAAATGTTTTTATTCTTTTATGAAGAAAATTATGTAAAACATCAACTTTCTGCTGTAATTGTGTTGAGTAAATTCAACACATTTTGCTGTGTTGTTTTTTTTTCCCTCTGCCACCCTAAAAGGCCCTCACGGGGTCTAAACTGGCCACAACATAGTGAAAGTTCTGGCTTACACCATCTGACATCTTGAGGCTTGACAAATGGCCTGAGATGGGGTCATTTGTTTTTCATTAGAAGGACAGGGGCTTTAGCTATGACTAAATTATCCTTTTTCAAGGTTCATTAATCTGAAATCTCATCAGTGCTGAACAGGACCAGAGTTACTTTTAAAATTCACTTAAATCATGAACAAAAAGCATCTCACTCCTTTTTAAGTTGACTTGATCAGAAGTGAGCTTGGTTTCATTTAAAAAGAGCTGAAATTCCCTCCTTCCTCAATTGAGGTTCCCTTCACAGATTCCAAGAATGCTTAGGTCAGCAAAAATAAGGGATCAGGGAAGCATGGTTACTCATGAGGAGTTTGTGCTATTTAGAGTGCTGAGGCTTTGTGCCCACTGCAGGGCAAATCAGGGCACATTTCCTTCTTAAATTTGATTTTTAGACTTAAGTGTTCAAGTTAAAAGTGCCCAAATTCGGTTTAGACTGTAGATGGATTTGCTTGTATGCCCACCTTGGTATAGTAACGACACACGTGAGTACACTGACTAGTCAAAAATCCTGAATCAGTTATTTATCATCGCAGCAGACCTAATTTTAAAAATAACATTTTCTGCAGTTGTGAATAAACAGTTACTTTATATTAAGAACTTCCTTAAAAAGTACATTTTGTGGCATACACAAAAGTTGACACCCTACTAATGTACTGCTTAATAACACCCTCTTTGGCTGACATCACAGCTTGCAGTTATTTTGTAGCCAGCAAGTATCTCTGATGTTTTAGAAATTCTATCCCACTATTCCCTACAGAATCATTCTAGTTCTGTAATATTCCTGAGCCATCTTACGTTCACATCATGTTAATGATCTACTCATACATTTTTAGTGATGTTCCAGGGAACCACAGGGGCCCTTGCAGGAGCCAGTGTTTCTTGAAGTAGTCTGTGGTAGATTTTGAGGTATGTTTTGGATTATTGTCCTATTGTACAAGTCAGCCAATTTTCCACTGTAGTTTCTTGAATGTGTCACATTTGCTTTCAGAATTTACTGATATTCAGTAAAATTCATTTTCCATCCACCTGTGCAGTGTTGCCTGTGCCATTCACTACTACACCACCCTAAATCTTAATAGATCCATTCCCATGCTTGACAGTTAGCATGGTGTTCTTTTCATCAAATGCTGTTCCTTTTATTTGTCCAAACATACCTTTGGTGATTTGTGACCAGAAAGTTGCATTTTTACTTCATCAGTCCAAAATGCATCTAGATTTTCACAGACGTTTTTTTTTTAGCACCACTTCTGTCTCAGCTAAACTTTTTTTACAGGTCTTTTTCTGTCATTTGAGGGTTTGGTTTTGCATTTATGGTCAGCATACTAGCAGTTGTACCCGAGTTTTCTTTTTTCTAAATCTTGCCTTGACTTCTACAGTTCCCTTGAAAACTGCTGTTCTGTGGTCACCTACGTCAATGATTCAAATGTTTCACAACACACCACAAGTTATAAACTTGATACATCTTCCAAAGCTGCCCACAAGGCCTGGATTACACACGACAACAGAATGGAGATGAATGATTACAAAAGAGCAAAACTTGGTATTAAGTATGATAAATTTGATTCAGATGACTCTGACAACTTGGAAAGCAACAGGACCACAGCCTTCTTTCTGGAACCCAAGAGCTCAGGTGCAGTATATATACACACCTACACATTGAGGGATGCACCCTAGAGATGTAGCATAAATGTTTTCACACCAATATGTCAATGAACAGGGTATTGACCCATTTTACTGCTAAAAGAACAGTAGTTTGTATTATGTTTCATGCCATCTAACTGGTTTATCACAAAAACTCTATTTGTGGTGTAACACAGTATAACAGTGTACCATAAAACTATGGCATCATGATGAAAAATCTGACAATTCACATTTGAGAAAGTCACGGAACCCAAACTTTATTTAGTCAAAATTATTTCAACTCCGTTTTCTGCATCTAATTTTTTTTTACTTATTATTTATTTCCCCTCTGACTGACACTCTTCTTTCCATCACACAATCCCATCAGATATTTTGTCCTCTTCAGCTTCCAGATATGGACAGCTACGGCATTCAAACTCACCACCAAGTTGTGAGGCTCATATATTTAGGTCTAGTCTCATGCTCTCACGCCACACTTGACATTTCTCATGCATTTTTACATCTCTCCTCAAAACAACCCTACTGATGAACCTGAACGCTTATGAAGTTCCTCACTACAGCTTTAATGACAAAAACACCAATAACAGTGGGTTTACTTGAATTCAAAAGAGAATGAGCACGCTAGCTAGTCAGTCACTGCTGATGTGTAGCCCAGTCTCACATCCCTGTCTTAATTTCACTTCCTCACCTTAGCAAGTTAGCATGTTTTCAGTTTCATAGAAGTCATTGCAGTTAACTGTAGAACTATCACTGATAGTTCACTGATTCAGTTGTGTGCTAGCTGTGCTGCGTTTATTTATGATTATATTGAAGTTCACTAAAAGTCATTTTTATCTGAACAGTTGATTGACAGCTCTGATATATATATGATTCATCCAATAACCGCAAAAAAGATTAGACTCCACACAGGTCTATGTGCTTTAGATCAGTGGGAACGGAACCAGAATGCATAGCAATAGTAAACCAATGAGACGTCTGTGGAAGATGAATCACTTTGTAACATACTGCTCTCCTGTCAGAGAACAGAGAAAAACGTTCACTAAACACACAACTGAACAGCCCCAACTAGCGAGAACTGAAGGAAAATGAATCCGACTGCTGGTTACTGATAACAGGCACTTTTTAACTGGCCTATATCACAATCTCTGTAATTGGACTGTATTCTGCCCTCATTAGAGCAGGCTGAGCAGTGTAGTGGAAAGATAATTATCAGCCCTGTACTAGAACAGAAATGATTGTTATTGTTACTTCCTTGTCAGGTCACTTAATGTGAGACAACATAATTTTATGAGTAAGTTAAGCAAAAATGATACTTCCATAGAGGATATTTTACTTGAAAAAAAGTACAACCCCATTTCCAAAAAAGTTGGGATGCTATGCAAAATGTAAATAAAAACCAAAATGCAATGATGTGCAAATTATTTAAACCTAATATTTCATTGAAAATAGTACAAAAACAACATATCAAATGTTGAAACAGAATTTTTATTGTATTTTGAAAAATATGCCCATTTTTAATTTGATGCCAACAACACATTCCAAAAAGGTTGGGATAGGGGCAACAACTGCTTGAGCAAATAGTGCAACAATTCAAGAATAATGTTTCTCAACGTAAAATAAGCAAAGAACTTTTGCTTTTCATCATCTACGGTACATAAAAGATTCAGAGAATCTGGAGAAATCTCTGTATACAAGGGACAAGGCCAAAAACCAGTATTTGCTGGCCATGATTTTTGGGCCCTCAGGTGGCACTGCATTAAAAACAGACATGATTCTGTAGAGGAATTCACTGCATGAGCTCAGGAACACTTCTGAAAACCACTGTCTGTGAAAACAGTTTGTCGCTGCATCTACAAATGCTAATTAAAACTCTAAAAGGCAAAGAAGAAACTGTATATAAACAGGATCCAGGAATGCTGCCAGAAATGCACATCAGTTTTCAAAAGCTAGTATTCATGATGGTATAGAGGCGCATTAGTGCACATGGTATGGGTGACGTGCACATCTGTGAGGGCACCATTAATGCTGAACGATATTTACGTTTTGGCAACATATGCTGCCATCAAGATGACGTCTTTTTCAGGGAAAGCCTTGCTTATTTCAGCAAGACAATGCCAAACCACATTCTGCATTTATTACAGCAGCATGGCTCCATATTAAAAGAGTCCAGGTGCTAAACTGGCCTGCCTACAGTCCAGACGTGTCACCCACTGATAACATTTTGCACATTATGAAATGAAAAATACGACAAAGGAGACTCCAAACTGTTGAGCAGCTGAAATCCTACATCAAACCGGAATGGGAAAACATTTCACTTTCAAAACTACAGTAGTAAACATGCCCCCGTCCCAACTTTTTTGGAATGTGTCGTTGGCATAAAATTGAAAATGTGCATATATTTTTCAAAACACAAAATTAGTTTCAACATATGTTGTCTTTGTAGTAGTTTCCTTTAAATATATGGTTTACATGATTTGCATATCATTGCGTTATATTTTTATAAAATCTGCACAGCATCCCATTTTTTTTGGAAATGGGGTTGTAGTTCTATTGTAAATGAATATATAGCTTTCAAAAGGTCAATAAAACAGGCACACTGACACCAGCTTTGTTAGTTTTCTCATCATATAAAAGCGATTTCACTTCTCACAGAAGTTTCACTTCTCATTAAACTGTCTGGGTTCCATATCTGAGGAAACTGACGGGGTTTTTTTGGCTGAATTTCAATGTGGCAGCGTAAAGAAATCAGGAGGCAGTAAATCCAATTTCACACAAAATCACTGCACGTATAATATTATCAGTACTGAAAAATACATTGAAAAACAGCAATACACTACAGAGCATACGTTTTTTTTTTTCCCGACTTTTGTCTTATTTAGATAACTTAGTTTAATTTGTACTCAGATTCATTACATTCATTCAGCTCGCTGTCACTAGCTTATTTACTATTTATGTCATGCTCGGACAGACTTCAGACACTCGCAGACCACGTTTAAGTAAAAAGGGGTTATTAACAAAGGGGGAATCCGAAATCAAAGTCAGTTCAATGTCAAAAGCCAATACACTAAAACAGTAACCATGAGGAGAGTCCAAAAAGAAATGTCCAAAAACAGAAACAGCGTCAAACCAGCAGACACAGCAATACTGAAAGGGTAGGGGAAAAAGGCAAGGTCAAAGAACAAACAAAGCAAGGGTCATACACAAAATGGCAAACAGACAAATAGAAAGGCTTGGTAAGGCTCTGATAACAAAGGCAATACTTTACACTGAACTAAGCTAAAGCCCGGGCTTATATACTAAACTAACAGTTATTTAGGACAAGGAACAGGTGTGTGTAATCAGTAGTCAGGTAAGGCACAACGCTGGAGTCATGAGAGGGGGGTTGGTGGTCATGTGATCCAGAGTGGGGTTCTGGGTAGTGGAGTTCGGAGGCTGGGATGAGGGAAGTGTGACAATTGATTCTTTTTTTCTTCAAGATAAGCACAGGGCCTGTAACTTGTGTCTCCCATTGAAAAATTAAAAACATATGTTTGAACTGAATTCCATTTATTTGGTTAAATTTCCATGCTGTCACAGTTTCCCAGTTCAGTTGCCACACTGTTTTATTCCTGCTTCTGTTTTATCTCCATATCCCCATATTTTCACCTGTTTGTCATAGTTCATAACCCCACCTAGTCATTATTGTTATCCCAAGTGGTTTTTATTTGTCTTCAGTGCTGTTAGCCATGCCTCAAAGCTAAAGCTGTAGCTGAAGAAGGTTGCATTTCTTGGCTGTTATGTCACTAAAGGCTGTTCCATTTTATAGGGTCCTTTGAATGCTGCTGAGAGATGCGTTTTTCTTTTGTGAGAAATTGATGGTGTATCCTTCAAGACCTTCAGTCTCCCACAATCAGTCATGCACAGCTGAAAAATGGCAAAAACAGAAAAATAAGAGGAGAAATTCTGCAACGCAAAAGATCGCAATGAAATGTAATGAAGCGTTAATTTTAATGTAATGCAGCAATATTTAAACGTGTCACATTGCTTATGTCAGTAAAATGTGGCATGTTGGTCCAGCCTGTTCAGGCCATCTCGAAAGTACACTAAAGTGAGCATTAAAGAGGGGCCTTCATATATCAGTGCTAGGAAGGTCTCTCCTACCTTGTGTGCTGTCTTCACTTTGAGACACATCTTATATGTGTATAAGCTTGGCCCCTTATTATGTCCTTTACCTGTGTGTTGTCTGTAATAGAGGTCTACACTCCTGCAGGACCCGTCACAATATCTTGCAGCACGGTGCTAATTTTCAGTGTTGTGCGCAGGAGCAGGCGGGGAACCAGCCCACTGCAGGTGGGAGCAGGGCGGAGCACACACAAAAGAAATCTTGCAAAATAATGAATAGCCTAAATGAAGTAGAACGATCACTACATTGTTTATATAAACAAAATAAAAGGATTACAGTAAAACAGTTAAAATGAATGAAGTCATTCTAAAGAGTTGTGAAGTAACCATTTATGTGAACAACAGGCAAAGTTTTACAGCTTAGAGAGACAGTGGGGCCTTCAGTAATATGGCCACAGCTGCTGAGCCCAGCCAAACACCAAAAATAACCGCCCCGTGGGTTAATTCCTGCTTTGTGTTTACTGGGAATCAATGGCATTTGGTGAAGGTACTTGAGTCTAACAACTGTGACTGTTGTGTTATTTCAGCAGAGGATTGTTGCGGGACGGCTGGGAACAGATCCAAGTGCAAAGACGTAAAACCCGTGAGAAAGGGTGTTAAATACATTTATTGAGATAATGGGATGTGACTTTGGCACAGAGTTGAGGTGAACGATGTACTGATCGGCAGTCCGTGAAGTTAGCGCTGCAGGAAACACTGAAAGCAGCATGCTCAGACAAAGGCTGAACTAGAAACGTGAAATAATCAGAAAATAAAAGTTACTTCCTCTGTAATTATGAGGGGGAGGTAGACTTTGTTTCACTTGGTTGCTCTTAATCAAGCAAACACCTTTTGTATGACTTGGAGCCGTTTGAAGCTCAAGCCTTCTTGTGGTTTTTAAGTAGTTTTGGGGCAATTTCTCTTACGTTTTTTCCAGCCCTCTTTCCTTTTCTTTTCTGTTTCTTTTCTTTTACATACCCACCTGGGCTGCGTACCGTACCAGTCATCCCTCTACAAAGGTGTGACAAAGGGCTGCTCTTTGCCACAGCCTTAAGTAGAGGAGTACACTGGTGTGTATGGTTGGGCCTAATCAGCCCAAGGGCTTCTGGGAATTGGAGTTCCCTGAAGTTATGGCACCTGGCCGCCAGCAGAGGGCGACGGTGGCACAGGCTGGGTCCTTACAAGGATACTGTATTTGTAATTAGACTGTGTCAGATATTGGATGTCTGTTCATCTTGATGGAACAGTGCTGGCAGGAGCAGGACAAAATACTTGGTTGCGGGCGGGTGCGAGACAAATAATTCCGATTTTCTGTGGGAGCAGGATGATAAAACAGCCCCACACAAACTTCTAGTTTGTAACTCCTCCTCGGAATGATTGGCTCTTGCCTGTTTCATGTCATATCATAGCTAATAATCTCTTCTGAAGACACCTTTCCTAGTGGCTGAACGTGCTTACTGTTTTCAAGTTGTTTTAGTTTATGAATTGTAATACCAACACTATTTTAATCATGGTGGGGAAAGAGGCAGACAGTCTATCAAAATAATCAAATAACACTATACAAATATAATAAGTGCTAATAATAATGTAAATTTTAAACATGTACATTAACACTCTTCTCATGAATCACATGAAGTCGCACTTTTGATGACCCACCCAACTTGCACTTGAAAGCAGCACCTGTGTACTCCTCTACTTAAGACTGCGGCAAAGAGCAACACTCATTGTATACAACGCTCAACTTGTGGTCAAAGAAGGATTTTCCCCATGGAAGGTCTGTCCTGCTCCAGCTCCAGTGTTGCTGGTCAGCTGGGACCTTGCTTCCACTTGGCAAAGCTGTGGGCTTTCTGGTTCCAAAATCTGCAGTCTGCCTATCTCAGTTATTTTACCCACTGTCCCTGCCTGCAGCTGAAAATGCCATCATCGTCATCACTTTTATTTAGCACTTCTACATGGTTCCCACAGCTGGCAGGGGATTCCACTGACAATGGAATAGAGTCACTTTGTTAGCCCGGAAAGAGTCCTTAACTGCAGGGAAAGTCTCACTCCGCAACTGCAGTGCATCACACAGGCCGGCACAGGAAGTCTTGAAGGCCGAAAATGTCCTTAGCCATGAAGGGGTAGCATTTCCTGCAGCCAGACACCAGAAAATAGAAAAGAAGGGCTTGAAGGCAAATAAAGACCTATATTGTGATTGCTGTTTATGAATATCCAAATAAAATAAGGCTAAATAATCTGTCTCTGTATCCATTCCCTCCTAGGACATTACACTGCAGGAAGCAGATGCTACAGACTGGCTGCAGTGTGTCTGGGGCTGCTGTGTGTTCTCCTGCTGACTGGCATCACAGTGCTGTGGGTCAAGTTTAACCACCTGGCTACCCACCAAGACCAGCTACAGACTTTGGAGAAAGATGAATTGCAGACCAGGTGCACCAACCTGACTATAGAGAGGGACCAGTTAAAGAAGGAGAAAGATGAGCTTCAGAACAAGTTGGCTTTTATTGGTAAGAAAATATTTCTCAAAGTCCCAGTTAATAAGGGAACCAGAATCATAATTATACTTACTTATTATTTAATAAGATAATTATTCTTTTCTAATCTCCTTTTTGTATGAAATCAGTCAAACCATTTCCAAAATGTCATTTAAAACACATCACATGCATATATGGGCACCTGCAGTTAGAAAACCACCAAACAGATTACTCTGGATAGCTGGATAGCCCTACCATTGCTATAAAGGGGTGCTATTTTTCTGGGTATAATTTTTTCCTTGTATTTGCCAGTTTGCTGTTATCATGTGTAAGTGGTTCAACTATGATATTCAAAATCCAACACTGCCTTCAAAGACCAGACAAAAGACCTGACCAGACCTGACCAGACAAAAGCAAAGCTTTAAGCAAAGCTTAAAGGTCTTTTCCCATTTCTTATGAGCAGGTATGAGAGAAATAAACTGCTTGCTAACAACAATTACGTTATTTAATACATAAAAAGAATAAATGAGTGAAGGAACATATGAGTGAAGATGCTTACAGACGGGTGTGCTGCATGATACAATTAAGGAAGACTTCAAGATTGTAAGATGAAAGATCAGCCCTCACTTTCAACTTTGGGCCAAAACCCATTTTTAAACATTACTAATAGACTAAGAGTGCTATAGTAATTCATTGGAGTGTCTGGATTGACAGCATGTCTTTACTGTAAAAATAACACATTTAATAATAACTACAACTCCACATTACATTCATTGTTTTCAAAACTTAGTGTTCCACATTTTTCCACATTACACTGAGCAGCGTATGTCCTGCTCTATGAACAGATACATATACAAAGCAAGGATGGCTTTACTTCGGTGGCAAAGTTTATTACGTTTCTACTGGAGAGAAGAGCTGGAGTGAGAGCAGAGAGGACTGCAGACAGAGAGGAGCAGACCTGGTGATCATAAACAGCAGTGAAGAACAGGTGAGAGAGAGCATGTGCATGTGAGAAAGCTACTATTCTTCTGCAGTATTTTCATACTGTGCAACCATGTTTACAGGAATTTTTGCTTAAAACACTGGATGGACATCGAGCTTGGATTGGTCTGACTGACACAAAGACAGAAGGGGACTGGAAATGGACAGACGGCTCAGCACCAACCATTAAGTAAGTGCCTATGATTTCTCCCTCTCCTCTCATGAAAACACACCAGGCTGAACTAAACGAACTCTAAACATTCTCATCTTAAATCTCCTCCTTACTTGAACTTGAACAGAGGAGTAAAAGTATGCAAATAGTTTTACTATGTTATTTTCTTATCTTCTATTATACTAAACCTAACTGAACATATGATATGAAACATATCTGAACACATAACATTAAACCTGACTGAATTGGAAGGTCTCACTAATGGTTTTGTTTCTCTGGGTTACAGGTTCTGGTGTCCAGGTGAACCAAATGATTCAAATCATGAGGACTGTGGTGAGCTTTTGAGTTTGACACATACTCAGAAGTGCTGGAATGACATTCCATGTCATCTCAAAGAAGGGTGGGTCTGTGGGAAAAGTGCTTAAGTTATAAGGAGATCGCTTCTGAAGAAAATGCTCTCTCACAAATCAAGCCAAATGTAATGGCCTACCAGAGGTGTGGACTCGAATCATATGACTTGGACTCGAGTCCTACTCGTGTCACGAACTTGATGACTTGAGACTCGACTTGAGACTTGACCGTCATGACTTGGAAAGGCTCGAGACCCAAAGTGGAAGAGGCGTAGAGAGAGGCGTCAGACTGCAGACTGCTACTCTGTTGGTTACTTCTCATGTGAATGAATTAGTTTCCTACCATGAATCTGAGATATAGCATCGTCGTCAGATGTCTGTCACTGTGCACTGTATTTATTTTATGTCGGAAGACAAGTGTTAGAGTTCAAGTTCACCTCCATGAGCTGGAAGCATCCACAGCATCTATAAGCCCTCACTCAGCACTGAAACTCCAGTCTTATTGAGAAACACCAGGCAACCTCATGGTAGCAAAACAAAAGAAACAGTTCTCTCTATTGACAGATTTTAACAGCTTCAGTTCACTTGTTGTTCGCCAACTTCGTATTGGAATTTGCCATTTCACCTTAAATGGTGCAGCAGTCAGGCGCCTGAACGTAACTGCTGCACCATTGAAGGTGGAACGGAAAATTCAACTAAGAAGCTGCTGGCGAAAAAAAGTCAACAACTTCAGCTTCGTTTATTCTCCATCATTTTGCTGCCTTTTCTGAAAACTTTGTTCAGCTCAGTCATTTTGGTTTCTGCTGTTTAAACTCAACTCAAACCAGCAGTTGTTTTTACTTGGCTGGGCTAGTTTTTTTTTATCTTAATCCTGTGTGCACAGTGTACCCAAAAATCATCACAAATAATGTTCAGATATAAGGTTAAAAAAAAAAAAATTAAGTGTTTTCTTCAAGGGTTCTTTAGTAAAGAAAATGGTTCTGTCACCATGAACACTCAAAGGACCCTTGCATTATTAAAGCATTCTGTGCATCATAAAATGGTTCTTCAGATTGATGGAGAATGTACTGTAGATGGTTCTATATAAAACATTTTTGAAAAGGGTTCTATATAGCACCCAAAGGGGTTCTTCTCTTTTCAAAAAGGTTCTATATAGAGCCATCTACGGCATGTTCTTCATAAATCTGAAGAACCATTTCATGATGCAAAACAATTTTTAATCATGCTAAAGGTTCTTTGAGGGTTCATGGTTCTTTATCGAACCATTTTCTTTACTAAAGAACCCTTGAAGAAAATTCTTTTTTAGTGTGTTGTTATTTGTGTACCATAGACTATGTATTTTAGTTGGAAGGGTGAAAAATTTAAAAAGGCTATAGTACTGTTACCATTATTCAGTGTTGTGGCCATAATTTGCTGAAGAATGCAGACTGACTTCTTTAGGACTCGAAGATTAGGACTACTGACTTGAGACTCGCCTTCGCTGACTTGGGACTTGAATCGAGACTCGATTCTCTTGACTTGGGACTTGACTCGGGACTTCATAGTCAAGACTTGAGACTTACTTGTTGCTTGCAACTTAATGACTTGTTCCCACCTCTGCCCTACACACTAAAGGAGGAGCGTTTCTAAATGGTTCCTGGCTGGTCACATACACAAAAAAAGAAACTTAGTAAGGGTCACATGACTGCACAAACAAGACAGAATTGTCCGTCAGAAGGTGCTTTGGTAGGAGAGAAGTCACAGTCAGGTACATATTGGGACATTAATAAAATTATTGTTATTTTAGCTGCCTATCGCAGCATACTGGAGTTCAGTGGATTAATGTAGTGGTTCCTAACCCTGTTCCTGGAGTACCCCCCACACATTTTAATGTTTCCCCTGCTCCTAACACACACAATCCAACTAATAGCACAACAACCCTTTTATGACTTGAAGTAGAGGTGTGGGGAGCTGGAAAACACTACAATGTGCAGGGCAGGGGGAATTCCAGGAACCACTGGATTAGTGAATATGATCAGGAGGTATGTATTTACATCTGAATTACCCCATTTGCATGTATATATCCTCAAATTAAGGCTGAATGTCTGCACTTTGAGCTTATATTTCATTTCAACTCCAGTATACTGTAACAGACAGCAAAAAGAACTATCCTTGTTTACATTCAAATATTTATGGACCTGACTATATGTGATCATTAATGTATCCACATCAGGTGTACTGAATATGAGTATATTAATCCCAGAAAAAAGATCAGAGGTGACAAAAAAAATCATGGTTATATCCATCTGAAATGTTGCATTATGTGATGCAGTACATCACAAAGACAGCTCTTGCTGTCTAGAACTAAGTAGGTTTTATAAGTGAGGCCCTTTGAGATTTTCCTCATTTCTTTTTCTCTTGTCTATTAGTCAAATTCTCATTCATTCTGTTTAAATCCTTAATTAAAACATCCCACAGAATTCATTGCATCACACATCACCTGTGACAATGCAGACTCAGAGAGGTGTGAGGGATCCATATGCAGGTTTATTAACAACAAGGCAGTAAATCAGCCCTATGGCTCTGGCAGACAATGCAGAAAGAAAAAAAGAGTAAAGGCCGATTCCAAGAAGTCAGGCAGAGGTTCCAAACACCAGCGGGTCAAACAAAACAAATGCTCAGTAGTCAGACTCAAAGGGATTTGCAATGCTTTGCATCGACTGGCTGAGTTTGGGGAGCAGTCAATGTGAGACTGATTAGGGAGGTAATGAGGTGCAGGTGGCTTGACCCTGGAAGCAGGGCTAGTATTCTGGTGGCCAGTTGGGGAATTACTGACATCACCAAACATAATCACTCTTAATTAAGTTTTTAAGGTACTGATTCATTGACTTAACATTCACTTAAGTAAGATCTGCTACTGTATTAGCTCAAGTGAAGTCTGTTAAATGGAGGGATGAGGGATCCAGTCAACATTAATGTAGATATAAATAAAAACAGCAGAACTGATGTCTTAAAACAATTTCCATTTCACAGAAAGCCAGAGCAATAAAAACAGCGTTTTATGTAGCAAACTACTCCATCTGTTGTACATGACTGTTACTGCAGATTCATTACTTTGCTAGTGAACTATGAGCTCCACAGCAGTACAAAGTTTTCTCATTTATCCGATCAGCTCACTGAGGCAAGCCTTGTCAAGAGCTCTCTTATAATTTTTTTTTATTTACAACCCATTACTGTATTTCTGTTTTTATCTACCTTTTAAATTTTGCTTTTACAGTTTCTTTTATCAAAAAGTAACAGTGGCGGTATGTCTCAGTATATCATATATTAGAGGAGATCAGTCATAAGCTCTAATTTTAACAATTAGCAATGTTAAAGTTTGAACTATATTTTTGAGATGTTAATTAGACAAATCCCTGCAAAATGTTTTTTGTATTATTTGTATTATTAAATATTCTTTGCCATTTCCTTCATAATGTTTCTGATTATTGAATATAATTTGGTTTATTAAGTCAATGCATGGTTATCAATGTGGTACATGGATAAATCATCCCTCATGTTGGTTGTGACACTGTTGCATGTTTTTATACAGTTTTATTTCATATTGTATATTGATTATGTTTATTGGATTTCACACGTTTATCTGTATAATAAGGAAATTAGAAATTTTGTTAGATGAATTGTGATAGTTTTCTGATTGTTTTGGTAATGGAGTTGTTAATCATTTATCTGAAGTCCAAGTCAGGTGAAAGTCTGAAATGTCACACAGAGAGACCAGCTACAAACTGTAGATGGGTGACAAATGTAGTCTTATCAGCATAAGGAGGCTATCTTACTGGTTCTTGACTCACATCAATGGTCATGCAATATCCGGGTCACCATGTGTAGAATTTTTAGATCCCTCTTTCTTTAGAACCAGGAACAGGAGGCCAGCCTTGCGTCTGTAGCATTGATCTTTATTTCTTCATTGTGCACATGGTTCACAGACGACAAGCTGACCTGCTCGACCTAGAAGCCTATCTTTATATAGGCTGGCTCAGGCACACTGTTGCCTGTACATTGTCAAATTAGATATACAACCTATACATAACCTATACATAGACAGCCAGGAATAGTTGTTTACAATGTCCTCCCATTGTCCTCTGTACAGCTCACATAAAACATACACTGATTACACAGAACACATACATATTATAACACATACTGAACATAATATTACACATAAAACATATAATACAGCAGATCCTTCATAATCCAAGATGTGGTGGCTGGCTTCACATGTCTAACTTTTGCCCTCCTGGTATTGTGTGACTGTGGGATTCGACCAAACTGGGGAGGAAAAAAACACCCCAGACCGGCATCAGGGATTCCCAACTTGCAGCCACACAAACAACCACTTTTGTGTGTTTCTGCTGATTTAAGGATAATTTGTCAGCTACCGAGTGCCGGATGTCAGGCTGAAGAGAGGAAAGCTGCAAACAGAGTTGTGACTCAGTTCGACAGGTTTAGATACACATTCACTGTTAGTCTCTGAGTGACAGTATAAGTTGTTGAGTTTCAAAGCTTCATTCAAAAAGACCCCTGAGCAAACAGCACAGAGCTGTAGTTACTCATTTCCAGTTCCCACGCAGATGAAGCCCACAAAAAAATATAAAAATAACTAGCATTTTGCCTGAATAATCAATGAGTTTAATTAATAAAATGTTTCATGTTTGCAAATAATCAACAATATGTGTCATATTTTAAATTACCTAGCCTTACCTTAAATAACCTTTTATTTTAAATTTTACTAATTTTTGCATTAAAAAACTGCAGTACTGCCTCGGCCCACTGGGGGCTGCAGCCCACAGGTTGAAAACCACTGTTGTATGTTTAAATGGATTTTTTTGGCTGAAGTTCTAACTGATCTTTCCAGTATGGCTTAACTGAGTATAATCTGTTTGATGTTCACTGGTTCCAAAATTCCCAAACATCCCCTGAGAGCTGAAGTTATTATTACTGTTTTCCTTTACAGTGGTGCTTGAAAGTCTATTTAGAATTTTCTATATTTCTGCATACATTTGACCTAAAACTTCATCAGATTTTCATACATTCTTAATAGTAAAGAAAAGAGAACCAAGTTAAACAAATGAGACAAGAATATTAGACCTGGTTATTTATTTATTGAGATCCAGTATTACAGATCTGTGAGTGGCAAAAGTATGTGAACCTTTGCTCTCAGTATCTGGTGTGACTGCCTTGTGCAGTAATAACTGCAACTAAATGTTTCCGGTAACTGTTGTGGTGTCTGCTGCAGTGTTGTCTGCTGATGACTGTCTGTATGTGACTACTTATTGAAGTAATCGAATGACGTATTGCTTTGTTGATGAAGACAGTCTGTTAAAGTATAAAGTATATTTTGAACTAAGCATCAACTAGGAACAACTCATATAGCATATGGGTGTTTTAGGGCCTGGTGATGACCCTGAAGCCTAGCCCAGAGGTCATTGGGCAGAAGGCAGGAAACACCCTGGACAGGTCACCAGTCCATCACAGGGCATCTCACCAAACAAATGTACACTATCCACACACACACACACACACTTATCCTCCTGGGTCGCGGGGGGTACTAAAGCATATCCCAGCGATCACTGGTCACCAGTCCATCATAGGGCATCCCACAAAACAAATGTGCATTATCAGTCTAAATTATTAATAGTGTTTCTCAGCTGTGCCATCGCATCTCTAAATTTAAAATTTAGTGAGCACCAGGACCTGCTGGCTTAGGACCAGGACTGCTGCTGCCTTAGTCCAGCAAGGGTGATTGCAGGTTTTTGACACTACTGCTGAATTGTGTGGGTTCCGACTCATCAAATCGCAGAAAATTTAATGAGCACTAATTTAGTGAGCACTATGATACACATACAGTGTTCAACACTACAGAAAACCTCAAAATTCTCAGTAAAAAAAAACACAGCAAAGCAAACATGTCTGTTGCTATACAACAAAGCCCTCCAGAAGAAGGTCTAAGTGTCGCTTTTACAAGAGAGGAGGCTTGGTTTCCCCTACAGAAGGCGCTGTTTCCACAATATTAACTGAAACAAAGGCATTTACTCACTAACTGTGCTTAGTTAAAGGGGAATTCCAGCCTAAAACTAGCATTTAATATATTATGTGTTTATGTAATGTAGAGGCTAATAAACACAGATATTCAGCTTCCAAGCAGTAACATTACCTGTCTGCCGATTCAACCTTTGTGTGTATACACTGAGCCTTGTGTTTTTTCATCGCATTACTGATTCAATTTATTCATTGTTCTTATTTGAATAAACAGCCCCTGGACACCTTGGTAATGCAAAAAAACTCTACTCAGTTCTGGAAGCTTTTTGTATTCATCTCTTTTATTTACTTAAACTTTTGATATTAGCACTCACTTTTACATCAGTATTGTTGCCAAAATAGGCAGCAGCACAATTTTTCCTCTATTAACACTACATTCTACTTCTCATCTTGAGTACCCTGGCTTACACCAAGTCAACCATTAAAGGCCAATGAACAATATTTGAAGTGCAGGTGAAATTTACAGAGGTTTAAGATTTGAAAGCATTTGATGCACAAACAAGTTTTAAAATTAATTTTCTACTGGTCATGCTCACTAAAATTCAGTTAAACTCTTCTCACAGATTCCAACTACAAGGTGATCACAGGGATAATCAGCCCAGGTTGATACACGTTCATATCCAGCACCTCTATAGCCAGTTACAGCACAGTCCTCCTTTCCTTTATAATCATTGGGTTCCCCCTTCCACCAGAACCTGAAACACAGAGAATCAGATTATCTTCACTATTACACCTCTAGACCTTCTTAGAGAGAGTGAATAACTGTATCATGGACAGAGTTCAGCTCAGTGGTCTCTTACTGAGTGGTCAGTGCTGAGCCGTCCACCCATTTCCAGACCTCCTCTGTGTCGATGTCCGTCAGACCAATCCAAGCTTCAGTGCTGCCAAATACTTTGGTGATGAACTCCTGACATGGTACAGTATAGAACAGTGGGAATAAGATAAAGCTGAAGAAGTGTGATCTCTCTCTCTCTCTCTCTCTCTCTCTCTCACCTGTTCTTCTCTGCTGTTTATGATCACCAGGTCAGCTCCTCTCTCTGTACAGTCCTGTCTGCTCTCACTCCAGCTCTTCTTCTCAGTAGTGATGCAGTAAATACTGGTGCTGAAATACTTCCACTCTGCGCAAGGAACAATTAAAAGTAAACATACATGATATTTACTTCACATTGGGCCAGATTTTTAAAGTTCATTGGTAACAGCGATACAGCACACAGAATGTGCAGCATGGTAAACAAGAGCTATTCATAAAGTCACTGTGGCAGTGATTAGTGCATCTGTGCCTTTTTAAAGCTGTTGTATTTTCACCTAGGCAAGAGCCAATCAGAATCTATGCATACATGAGCTCATACAAAAAGACTAACACAAAGTGAAGCTCAGGTTGGATGCAAAATGGAGAAATAAAGAAAAAAAAGCAGCATCAAGGCTGAAACGCTCCACGTGGCTTACAGTTTAGTGATGGGGAGACTGAGGTCTTTAGGTCACAGGACACAGTGGAGCAGACTGATGGCATCTATGCACAGAGCAGATGCAATTGGAACTTTCTCCATAATACAGTTAGTCTGTGTGGTAAGGAGAAGTTTTTACTAGTAAAATATCAAATTAAATATAAAATATCTAATTTTATTCATTTTATTACATGTTAGCAATATTTGCCTCAAGCATGTCTGGGCTGATCTTCTACATCTGGAATAAGGGGAACATTAGATTTTTCACAAAACTCTCACTAAACTACATTAAGGAATGATAACTAAGTTAAGTGAAAAGTGAATAATTACGTTAATAAATGGGAAGGAGATACGTGACACTGATGAATGATGAATATTTACTTACTCAGTTCTGAAAGCTTCTGCTGCCATTTATCTCTTTCCTTCTCTAACTGGTCTCTCTTCAGAGTTAGGTTGGTGTAACTGGTCTGTAACTGGTCTCTCTCTATAGTCAGGTTGGTGTGATTGGTCTGTAACTGGTCTCTCTCTATAGTCAGGTTGGTATAATTGGTCTGTAACTGGTCTCTCTCTATAGTCAGGTTGATGAACTTGATCCACAGCACTGTGATGGCAGTCAGCAGGAGAACACACAGCAGCCCCAGACACACTGCAGTCAGTCTGTAGCATTGTCTTCCGGGAGTGTCCCCTGTAAGTGAGGAATAGATACAGACAGATGAAACTGCAGAATATATACAAATATATGCACAAATACAACCAAATGCCTTGTATGTGTAAGCATACTTGGCTAGTAAAGCTTCATTCTGATTCTGATATATATTATGTTTTATATTACATATTGTTAAATACAACCCCAATTTGAAAAGGTTGGGACACTGTGTAAAATGTGAATACATTTAAATAAAAACAGAATGCAATGATTTGCAAATCTCACTGACCCATATTTATTTACAATAGAACACAGAACACATATCAGATGTTCTAATGATACCTGTGTGGTGTGTTTGTAGTTTCGTCTCTGTGCTGGGCTCAAAGCCTCTTACAGCGTCGGCACTCTCATAGATAGCCACCTCCACTTCCACTCGACTGCTTCTGTTCAGCTCCTCAGTGCTGAACACGTGTTCATAAACACTCTCAGACATCTCTCTAATTTATACATGACAGAAATAGAGCAGCCAAAAGCATATTCAAGATAAAGTAATGACCCAAGCTCAATTAAAAGTAGCTAAAAATGACTAAAGAAATAAACAAATAAGTAGTAAAATAAAGCCTTTCCTGAAGGCCAGATGTACATCAAGGCACAGTGCGCCTTGATGCAACTGCAATATGCAGCCACAGTGTGCCTGAAATTAATGCTCTATTACTAAAACTGCAGCTTATCATACAAACTCTGCATTACATAATGTAATAAATTGCATAATGTAATAAATTGTAATAAATATTGTATAAAGGATTACATTGTTGGTAAATGTATTATTACAATATCAGCTCAGACGTTGTATTACATTTTGTGGCCAAATTATGACAGTATTAGGTTCTACAGTCCAGGTGCTGTCCACAGCAGAACAGAATACAGAATAGAACACAAAGTGGATTTAGGATCTAGATATGAAGGTATGAATGGCTAAAATGGGACAGCGGTTGAGTTTTTGCACAAGTACACTGAAATGTATCCATCCATCAAAACTTTGCCTATATACCAGTAACTGAGTAAGTGTAACTAGGTACTACTTACCTCAAAGTCCTACAAAATCAGTGAACACTTGGTCTCTGTCTGCCTGTGAGAACTCTCCACCTCTTTACTGTGTTGTCTATGACAGCAGTTTAACCATCACTGCGCTGTCCATACAGGAAGTCACCATGCCTTAGCAGATACTTCATGCTTCCTTTAAGTGACGTTGTGGTTAAGGTGTGAAAGAAGATATGGGGGAGTGCAAGAAACTTTGTGCACTTTGTTCTTACTTTAAGACACTGCGTTTGTGCAAACGTTTACAAAAAACAGTATCAGAGTAGAGTTAGAAACATATAAATGTATACAGGGATGCGGGAAGGTGTGATTGGATTTTTTTTGCCAAATTGCATCAAACTGAACGGGACATAGAGCTATAATGAGGTGAAAGATGACAATATACACATCTAACTGACAAATCAGACCACTGATGCACATATCCTTTCTCTGCTCTCTTGTTATGGACAAGCTGAAGATGTTGATGTGTGATGTAGTAACTGACTGTGTCACATCCACATTCAGGGGACGATCAGCTAATATGCCTCCAGATACAGGCCTAACCAAACTTTTAACGAAACTTGTGAATTACGAGAAATTAAGTTTCTAAAGGGTGCACCAATAGAGAATTGCCACCATTCAATGGGGTACATTTCAAGAAGTCTGGAGACACCAAGAACGATGTTGTTATGAGAATCTATAACAAAGTTAGCCTTTTTAGATTTTATTGACAATTTAGATGTGGAGCCACAACACCCCCAAGTGGTGAGAATGAGGCACAACACACCACCACCATAAGGACATGTGCTTATAAAGAACCCAAGAAACTTGTTGCGTTGTCGGCTTGATTATCAGCATTTATATAATCTGTAAGCAATAGTACTTGTGTTATTAATCTTATGGTTATGTGTTTTACCTAAATATTACCTGTATCTTTTTCTACTATTAAGTGCTAGAAATACGTAGTGTATAACTTCGATAACAGACAGACCCAACCATTTAATTGCTATGAGTTTAGACCATTGACCAATATGTATCCTGAATGTGTTTTTCTTTCGCTTCTTTCTTTTGTTCCTTTTCTTTCGTTGTCGATTTTATTTCTTCATGCATTGGGTAATATTCAGATAGTACCTGTGTTCTTTAACATGTGTTGTGTATCAGGTAACAAGGGTTAAACTCTCTCTTAGAAACATACCCGAATATCCTAGTTGTCCATTCCTTGATTTTGAAAGTTAAACCAATTTGATGATGTAAGAGGAGTGTTTCTTTTTCTTTGTTTAAACTAGCTGAAACAAAGGAGGCAGTGATTCTGGGGAAGGCATTCCTAAAATTATGCACAACCAATCAGAGTTGGAAACAAAGAACAGCTAATTAACCTTAGGTGAGGAGAACCTATCAGCACTCTGGCTCCACCTCCAAAGGGTAGGGCCTACAGCCAAGTAAAACCGGAGTGAACCGCAAATTTCGGGGAGTCCTGCGTTCTCAACAAGAAGATAGCTAAGTTTCTAAGTTTGTGCCGGCCTTGGTCAGAAAGACAGGTCGGAAATATTAGAACGCTAAATTTTCAGATCTGAAACCTTTGTTTGATTTTGTAACTTGCCTGTTCGTCTACACACCTTAGGTTTAAACCACCCTTAGAGAGGGAAGGTGAATGGCTCTCGTCTGGCCATGTTTCTGACTTTGCCAAAGGTAGTTAGTTAGTTAAATTAGTATCACCAGCCTCAGAACCCTGATTGCAATCTAAACCTCGCCAGCGGAGTGGGAGCAGTTCTGACGCCACGGAGACCCGGCATTGCACCCAGAGTCACACACTAATCTGTGAGCAGATTGACCATCAAAAGGCTGCCCAAGCTCCATCCTCAGACGGCCACGAGACGCCTCCGCCCAATCACTGACGGAAAGGCGTGGGCCCGCACGGAGATGCAGCATCCACGGCCAGCGAGGAGAGGAACCACCGCGTGAGCTCCAGCCTTCGATCGAGTCTGTCCTGAGACGACCCCTCCTGAAGTCAGCCCCCAACTCCAACGTAAGCTGGTTCCATCAATTTGCAGTCAGGGCCCTGACGCCAATTTATTTAATAAGAGAACTTTTATAGGTACATCCAGCCATATAGTTATTCCTGTCCATGCTTAGGTTAATTCTCTAGAGGCTCTTTAATGTGTAAGTTTCGAGCGGCTTCCCAAGAACCACACTGCCTCATACCATTTAACTGTGAATCACTTTACTCGAGCTATTTTGTCCTTTTGACTTATTTTTTTTGTTTGTTGTTTTGTTTTGTTTTCTGTTGTTTATCTTTCAATGTAGTCCAAAAGTAGTTTGATATTTAGCCAATAAATTCCCTTTTCTGAAGCATCCCTGGTGCGAGCGTTTCTCTCTCCTGCCCTGGTCTGTAGACTTCAAATATATCCGGGTTACCTCGCACCCTCACATAAGGTTCTAGCAATAATAACATTAAAATTGCAATATATATATATATATATATATATATATATATATATATATATATATATATATATATATATATATATATTATGGATCGAACACTGTGATGAAAAAATGAATAATAGAATTCATAAAATGTTTTGTTTAGACAGAGAGGGTTGGGGTTGTGTGTGTTGTAGCCTTGCACCCCCCCCCCAAAAAAAAAGACTGTTTACATTGTTATTTAATATTGCTATGTTGTTGTTCTATGTTGCAGTGTGTGTTTGTGTTTACTGTGTTATTTTGTGTGTAGCTCAGAGTTAGTGAGAGTGCGTTTGTGTTTGGTTACCCTCAGAATAAAGAGTAGGGCTAGGAGTGACCTACCTCAATTTTCAGTGGCATTGTTTGCTTTTCAAGTGGCATTGTTTTCCTTTGCTCTCAATAAAAGAACATTTTTCTAACAGAAATTATGGCCTCATCTGACTCTTCTTCTGCACCATGTCAAATTATGTATATAATGAAACTCCACCCATCTGTTTCTTCACATCATATATCCGCCACTCTCAGGTCACTCTGTCCACGGGATCACTGTGTATAGATACTGGTCACTTTATTAGAATTCCCTTCCTTTAAGCTCCACCTGGAGTTTGTTAATGCCCATTTATTGATGTACAGTTTTTCTTGGCCATCCTCAACCCTTCAACAGCGACTTTCATTCAATATATATCAATGTTCATTGTATATATATCAATGTTCATTAAATATTTCCTGTTTGGCTTGCCATAATATACATACACACACACACACACACACATGTATACATAATATTATATATATATATATATATATATATATATATATATATATATATATATATATATATATATAAATTCTCTTCGGAACTGGACATTGTTTTAAAAGGGATGAAATATACTTGGGTGGTCAACAATATACTTTAAAGGGTGGGGGGGGACAAGTACAGCCTATGCGTGGTTTAAAACTAAATTTATTTCAAGTTAATTTTCTTTGTATAGCCTGTTTTAAATTCGATACTGACTCAAAAGATACTGACTCTGGACGCATTGTGAACAAATTACTCTGATCACTTAAACCGCATTTGGAGGTCAGAGATTGATCTTGACCACATTTTCCACAAGCATAAACAGAGAGCATTTCCCCTATCCATATACAATTACATGAGTGGAAACATGTCTGCTGAACGCAGACTAGCAAGTAAGAGGAGAAACAAGGAAACTGAAGATGGAGGATACGAGTGGCTGGATTCATCCCCAAATCAACAGCCTTCCTGCACTCTGGGCTGATGAACATATACGCTGTAACAAAGAACAAAATAAACAAAAGACAAAAAACTATGTATGTGTTGATGTGCTTTTAGCACAGGAAAATCTGATCTCACGAGGAATGCAGCCAAAGTTTATCCAGATATGATCCAGACATGAAACACATGTTAATGCATGGTGTAAACAGGTGCAAAGAGGCTTCAATCATGGATGTAATTGACATAAGCAAGATTAAAACACACATATTCAGATTCCATATGTAAGATAAGGTCTGTGACATATGTCTTTGACCCTTCCTTAAAGGTCTAACCAAGAGCACCTTATGATCAGGAGAGGGCGCTGTTCACTAAATCATTTACTGTTTACTCATCATGAAATCAATGCAGGGCGTTTTATACATACATCTGAAAGAAAGGGGTTTCGGTGCATCTTTTTAGTTTTTGGAAAATGCACATTTCACGTGACTGCTACTGTTCATTTATTTGATTTATGCATTTAATGCTTTGGCTTTGGTAGAGGCATATGCTCTATACTTTAATGTATTGATTATATTGGTATAAATCCAGCTTTATGACACTAATATCTAGAAACATTTTGGAACATTTAGAAGATAATGTTCAGAAGAAAGTAAACATTGTATACATTATACTTTAAACATTAAACCCTTCCATACCTCACCTACCTATCTTACCCCAATTCTGTAAACTTTTCTCCAGTATATAAGTGTAAATTACATATAAATCATATCTCTTGTCCCCCTGAGAAATGCCTGTAGTGTTTAGCTGTATAGTATTTTAATTGATTTAGTCATTTATACACTGCATGAAGTCTATAACTAAAGCACAACTGCCCAATCTTATCCATAAAGAGCTGGTGTGACTGCAGATTTTCCTAAGAACCAAGCAGGAGCTCAGCTCAGTTGGTTAAAGACTGAGACTCTAAACTTGCCTCAGTCAGAGAGCCTCCTCAGGGGGAGACGGCAATCCTTGGTGTGAAAAATGTACCAGAGTGAGATTAGGGAGACCAGAGGCTCTGAGTAGATGAATAGGAGAAAAAGAGGAAATACCTGAGTGCCCTCAACAAGCTGCTGTTTCGTGGACGTAGATATAACAATACAACAAACTATATGACAAACTGACTGTCCGATATTTTTTATCTTCAACATTTTGTAAGATATGTCCACTTTTAAACAATCCACAATGTGTATAATTTGAAAAAAACAAAGATTTTGTAAGACAAATAACAGCAGACATCGTGACAGGCAGGGTTCATTTGTGGTCCGGTGCCAGCATCTCAGGAAAATTGGTTTTCTTACATGGCCAAATGGAGACGGTCCAACCAACAAAACATTAAATACTGTACACTGTGTTATTTTTCAGACATCAGCCCATCTTCACTACCTTAATGACAATGTAAACAATTTTTTTTTTATCTTCAAGATTTAAGTTATCTAAAGATGTGCTTATCACTGTTGTCAAAAGAAAACATCCATTTTTGACATTTTAAGTTTTTGACATAATTTAAAAAAACATGTTGTCCTTCACATCATGTGTAAATTTCATGAAGAAAGGACCAAAATAAACGGCCCAAAATGACTTCGAAAAAATTCTGGTTCTATTGACTTAAAAGTAATTAAAAGTAAAGTAGGTTTTTGTCCTTCTCCTGTAGTTACCATTTTGGAGATGCAGCTTTATTCATGTCAAATTAGCTTTACTGACAGCAATTTCTATTGTTTTATACCAGAAAATGAGCTGAAGCAGGACAAAATAGCACACATTCAATTAATCTAGAAGCCAGCAAACATCCAAACTGTTCATTTTATTTCATAATCATCAGACATTCAAAGGTATGCGCATGTTACATAGCAGCTTGTAGCACACAGTAACTCAGAAAATGATCTCTAACAAGCTATAGCAGCAGCAGAACTGAACAGCTGTGGTTTGTAACCATCAGTATTTCAGTGTATTATAATAGCAGTGATCAGTCGTGATTTCTTTGTGTTGTGTTTTGAATGCAGGTATGTCAATCAGAATGAACATGATTGTTAACCACTAAACCAGCATCAGACCAGCATATAATGCATCATAAACAGCGTGCTTTAGTATAATGGACTTTAAAAGGTTCATGACATACAAAACTAAGCTGCTACATAGCGCCCCACAAATCACTTTTTTAGGGATATACAGAGAAAGCCTGTGTCACTATGGTGAGATATTTGAATTATCAGTCTATATAACCATAATAAGCCACCCAAAAGGAGTTAACCATTTAAAAACACACATAAACTGCATGGTGCAAGCAGAAAGGAGGAAGCAGTTGGATCTGTACTTCCACACTGCGGGAATAAAACAACAAGAGGAAGTGGCGAGACACCTGAGTGCTCACATTTGGCCAGCAACACTGCAGATTGACAGATAAGCCATCCTTCCCAACTGGAGACCAGAGGCCAGATTTACAAACTGTATTAAGGAAGGAAAATCTTCTTATTTCTTATTTTTTAGTTTCTAAAAAACCTTTTCAGAATTTCTTAATTTCCTTCTTAACGTGTCTCCTAATAATTGAAGGAATGTACTGCTCTGTAATGAGTTTAGTGCTGTGTTATATGTAATCATATGCAGTATTGTGTGTGTGGTACTGTGATTGTATTTAGAACCTTCTGTTCTGCCTGTTTTTGTTTATCCCTACATGGTCATGTCTGTCACACCTGTCACTTGTCGTGCATAGTCTGAGCCTAATCTTGGCATCAGTCTAGCTATAAAACTGCGTCAGTCCATTGTTTTAGGTATCTGGGACCTGTGCGCAAGAAAGAAACTTCCAGATATACGGCTCCCTAGGTTGTGACGGGATTTGAATTCTTTAGAATAATTATAAAAACAAGTTATATTTTGATACAAGTTATTTTCTTAACTTTACGACAGTCTCACACTTGTCTTCGATTGATTTTGTTTTACCCTAATTTCGCTGTCCTCGCATGTGATTAAACTGAATAACTAGTTAACGTGAATGTGGCATGAATTCTGGTAACCTGTAAAATGTAACATGATATTGATAGTCTACATGACAAATAACCTACATAGCCTACATACAAAAACTTTTCTTAATGTCTTCCTTAAGCAAATATTTGACTTTTTTTTTTCATTCACCAAGTTTTTTCTTAAATTTGTTCTTGAGAAAGGTCCTAAGAAAAAAAGTTTTATTATACATGTTGATAAATGAAAACTAGTGTTTTGTTTCCTCATCTTAAAAATGAATATAGTTTCTGCAATTCACTCAAATACATTTCTCACAAATTCCACGTCGTGAATCACCACAGGAAAAATCAGCCCAGGTTGATACTCTTTCAGATCCAGCAGCTCTGAAGCCAGTTACAGCACAGTCCTCATTGCCTCCAAAATCATTGGGCTCCCCCGTCCACCAGAACCTGAAACACAATAATGAAAGTCTTCACTATTTCACATCAACATCTTCAGTGAGTGGATAAGTGCTGCATGAGCAGAGTTCAGTTCAGTAGTGTCTTACCCAGTGGTCAGTGTTGTGTTGTCCACCCATTTCCAGGTCCCCTCTGTTTGAATGTCTGTCAGACCAATCCAAGCTTCACTGCTACCAACTGTTTTGTTGATAAACTCCTGTGATTGTGGTAGCAAAGTAAAAATAACAGTTAAGGAGCAGATTTCTGAACATTTTGCGTTTTTTAAAGATAAAAAGTTTTATTAAATAAAAACGTTTTACTAAATAAAAAATAAAATTTACTTCTGCTGCTTTCTTGCGCTTTTGGCTCATTGCCGATGCATTTATAGGGCTTTCCCTCTCACAGTGCACAATACTGGGAGGAGATTATTAAAATACCTATTCTGATTTACCAAAACTGATAATAAATACTGACTGTGCGCTTTATTATTTAGTAACTATTTATGTTAGCCGTTAACATTGTTGTCGTTGTTGCTGAGAGACAGAGAAATGAAAGTTCACAGGACACATTTATTCATATTACACATCTATTTATGACTGAAAAACACACTTTATCATAAAAAAAAACACTTTTTCTGAAAGCCGTTTCATATTATTCTGAATTTGATGAAGGAAATGAAAAATTTCACTTTACTAAAACAGTGTTTTAAACACTGTGGCTTCTGGTACAAAACGTCAGTTATGGATTGATGATGTTCAAACATCAAACTGTCATATGACAGGATACGTCCAGTAACATGTAACATGTAACAGTGTCATGGTACCATTACAAGTAATCATCAAGACGGATGTCATAAATGTTTGATATCATGATGGCCAACTAGAATACACAGCAAAAAGTAGCTTATGTAGCAGGGCTACTTCGTTATCCTTGTCTGTCTCAGTCTCTTTCTCTCCTCGTCTCACTAGCATATCTCACCTCTTCTTCTCTGTTGTTTATGATTACCAGGTCTGCTCCTCTGTCTGTGCAGTCCTGTCTGCTACCACTCCAGCTCTTCAATCCAGTAGTGATGTAGTAAAAACTGGAGTTAAAGTATCTCCAACCTTGTTTGGAGGATAAGCATAAAGATGAACACATGCTTGAGTAAATGCTGAACTCAGTGTTATCATGTCTTCTGATAAACTACTGGTATTTTCATGCTTCATTACAGAAGGTTTGACCTCCATCTCAACTCTGGTTTTCAGGACTGCACTGTCATTCAGTCTTGTTGTTCTCACTAATTGATTCATTACAAATAACAAATTAGAATTGTTTGAGGCCTGTTCAACTGCTCTTGTTCTCCTGCCTCATTTCTTGTTTAGTCTAACAGGATACACTAATTTGGTATATATAACCTTCTGTCTCAATTTTGTATTTTTATTGTCGTACTTGAAAACACCAGCTGACCTTTACCTTGTGTCAAAATTTCATGATGAATTTAACAAAAGTTTTCTGTAAAGTGAATTTATGAAATACTGGTCCACAAATATTCACTTACCAAGTTGCAAAAGCCACGTCTGAAGTCTGTCTCTCTCTCTTGTCAGTGAAGTGCTACTGGTCTTTAACTCGTCTCTCTCCATAGTTAGGTTGGTATTTTTGGCCTGTAACCGGTCTCTCTCCGTAGTCAGGTTGGTGTAACTGGTCTGTAACTGGTCTCTCTCTACAGTCAGATTGGTGTAACTGGTCTGTAACTGGTCTCTCTCTATAGTCAGGTTGGTGTTTTTGGTCTTTAACTGGTCTCTCTCTATAATCAGGTTGGTGTAACTGGTCTTTAACTGGTCTCTCTCTGTAGTCAGGTTGTCAAACTTAATGAGCAGCACTGTGATTGCAGCCAACATGATAACACACAGCAGCCCCAGACACACTGCAGCCAGTTTGTAATATCTGATATCTACAGCGTCTCCTCCTAGGGAAGAATGGACACACATATATATATTTGCTTTAGTCTAATTTTTAATACCCATAATAAACGTTTTGGCCTGGACAGCCTGATCACAAAAGTGTTTCACCTGGATTCTCTCATTTCCTATCTCATTGTGACTAACAATATTAGGCCACACAAACATACTACCTAATTATTTTTAAATATTTTTATACATAGACCTGGTAACACAATGTCTCAATGCAGACTGAGGTAGATGATGTAATGATGACTTTATAAATCACCAATTCATCCATATAGATTTTTTAAATTGTTAAATTGTTGTATTTACCAAAAGATATTATTATTTGATTAATTTGATTGTTTTTTTTTTAGTTAACTCTTTACTGAATCAAATCAATCAATCAACCTTTATTTAATCTCGGAGAACATTGAGGGTGCCCTTCTTTTAAAATTTTGCCAAGTTAATACAGAGCAAGGGATTGATAACGTGTAAGAACATATCAAATAATAAAAGTAAATTTAATAAATGAAGATTCGGATCAGGTAAGTATAAAAAGTGAAACATTAATAATAAAAATGCATAAAAATATAATAAAAAATAAAACATGCATAAAATATAAAGGTTAAGAAAATCAAATCAAAATAAAACATGGGGAAGATAAAAAAAAACTAATAAACAAATGTATTAAAATGACAAATAATAATAAAATAATAATGAAAATAAGGATAAGAATATGAATAATAAGGCCAGCATTTGTAACCATGGCCATTAATATGAAGTTTCCCTTTGCAGGTATAACAGCCTCCATTCTTCTGGTAAGGTTTTCCACAAGATTGTGGAGTGTGTCTGTGGAAATTTTGAGCCCATCAGTCTAAAGAGCATTTGTGAGGTCAGACACTGATGTTGGACGAGAGCACCAGGCTCACAATTTCTGTTTTAGTTCATCCCAAAGGTGTTGAGTGGGTTGAGGTCAGGGCTCTGTGCAGGCCACTTAAGAGTTTTCACAACAAACTCATCAAACCATGTCTTTATGGAGCTCACTTTGTGCAGTGTGGCACAATCATGCTGGAACAGGAAAGAGGCATATAGTTATCTAAAATGTCTTTCTATGCTGTAGCATTAATTTTACCCTTCACTGGAACTAAGCAGCCCAAACCCTGAACAACAGCCCCAGACCATTATCCCTCCTCAACCAAACTTTACTGTTGGCAACATGCAGTCTGGTAGACAGGGTTCTTCTGCTATCTGTTAAACTCAGGTTCATCCATCAGACTGCCATATAGTGAAGCATGATTCATTCATCCAGAGGACACATTTCCAGTGCGTCAGTGTTCAGAGTTCAGTGGCAGTACACCACTCCAGTCTACACTACCCTTGCAAAAAAGTATACTTTAAGTTCATTTCATTAAGTAAACTTAAGTAAAGTTCAAGAATATTTCCCAAGTATACTTTATAGAGTAAGTATACTAATATCGATGTACTGGTCGTATACTTGCAAGTGCACTTTTTCAACATTTCTTGGGAAAAAATTGGCCTACTTTAGCTTACAAAAGTATACATTTAAGTATTCTTTAGGTGTAAGAGTAGAACACTGAGTACACAACTAGATCTTATCTTAATGTAATATTCATAGTTTACTACTTATATATTATTCATCATCATCATCATCATCATCATCGTTAACCGCTTAGTCCAGCCAGGGTCGCAGTAGCATTTGGGAGAGCAGAGAATCCCAGACGACCCTGTCCCCCGCAACTTCCTCCAGCTCATTCCCGGGGACCCCAAGCCGCTCCCAGGCCAACCTGGAGGTATAATCCCTCCAACGCATCCTAGGATGACCCCGGGGTCTTGTCCCGGTAGGCCGTGCCTGGTACACCCCCACCGGGAGGCATCCAGGGGGCATCCGGATCAGATGCCCGAACCACCTCAGCTGGCTCCTCTCAATGCGGAGGAGTAGCGGCTCTACTCCGAGCTCCTCCCGGATGGCCGAGCTCCTCACCCTATCCAATAGAGTGTAGCCCGCCACCCTGCGAAGAAAGCTCATTTTCGCCACTTGTATTTGCGACCTCATTCTTTCGGTCATTACCCATAGCTCATGACCATAGGTGAGGATTGGGATGTAGACCGATCAGTAAACAGAGAGCTTCGCCTTACGGCTCAGCTCCCTCTTTACCACTACAGTCCAGTACAGCGACCGCATTACTGCTGCCGCTTGTCCCAGTCTGCGGCCAATCTCACGATCCCTCTTCCCATCACTCGTGAACAAGACCCCGAGATACTTAAACTCCTCCACCTGGGGCAAGTCCTTTCCCCCTACCTGGAGTGGGCATGCCATCCTTTTCCGGGCTAAGACCATAGACTCAGACTTGGAGGTGCTGATCCACATACCAACCGCTTCACACTCAGCTGCAAACTGCTCCAGTGCGCACTGGAGGCATCAATGTGATCCAGCCAAAAGAACTACATCGTCCGCAAATAGTAGAGACGCCACCCTTCGGCCTCCACATATAATGCCCTCCTGACCACGGCTACGTCTTGACACCCTGTCCATGAATATTATGAACAGGAGTGGAGACAGGGCACAACCCTGGTGGAGTCCAACGCTAACATTGAAAGAGTCCAACTTAATGCCGAGTATATGAACACAGCTCTCACTCCGGGCGTACAGAGATTGAATGGCCCGGAGTAGCAGCCCCAGCACCCCATACTCCCGGAGGACCTCCCACAAGATATCTCAGGGAACACGGTCATAAGCCTTCTCCAAGTCCACAAAACACATGTAGACTGGGTTGGCAAATTCCCATGCCCCCTCAACAATCCATGAGAGGGTGAAAAGCTGGTCCATTGTTCCATGGCCGGGACAGAATCCACACTGTTCCTCCTCGATCCGAGGTTCAACTATCGGTCGAAGTCTCCTTTCTAGCACCTTGGCATAGACTTTCCCAGGGAGGCTGAGCAGTGTAATACCCCGATAGTTGGCACACACCCTCCGGTCCCCTTCTTAAAAATAGGGACCACCACCCCGGGTACCATTCCTGAGGTCCATGCAATATTGCAGAGGCGTGCCAGCCACGACAGCCCCACAATATCCAGAGCCTTAAGCATCTCCAGACGAATCTCATCCACCCCCGGTGCCTTGCCACTGAAGAGCTTGCCAACTACCTCAGTGACCTCCACCAGGGAAATGGAGCTTGACATGCCAGAAGCCTCTGGCCCTCTGATTCCTCTTTCTTCAGCTTGACGGCCTCCCTCACCCCCGGTGTCCACCAGGGGGTTCTTGGGTTACCGCCCTGACAGGCACCAACAAGCTTTTGGCCACAGCTACGCCTGGCAGCTTCCACAATGGAGGTTTTGAACAGGGTCCATTCAGACTCCATGTCCCCTACCTCCTCCGGGACATGAGAAAAGCTCTCCTGGAGGTGGGAGTTAAAATCTTTCTGAACAGGGGCCTCCGACAGTCATATCCAGCACACCCTCACTATTCGCTTGGGCCTACCGGGTCTGACCATCAGTCTTCCCTGCCATCTGATCCAACTCACCACCAGATGGTGATTGGTTGACAGCTCACCACCTCTCTTCACCCGAGTGTCCAGAACATATGGTCCCAAGTCTGATGAAACGACAACAAAGTCTATCATTGACCTATGACCCAAGGAGCTCTGGTACCAAGTACACTTATGAATGTCCTTGTGTTCGAACTTGGTGTTCGTTATGGACAATCCATGCCTGGCACAGAAGTCCAATAACAATTCACCATTCGAGTTTAGATCGGGCAGGCCGTTCTTCCCAATCATGCCTCTCCAGGTCTCCCAGTCATTGCCAACATGAGCATTGAAGTCTCCTAGTAAGACTATGGAGTCTGTAGGCGGGACCCTTTCCAGAACCCCACCCACTTGCTCCAAGAAGGCCGAATACTCCGACCTGCTGGTTGGTGCATAAGCACACACAACAGTCAGAGTTTTCCTCTCTGCGATTTTAATACGCATTGAGGCGACCCTCTCGTCCACCGGGACAAACTCCAACTGCACGGCTGCCAGCTGGGGACTCGTGAGTATCCCCACACCCGCCCTACGCCTCTCACCCTGTGCAACCCCGGAGTAGGAGAGGGACCAACCCCTATCAAGGAGTTTGGTTCCAGAGCCGACACTGTGGGTGGAGGTGAGACCAACTATATCTAGTTGGTACCTCTCAACCTCCCGCACAAGCTCCGGCTCCTTCCCCCCCAGTGAGGTTACATTCCACGTACCAAGAGCCAGTTTCTGCCGCAGGGGCCTAGGCCACCAGGGCCCCCCCCGCAATCTCCCACTGCCTTTATGGCACTGCACCACTCCCCCATGCTGGACCTTGCGGGTGGTGGGCCCACATGGTCCCCCCACATTGCCTCTTCGGGCTAAGCCCGGCCGGGTTAAGTAATATGAACTCTACCAGTGGACTACATATATAAACATTCACAAGACATACTCGGGATTAAGAACATTTGTTATCTTTATAAATCAAATTTTTCAAACAAATATTGTATTTGATGCCAAAATATAAGAACATAAATTGATATTCAAGATCAAAACAAAACACAACAAACACACACAGTGTTTTAGGGAAGTTTGATTTTAGAATTTGTGGCACACAACCCGTCTGAAATCAGTTCCTGGCTGCCCACAGACAGATTGTTCTTCTCTAAAATTTACATAAAAGATCAGTTCCACAAATGTACTGAACCCAAACTACAAACCAAATACTTAAAGTTTATGTATGAGGCAAGAATAGCTCAATCAAAAGATTAATTATAAGTATAGGCTAAATATAATTAGACTTTTCTGCTTACTTGTCAATATAAGCCAAGTATACTTAAGTATCATTTCGTTAGTGTATCTCTGATAAGTACATAAAAAGTAAACTGAAAGCAATTCACTAATTTTTATACTAATAGCACACTTGAATAAACTTTTTTGTAAGGGTAGGCATTGCACATAGTGATCTTAGCCATGTGTAGCTGTTTGGCCAAGGAAACTCCTTTTCATGACGCTCCCGATGTACAGTTCCTGAGCTGATGTTGCTTTCAGGGGCAGTTTGGAACTCACAATTAAAGTCACTGAGCTCTTCAGTATGTAGGTGTTGCATAGCCTTATGAATGTTGCCCTTCAGTGAAGTGGTTTTATGGATTATTAGTTCTGTAACTTGCTTTTATGATGATATGTTTTTCTAATGGAGTTTTTTTTTTTATTTTACAGATATTTTCGTCAGTCTTAGTTTGATGTAACAGTTGCTGGACACTTATTATTATCACCATTACTGGGCCTCTTAATATAACAAATGTCACATTTCACCCCTACTCTTCTCACATAGTAGCTAAAGCTCTCAAAGCTACAAACTCTTGATAAATTACATGATAAAGTACAAGACTCAATCCCTTTTTTCTGCAACTTGCATCTTCAATCATTTTAGAACATATTATATGAATTTTTAAGCTTTCTATTCGATCAGCACATGTGACTCCACTTGATAAGTATAAGTATACTTATAATAAGTATAGACCAATTTCAAAATAGCCATGTCTATTCAAAACCTAAAAATCTTTACTGACTTACCAACTAAAGTCATTTTTTCTGTGTTAACTAGTTTTGGAGAAAAACACAGCACCATATCTGCTACCACACTTGTTTTAAATGATATTCTTACTGCCAAAAAAGAAACATTGTTGATCCTTTTCTATTGGTCTCTCCAACACCTTTACAGTTTTTTTTCTGCTACTCTTAAAACATATACAAAATATTATATACTAGACAAGTTCAAAATTATGTGTTTGTCCCGGGGCAAGAAAAATCAGACCTGTTACCAGAAACTAAAGGTGTTCCTCAGGGCTAAATCCTTGGACCAGTTTTATTCAATATCTATGTTAAATCACATCACCACTTCCATTGTGAACTGCACAATGCATCTGTATGCAGATGATGCTGTTTTCTCTAGCTGTACATCGAGAAACACACTGGCTTTTGTTTATTTATTAAGCACTCATTGGAAAAAATGCCATTGTATGTCACACCATGCTGTCTGTAAATGACAGAAATGGTCAAACTCATTTTTGATCACAATCCACTGACATTTGGTGCAAAAATGATTGTTTGTTTCAATCTTCCTGAGGAGAAGCAGTCAGGCGCTTATATTAATTCAAAATATATAAACATCTATCTTTTAAATAAGTGTGAAGAGGGAATTATCTAATCTTACCTGTGGGCTGAGTTTGTACGTTGCTCTTTGTGTTGGTGTCCTCCACCTCTATGTTGGGCTTATGGCCTTTAATAACATCTGCGTTCTCATAGATTTCCATCACCATCTCAACAAGCTCTTTTCTATCCAGCTTATCAATGTGCTTTACACCATTAGGAACACTCTGAGACTTCTAATCTATTATATAAGACTCAGTAAAACGCTGAATAAGTGTCCACCTGTTTGTGGTTACCACACCAATTAGGTGGACTTCGATAGCATGGTTTATCTACTGTGGTCAAATGAGGAAGTCATTATTGTGCTGCTGTCAAATAAAGAAGTCAGGAGTGTTTCACCTTTTTTGACAATACAACAGGAATTTAAACCTCATTGAATAGATGCTCAGTGGCAGTGATGCGTGATATTCTTATTTAGTCTAAGCCTTTCCATTTCATCATTTCAGAGGATTCTCTACAGATGTGAATTACTTTAAATGCATGTAATGTTAATGATAGGATCTCTAACAGTATGATTAGTGCAAGATACATGAGTTGCTCCTGTAAAACCAGCTCCAGTGGCAATTTTAGGACTGTATACATGGGGTAGCCATTTGGTGGCCATAGCAACTTTAGGGGGTCCAAAATCAGTAAACCCAAAAATACATGTCATGATCAAAAATAGCCCAGAAAACAAGATTAAGTCCTATTGCATCTGCTTCAAATACATCTCAAGTGTCATAATTGCTATACCTTCAACGATTCAGATTAACTGACCTTTAGTCTGACAGCAGCAAGTTAGCTTTGTCTTTACTCACAACTAAGAAGTTTTAGTAACTTAAACAGTATAATATTGCGCCGAAAATGGCCAGGTGATGTTCTTAAAAGGTTGGTCAATATAGTGAGAGAAAATCACTGGGACTTCAACTGGCTACGCTTGTTGACTCTCCAACTGCCAAGGCGAGGCACAGTTGAACTTCAACCTCATTTACTACTGACGTGCATTTGCCACTGTAGTGAACTTATTTTTAATCTTGAAATGATCACGACTTTTTGGGCAAAGTTAAACATTTTGTTTAGGATACAAAGAGCAATCCACAGATACCAGGATGTCTGCTGAATATCTGTGTATGTCCCCCCACAGAGCTCTAAGGACACTGTCCCAACCCCTTCAGTTGGGGGTTCTTAGCTCAGAATCATCTTCCCTCTCAACTGACCCAGTAGGTCTGCAGACATTTTGGACTTAATAAAAGTAAATTCTGGACACAAACTAGGTTTTATGACTTTTGGAAATTTTCACACACACACACACACACACACACACACACACACACACACACATACATATACTCCTCTTCCTACAGAGGAAGGCATCTGGCTCAAGCATCAAGATTGAATACACCCCAGACCCTGAGACTACAATGCAAATGCCCCCTTTTGGACAAACAGTACATTCCTCAGCACTCGTAAAAAATTATTAGGTGATTCCAGAGACTAAATCTTAAGAACCCAGCTTAATTTCTCCTGTTCTCTGGCAAATTCTTGGCATATGGCCTATAAAGACACTTCAATGTTATCAAATGCTAAATCAAGTGACTCTTCTTTCTTAATTGAACTGTGGAAAGTAACCCTGTTAAAGTGTCAATGTGTACCTCAAAACATATTTCCCCATGCAGCACTGCAAGATGTGAATTAATATTAAGATGCCCTACAGCTTGATTTTTTGAGTTATTTTGTGATTCTCAAAGTAATGGTGGTGGAGAGGTGGAGCCGCCACCTAGCCCTGTGCTCCTCCTTTGATCATGCACAGCTGCGCTACTGTTGGGTTTCCCAGTCAGTGTGCCCTTCCCCTAGTCGAACCACAAAATGTAGCCAATTTCATTAATAGGATTAGTATTGAGTTGATCTTTGATCATTTGTAATTATTTTTCAGTTAGTTATATTTTTAAAAATCCCATTATGTTTTTAACTCCATACGTTCCTTTGAATGTTTTAACCTTGTTTTAACCTTGTTTTAACTGCGGCTGACGCAACATCATTATGGCAATTGCTGCCATCTACTGGTGAAGAAAAATATGTTTGCTAAGGAAATAGTTGAAGAGTTATGTTTTTCCAAGTTTTGAAAAAAAATAAATAAATAAATAAAAAAATTTAAAAAATCAGTTTAAGTAATCAAAAACATTTTTCTAATTTTTCTACATATTTATGTAATTAAGGTTGTATATACCCATCATAATAAAGCTGATATATATTAAGAGAATTAACGTTCTAAATAAAAAGCCAGCTTTTGGTTAATAAACTAAATAAACAGATGACATTTGTGTCGTCACATAATCTACATAAGTAACCGTATAGCACTGCAGTAGGATTTGCTGGGTAATTTAATATTATTGTCGTTAATATATTCATATTCACTTGTTCATGAATAATGACTCGTTACTGTCTTTTAGATTATTCATTAGTAAATGCCTTAATTACTGCTAGATCGTGTATCTTTACTATAAGGTGCTACCTGTTTAAGTTCATCTTGGCTAGCAGTGGCCTTGCAGCTCTCCCATGGATCCCATTTTCTCCCCCTTCCTCCAGAACCTGAAAGCACAATAATAGATGTGTTCACCATTTCACATCTAGACCTTCTCAGAATGGTAAAGATGAATCATGAGCAAAGTTCAGTTCAGTGGTCTCTTACGCAGTGGTCAGTGCTGAGTCATCCACCCATTTCCAGACCCCCTCTGTGTCACTGTCTGTCAGACCAATCCAAGCTTCAGTGCTGCCAAATTCTTTACTGATGAACTCCTGCGAATGTTGTAGCAAAGAATAATGAATAATGGTTCTCTCTCTCTCTCTCTCTCTCTCTCACCTGTTCTTCTCTGCTGTTTATGATCAGCAGGTCTGCTCCTCTCTCTCTGCAGAACTGTCTGCTCTCACTCCAGCTCTTCTTCTCAGTAGAGATGTAGTAAAGACTGGAGCTGAAGTAGATTCAGCCTTTTTTAGAGCATAAACATTAGATGAACATAATAGTGAACATGGATTTAGGATAAACTACTGATTCATTCATGATCTTTCACAGATGATTCATTCTCTACTTTTTCCATGACAGCTTTATCATTCAGTCTTTCTCCTCTTAAAACAGCTCATCAGCACTGTTAGAGGAGATAAATTACTAATTAGGATGGTTTGGGCCTGATGGGCTTCTGTTCTGCTGGTTTGATTCTTGTTCACATTTTTAGATGGAAAACTCATTGAACTGGCTTGTAACCACATGTGGATAGTTTTGAAAGGACAGTGAAATTTTATCATTTAATCATTTACATACTCAAAAATACCAGATGACCACATTACCAAATGAACCTGTCAAAAAACTATATGAAACAGCTGCTTCTGCACCAGAAAGTGTGGCTATGTTTGCTTACATAGATGTTTGCTTGCAGCATTGTGAATGTGCACCTACTCCTGAATATCCAGAACACAGATGCATATCATACATTTAACTTCTCTTCAGTACAGAAACTCTCCTGCTCTTTTATTTCTTTCTCATCTACAGGCCGATCTATGTAATGGTGATATTAGGAGGTATGAAAACAGGTAGAGAAATCGCTTAAAGATACGGTAGGAAAATAATGGCGGCAAAGGGCAAACAAAGAAGACGCCAAAAAACAGTCGGTTCAAACAAAAGAGGCTATAAAAAGAACAAACAAACACACTTTCTTGGCCAGAACAGAGCACTGTGATTCAACAACAGATCAGAGCTGAGCTCCTGTCTGTTCAGCTGTTAGAAAAATCTTCTTTAAATAATCAGCCTGAGACCACCGATGTCTTTGAAGCTTTTATTCTTGCGGCAAGGGAGCAGTTACACACAGAGTCAAGTCTAGAATGTAATGCTCAAAGTGCTTTGGGTCATGCCCTGTCTTATACCTTTGGAAATGTACGTTTCACTCTTACTCAGCTGAACTATTCTTCAACTTCTTGTTTTATCCATTTCCTGATACATCCCTTTTCTTCGTGTCTACCCAAAGGTTAAGTTCTCCTTTCTGTGTACGGTTGTTTCCACTTCTTACTGATAGGAGAGCCCTTCATCTGACCCCAGAGTGTACACAGTGCACTCTGTCTGAATTCTTCTGCCTACAGAGTTCTAAGCTTAAGCATAACCATATATGGTGATTCAAGCATTAACATAGAGTATAATACTGAATTTTTCTGACATCAGCTCAGCTGTTTCTTTTGTGTTACTTTCAGGTCTTTTTTGCTTCCAACTGATTTCCTCTTTTCTTTGTCCTCAACAGGATTATTTCCCCCCCCAGTGAACTGTTGCTGGTTTGGGCTTTAAAGCTGAGCCCAGCAGGTGTGTCTGGTCAGTGCTGATTAGCGCTGAGGATTCTGGGACTTGGAGTTAGTACTTTGAGTACAAAATTCTTTTACTGACCTGAACTTCTCTCTTATTATGAACCATCACGCCTACTTAGATCACAAGGTGCTGGTTTACTATTATTACCTAGAATTAATAAAGTTACAGCAGGGGGGAGAGTCTTCTCACACAAAGCCCCCCAGCTTTGGAATAATCTTCCAGTCAGTGTTCAGGACTCAGACACAGCCTCAGATTTTAAGTCTAGGCTAAAAACCTAAAAACCTGTCTGTTTAGCCAAGCTTTTGGTAATTAGGTGTTCCTGTTAGTTAAAGGGTGCAGATTTTGGGGGTTCTTTGACATTCAGTGCACAACGGTGACTGGGAGTGTGGGTGCTGTTGTACTGCTGCTCTCATGCCTTCACTGTAATACTAACACTGTCAGGTAACTGAGTCTCTGTTTCACTCTCTTAACACTGTAAACTGTAATCAGTCTGTCTTACCAGAACTAACTGCCTGTGTGTCTCTTTGCCGAGCTGAACAACTGCCCATGCTGTGTTGTCTGATGCTGTTGCTTCTTCTGCCTTGATCGGGTGCCCACTGCTCGCCTGTTTCCCAGACCAGTCTGACCATCATGGAGATTCCTCCTGTACAACGCTGTGCAAACCTCACCTGCATGAACTGACCCTCCTGATGCTGCTGCTGCATTTTTTCTAATCATAGACATCACTACTCCTGCTTTTCCCTTCTTTGCGTATCTTATATTAATGGTAAAATCTCATTTTCTGCTGTTATTGTTTGCTATCCGGAGTCGACCAGAGGAGGATGGGTTCCCCTTTTGAGTCTTGGTTCCTCTCAAGGTTTCTTCCTTTTGCTCTTAGGGAGTTTTTCCTTGCCACTTCCTTGAACAAACTGTTTGCTGCAGTCTTTGATCACTGCTGTAACGTGCAGAAAGTGGCTTGGTTTTGTCATGTTGAAATAAGCATGAACATCCCTGAAAAAAACATTGCCTAAAATGCAGCATATGTTGATCCAAAATGTGTTCAATTTACCCACTAATACACCCTCACACCATGACAAATGCAACACAATGTCCATTATTTCCATAAACAATCTGAAAGGTTGACTCATCAGTCCACAATACACGTTTCCACTGTGCATCAGTTCGTCTCAGATGAGCTAGAGCCCAGAGACGTTGGTAGCATTTCTAGACATTGTTCTCGACATCTTTTTGAACTTGATGCCAACAACATGTTTCAAAAAAGTTTGGACGGGGGCAACAAAAGGCTGGTAAAGTTGTGTTATGCTAAAAAAAAACAAAAACACCTGGTGGTTGATTGGCAACAGGTCAGTAACGTGATTTAATATAAAAAAGTATCCCAGAGAGGCTGAGTCTTTGAAAAGTAAAGATGAGGAGGGGCTCACCACTCTGTGAAAGACTGCACGATCAAATAGTGCAACAATTCAAGAATAATGTTTCTCAACATAAAATAGCAAAGAACTTTTTCTTTTCACCATCTACGGTACATAATAACATTGAAAGATTCAGAGAATCTGGAGAAATCTCTGTATACAAGAGACAAGGCCAAAAACCAGTATGTGCTGGCCATGATCTTTGGGCCCTCAGGTGGCACTACATTAAAAACAGATACTATTCTTTAGTGGAAATCACTGCATGGGCTTAGGGACACTTCTGAAAACCACTATCTGTGAAAACAGGTTGTCGCTGCATCCACAAATGCAAGTTAAAACTCTACTATGCAAAGAAGAAACCATACATAGACAGGATCCAGAAATGCTGCCGCCTTCTCTTGGCCCAAGCTCATTTTAAATGGACTGAGGGGAAGTGGAAAAGTGACCTGTGGTCCAACAAATCAACATTTGAATTTATTTTTGGAAATCATGGACGCTGTGTCCTCCGTGCTAAAGACCACTCAGCTTGTTATCAGTGAACAGTACAAAAGCCAGTATTTATGATGTTATAGGGTTGCATTAGTGCACATGGCATGGGTGACGTCCACATCTGTGAAGGCACAATTAATGCTCAACAATATATACATGTTCTGGCAACATGTGCTGCCATCCAGACAACGTCTCGAAAAATACGACAAATGAGCCCCCGAACTGTTGAACAGATAAGATCCTATGTCAAACAAGAATGGGAAAACATTTCACTTTCAAAACTACAGCAATCGGTCAACTTTTTTTGGATCATGTTTGCATCAAATTCAAAATGGGCATATATTTACTAAAAAAAAAAAAATCAGTTTCAACATTTAATATGTTGTCTTTGTAGAATTTCCCTTTAAAAATATGGTTTACATGATTTGTACATCATTGCATTCTATTTTTAATTACATTCTGCACTGTGTCCCACCTTTTTTGGAAATGGGGTTGTAAATGACATCTTGGTAATCCCTGTCTAAGAATCTTTTAACTATTGGATTTTTTGCTGATGGATTTTTGGAAAAGTGGCAAGCTTCAACACATCCTTGCTCATAAAGGACTAGACCTTTCCTGGATGTTCCTTTCATACCCAAACATTCAAACATTTTACAATGTTCCTAGTCTTACACTGGTCCTGTTCCAGTTTTTTTGGAATGTGTTATAAGCATTACAGGTATTCACGTAACATACTGCTTTGTTCAAATAGAACAAAAAAGTAGATTTATAAATAAGTGTTTCCTGTTTTTATTAGCATTTCATAATACAGCCCCAACCTTTATGAAAATTGGATTTGTACATGTCCAAGCCTAAAAGTTTTGAGGCCATTTGAAGAGATACAATTGAAAAGTACAATTACTGTCTTTAAAGTCCATAGATGTTCACTTACCTAGTTTCAGAAGCAGCTCCTGGATTCCATTTCCTTCCTTTTGTAGCTGGTCTCTCTCTGTAGTCAGGTTGGTGTAACTGGTCTTTAACTGGTCTCTCTCTGTAGTCAGGTTGGTGTAGCTGGTCTGTAACTGGTCTCTCTCTATAGTCAGGTTGGTGAAAATCAAATGAACAGAAGGTACACGGACCAAAAACTGTTCTTCTTCTTTTGATTTATATAATGTCTTCTTATATTTCAGCTGTATGTAGGGTTAGAGTGGGACTTCTTCTCAGATCAAGATTTACATCCCACTTCAAAGACTAACTGTATTTCTCCTAAACCACACACACACACACACACACACACACCATTGCCTTTGTTCAAAATGGTTTCATAAATCTGTGCATTTTCATCTTCTTAATTTCTTATGCTTCATTTCTAACTCACCTGCTTGGATATGTCTTTATCCTCCTTAAGTAATGTTTTCATTCTGGTCTTCTTGGTGCCACCTTGATTTTTGGCAGTTTTTGATGCTGCTGTCCATCTTGACAAGATTCACATATGAAAACTGCTACATTTGTAATGCAAAAAAGTACTGAACTTTGTAGAGCACTGCCTGTCATATCAGCCAGGACCAGATTTACACCACCGCACTGAATTTGATACGATCTCTCGAGGCTGATGTGAGCTCTTTTTTGAATTCATGTTCTACTTTAAAAAGTGCAGCAATTATTTGCCATCTGCTAGTCAGCCTCTGGAAATGATGGGAAAATCTTCTACTGCAGGTTAATGAACACTCTTACTTTTATAATTACCCTCATGACTGCATAACTGTCTAGTCTGTATCTGGAGATTTTAGTTGTGCTTTACACTCTACAGCTACTTAAGTACCATGTTCTTATATATTCATTCAAATTCAACACACATCCCCATCAGATCAACAGTACTTAAAGCTTTGATCTTTGAGAGAGCAACATTGACCAGTGACTTGTGTTGCAGACATTGGGCCAGTGGGGTTGGCGATACGGCCAAGTGGCTGGTTTTTGTTTCAGAATACTTGCCTTGAATCTCCCCACCATGGTACTATACATGCACCAACAGACTTATGTAGCTGAAAATGTCGTTAACGTCTTGATCCGGAAATTTACAATTGCTGTAAATCACTAGGAATAGCTAGGCGCCATCGCTCTGTACATCACTCTAGTAGGATTAACAAGACAATCTACTACACTGCTTCCTCAGTGTTGGCCATCCCGTCTATGTGGTCATCTACACCACGCACCCCTTTTCCTGCACAGCATAGACGCCATGGTAGGAATTGTACACTTTTGAGACTGTTGCTTCGTGAAATAGGTGCTCTGTTGTCTACTGTCATATTACGTGGTGACGTTAATGTGCACACTGACAAAGCTTTAGTTACTACTGCTGATTTTTGTCAGCTGCTTTGGATTCACACAGCATGTACACTTTCCCACACATGAGCATGGTCATACACTTGACTTAAACTGTATGACTGGATTTGATTGTTGTTCAGGGCACCCATGGTGGTATATCTGACCATTATTTTATTGAGTTCAGTTTTAATCTCCACAGGCTATCTAAGAAAACCAAACTGACTCACAGAAATCTGAAATCTCTGGATCCTCTAACTTTTTCTGCTTCACTTCTCTCTGACGTCTCTTCTCTGTATAAAAGAATTCCATTTTGTATACTTTAGATGCACTTGCACCTATTAAACAAAGGCTAGTGCCGTCCTCCCGCTCTTCTCTGTGGTTTACCATTGAGCTTAGGGCTATTAAAGCCACTGGAAGATGTCTTAAGCAGCTTTATAAGAAAACTGGCCTTACTGTATATTCTCTGGCCTATGCAGAACACGTGTAGATACAAAGATGCTTCAAATAGGGCTCATTCTACTTATACATCTTTGGTGATCCACCGTAGCTCATGCCAGCCCAAGACCCTTTTCAACACTATTGACAAATTCCTGCAGCCCCCAGTCGTAGCTTCTTCTGGATCAGTTAAATTATGCAATGAATTTGCTTACTTTTTTCAGCATAAAATTGACTCAATCTACCATCCACTTACTTCTGTCCATCAGTTTTTAAGACTTACCAATTATCTTTCATGTGCAATTTATTCAGGAGCTCTTATTCCTTTAGCTCTACTTTTGATACCGTATCTCATGATCTATTACTCTCTCATATGTGCAGCATTTGTATTACTGGATCCGCTCTTTGCTGACTTTCATATCATAGTGATAGACAGCAATATGTAGCTATTCAGAATCACAAATCCTCTACTGTGTCTGTAACTAAGGGTGTTCCCCAAGACTCAGTTTTAGGTCCATTACTCTTTACGATTCACATACTGCTGTTGCTTTTAATCGTTCAAAGGCACTGATATCTAGTACTTCTGTCCTTGTGTGGATTTCATTTTGGTAACCAAGGCTTCACCTTGGTGAGCTTTGCATGCATGTAACCCATTTAAGCGGATTCCAGTATAGCATGTTGTTTTACTTATATAACCATGACATATGCTTACAAGAAGAATATAGGAATGTAGTTTATAGTGCTTTTAGTCGTAGAAGCAGCTTACTCTACACATTAGGTGGACTCTCACTGTTTCCTAACATGCACAAGGTAGATAGGGGGTCAACTCCTTGCAGCTTCCCAGGCTCTAGGCTTCTGTTATCAGTCCTGAGGCCTGGCTGAACTGACAAGGGCCTACTGTGATTCATTGTGTATTGGCCTTGAGGGTGCAGAGAGAAGAGTTTCTAGAAGGGGCCAGGTGGGTAAAGTTTTCTGACATATTAGAGCTTCCTTCCTCTTTATTCATTATATACGTTAACACGCAAGAAACAACACCCCATTTGGAGAATATATAACCTTTGTAACTCTGGTCTGTCTTCGGAGATCTCTGGGGTTTTCCAGTACCTCCTTTTCGGCCGTGAGCTTTAATAAACATTACTTTGGAGCATTAATTGTGACTTTGAGACTTTACTGTTTTCTGGTTTATTTAGATATTTTCTGTAACACTTGGCTTTAATATTGATGGGAACACCGTCTCACCGCATCTGCAATCTCGGAGTTATTTTTGACCCCACACTGTCCTTTGACATTCACATTCAATTCTGTAGTTCAGACAGCATTTTTCCAACTTCCAAATTATGGAATACTCTCCCCTAGTCTATTTGGGATGCCTCCTCTCTGTCTGTATTTAAATCTTTGTTAAAAACTTGTTTTTACTGTGTTATCATTGCTCCGTCTGCACTTGTATTGTAAGTATTGTACCTGTATTGTCATTTTATGGATTTTTTTGGATTATGAAATCACTTTTACTGTTAAGTGTTGGTTTAACTTTTTCCGTCTAATCTGAAAGCCTCTATTATCATCACTTGTTTTATTTTTTGCCTTTTTGTTTGGTTCTTCTCATTGTTTCTGCATCATTTTGTCTTGCCACTGTTGCTTTCAGCTTGCTGGAAAGCTGCTTTGGGTCAAGTCTGTTGTAAGAATTCAGTGAATTCAACTGAACATTCTGGATGTCCTCTTTTTACATGAGTTGTGTAGAAATTGCTGACTTAAAAAAGTACATGCTTACTCGTCTTTTTTTTGCTCACATATTTGTTTTAAATCTGATTAATAGGCTATGGTTTACATGTTCTAGTGTAAGTACTTTGGTAAAATACAAATCTGTACACACCAGTATAACATTCCAAGTAAAAATAATGCAATTGCAACATACTTACATGCAGACAGCAACTTTCAGTACTGTAATATGGGGGAAATGTGAAATTGTTCCTGGTGGTGCTTATGCTAGTGCAAAACCACATCTGCGCAACTAATTCGCAGGAAACTTGCAATCACGAGGCAAAAAAAAAAGTCAAATATGTTAATTGTCAAAAACACATACTGTGTTATTAGAATTTTGGCTAAATTCACATTAATTACTTCACATTGCCCCTGTCAACTGTAAGTGCTATTATTGTGATCTGGAAGCATCTAGTAGCGACAACAGCTCAGTCATGAACAGCAGATCACAAATTCACACAGCAAGCCTCTGGAAAAAACATCAGAACAAGAACTGTGCATTAGGAACTTCATTAAATGGGTTTCCATGGCTGGGCAACTGAATATGAGCCCCCAAGATCTTGTGGAAAGCCCTCCCAGAAGAGTGAAGGATCTTAATGGATCCCCATATTAAGGCCAATGTTTTTTGGAACGGGATGTCCAACAAGCTTAGCTAGATGTGAAGGTCAGGTGTCCACGTACCTCATGTTATAAGACATACCAGAGTTACACACAGTGCACAAGCTTCCCATGAAGTGCATACTCATTGTCCAGTGGTCATGAATATGCAAGACATGTTCTGAAGACAATTCTCTCAGAGCTGTTTAAGAGAGAGGCCTTCACCACTCGTCTGAGAGATTCCTTCATTTGAAACAAGAACTACGTATTGCCAAATCAATTTGCCAGTAAGCAGAAGTGAAACTAAAGCTGGTTGTCAGACTGTTTTTCATTACAGGAACAGAAGCTACATCATATAAAATATTGCATTTGATGAAATTAATCTTCTTTTAAAAGTTTACTTAATCTGCATACATAATCTGTAACCAGTAGACGTTGATACCTCTACCACTGACAGACAAAAGAAATTTACATTGTGTTTTCGTCATGAGGATTTTATTCAGATAACAGAAATAAACAGCCTTTAGTACCGGGTTAGTGAGCCCCTGCTTCTCCTCTCCTCTCCTCATATGAGACAAAAGTCAAAAGGGAGCTACCTGAGCTTAGAGCAAAGTTAAAACCATAGTAATTATAATGATTCAAAAACAGTAGCTGATTAACCATAATAATAACTTGGCTTTGTGTGCAGATGAGACTGATGCAGACAGTAATGATGTCACTCTACTACATAATGAAATTATGCATGTTTGTTTAGCAGTGCTGTTCTGGGAGCTAGAGTCAATGAAGTAGGCAAAGGTAATATACACACTAGTGATGCAAAATGAATCAGCTATAATCATTTGTCATGTTAATTCCCTTTTATAGCTGAGTATGTGTGTTGAGGTCATATTCATCTGAGGTGAATCCAGTGCTGAGTGGAATATGTTTGTGCTAAGCTCAGCTCGGCACCCAGCCAAAGACTGTTTAGTAATAATGTCACCTTTTACTCAGCCGTCTGTCTGCTTTATCATCAGACTCATGAGTGACCTGTAATGAGGGCAGTCTAAATTCTATGATCTAAAATATTAACATTAATGCCCTGGAAACAAAAGTGATGCATTCAATTTGATTGATTTAAATGTTTACATCATTTTCTTCATAAAAGAATAAAAACACATCAACTTTCAGCTGTAATTGTGTTGAGTAAATTCAACACATTTTGCTGTGTTGTTTTTTTTTCCTCTGCCACCCTAAAAGGCCCCCACGGGGTCTAAACTGGCCACAACATTGTGAAAGTTCTGGCTTACACCATCTGACATTTTGAGGCTTGACAAATGGCCTGAGATGGGGTCAGTTATTTTTCATTAGAAGGACAGGGGCTTTAGCTATGACTATATTATCCTTTTTCAAGGTGTATTAATCTGAAATATCATCAGTGCTGAACAGGACCAGACATAGAACAGAGTAACCTTTAAAAGTTCACTTAAATATGAATATATGAATTTTCTGCAAAAGTGATTACAAAGTTACTTTACATTAAGAACTTCATTAAAAGAAAAAAATAAATTTTGTGGCATATGCAAAAGTTTTGATACCCTACTAATGTACTGCTTAATAACACCCTCTTTGGCTGATATCACAGCTTGCAATTTTTTTGTAGTCAGCTAGAAGTATTTCTATGTTGTTTTAGGAATTCTATCCCACTATTCCCTACAGAACCATTCTAGTTCTGTAATATTCCTGAGGCATCTTACGTTCACATCATGTTAATGATCTACATTTTTAGTGATGTTCCAGGGAACTACAGGGGCCCTTGCAGGAGCCAGTGTTTCTTGAAGTAGTCTGTGGTAGATTGAGGTATGTTTTGGATTATTGTCTTATTGTACAAGTCAGCCAATTTTCCACTGTAGTTTCTTGAATGTGTCACATTTGCTTTCAGAATTTACTGATATTCAGTAAAATTCATTTTCCATCCACCTGTGCAGTGTTGCCTGTGCCATTCACTACTACACCACCCTAAATCTTAATAGATCCATTCCCATGCTTGACAGTTAGCATGGTGTTCTTTTCATCAAATGCTGTTCCTTTTATTTGTCCAAACATACCTTTGGTGATTTGTGACCAGAGAGTTGCATTTTTACTTCATCAGTCCAAAATGCATCTAGATTTTCCCAGATGTTTTTTTTAACACCACTTCTGTCTCAGCTAAACCTTTTTTGCAGGTCTTTTTCTGTCATTTGAGGGTTTTGCTTTGCCTTTATGGTCAGTATACTAGCAGTTGTACCCGAGTTTCCTTGGTTTTCTAAATCTTGCCTTGACTCATGCAGTTCACCTTAACTGCTAATCCTTTTCTGACATTTTGGACAGTGGAAATTGTGAGCTGGAAGCTGGAAGAACTTTTTATAGTTTTCCTCTGCCTTGATGGCTACAATTGCTGGTCATACCGCACTCCTAAAGCTCCTTTCCCAAAACCAGCCACCCCAGTACACTGCATAAGCACATAACTCCTGAAGAAAAGGGCAAGTGAAAGAAACTTTGCGGTGAGTCAAGACTTAAGGATGGCAACATGTGATTTCTATGGAAGAAAAGTGCTGTTCTGTGGTCACCTACGTCAATGATGCAAATGTTGCACAACACACCACAAGTTATAAACTTGATACATCTTCCAAAGATGCACACTTCACTGCAAGGCTTCGATTACAGAAGATAACAGAATGGAGATGAATGATTACAGAAGAGCAAAACCTGGTATTAAGTATGACAAATTTGATTCAGATGACTCTGACAACAGTTTGGAAAGCAACAGGACTACAGCCTCCTATCAGGAACCCAAGAGCTCAGGTGCAGTATATAAACACACACCTACACATTGAGGGATGCACCCTAGAGATGTAGCATATAAAGTTTTCACACCAATATGTCAATTAACAAGGCACTGACACGTGTTTACTGCTAAAAGAACAGTAGTTTGTAGTATGTTTCGTGCCAACAAACTGGTTTATCACAAAAACTCTATTTGCAGTATAGCACGGTATTCTATAGTATAGTATTCTATACTATTTGCAGTATAACACGGTTTAACAGTGTACCATAGAACTATGGCATCATGATGAAAAATCTGACAATTTGGGAACGTTAAGTCACTGAACCCAAACATTGTTTAGTCAAAAGTTCTTTTAACTCCCTTTTCTAGTTGTGCACCTCAGTTAGGCAAACAATGTAGCGTTTTTTACTCATTTTCCGTCTAGCTGAGGCTCTTTCCATCACACAATCCCCACAAGCATCCATGTAGTAAACATTTATGGACACAATCTAAGTAGCCTCAGGTGCTCCTGAGTGGTGCAATAGACTAAGACATCAACCCAACAGGAGATTGTGAGTTTGAAACCAAGTGAACACCCATCCATAAGTGAACATCCTATATATATATATATATATAATATATATATATATATATATATATAAGAGGCAGAGCATGCTAGATAGTCAGTCACTGCCAATGTGTATTCCTGTCTAAATTTCACTTCCATAGAAGTTAGCCAGCTAGCATATTTTCATTTCTGTTCTCCCCATGTCTGCGTGGGTTTCCTCCGGGTACTCCGGTTTCCTTCCATGGTCCAAAGACATGCTGTCAGGCCGATTGGACTAGGTGTGAATGTGTGTGTGATTGTGTATGTATGTCTGTCTGTCTGCCCTGCGATGGACTGGTGACCTGTCCAGGGTGTGTCCTGCCTTCCGCCCAGTGACAGGCTCCAGCACCCCACCGCGACCCAGAAGGATAAGTGGTTTATATGATGTATTTATGTATGTATGTATGTATGTATGTATGTAAATATATATATATATATATATATACATATATACACACACATATTATATATATATTTAACTGTAAATTTGTCACTGATTTAATTAAATTATGTGCTAGCTGTGCTGTGTGTTTATTTATGATTCAGGCACACACATATCTACCTGTGCCTTTTGAGGTTCCTCCCTGAACAGTTGATTGACAGCTCTGATATGTATCCAATAACATTGCAAAAATCATGCCTGGAAACCAGGGGAAGTAAAATCAGGACAGGGATGTAAGATTAGACTCCACACAGGTCCACATGTACTTTAGATCAGTACCAGGACCAGAATCCATTGCAACAGTAAACCAATGACAGACGTCTGTGGAAGATGAATCACTTCGTAACGTACTGCGCTCAGAGAGTGTCAGAGAGCAGAAAAAACTTTCACTAAATGCACAACTAACAGCCTCAACTAGCCAGAACTGAAGAAAAATGAATCCTTTGCCACTGGTTACTGATAACAGGCCCTTTTTAACTGGCCTACATCACATAATCTCTGTAATTGGATAGGGTATTCTGCCTTCATTAGAGTAGGCTGATCAGTTTAGTGAAAAGATAACAATTAATTATCAGCCCTGAACTTAAACAGAAATGACCAGCTTTAAGTCTGTGCTCCTCTGAAGGCTTAAATATTGTTACTTCCTCATCAGGTCACTTAATAATTATTTTAATTATTTTATAATTTTTGTTAAGCAAAAATGATACTTTCATGTAGTATATTTTACTTAAAAGTAATGGGTTTATTCTAAATGAGTATATTTAGTATTGGTGTGGAAACAGATCACAGTTGTGCAAATAGGGTAAGTGTACAAGTGGGACCAAAACTAGGATTAAAATACTAAGACCCCATACTGCCCACCCTTGTGGCAAAACGTACTAATGGTTTGTGGGACATTTTTATTATGTATTAGTATTAAGTATTAGTATTAGTAAGTTTTGACACATTGAATTTAATGATAAATGTTAACACCAACTTGTTCCGTGGGAAAAACAAAGTTGGGCAACAAAATTCTTGCATGGTTTTTTTTTTTTCACTCATTTAGATAACTATTTGTAAGTTTTGTAAGTTTGCATTAGCAAAAATGTTTTACTTATTAAAAGCTGAGTTTTGTTCCTTTTTTCACTGTCATGCTGTCACTGTCATTTACTATTTATAATGATTTTCCCCCCAAGACAAGCACAAGGCTTGTAACTTCCATTCCTTTCTTCCATTGAAAAATTAAGAACATATGTTTGAATTTATTTTGTTCAATTTATTTTGTTATATTTTCACACTGTCACAGTTTCCCAGTTCAGTCACCACGCCGTTTCATTCCTACTTCTGTTTTATCTCCATATGTCCCTAGTTTCACTTCTGTTTGTCATAGTTTTTAGCTTGTTTTTCGACCGTTACATCACTGAAGGCAGTTCCTTTTTATAGGGTCTTTGAATGCTGTCGAGAGATGCGTCTTTCTTTTGTGAGAAATTGCTGGTCCTTCAGGACCTTCAGTCTCCCACAATCCATCATGCACAGCTCAAAACAATTGAAAAAATGGCAGAAACAGGAAAACAAGAGGAGAAAAAAGAAAAAAAGAAAAAAAGATTGCAATGAAATGTAAATTTCAATGGAATGTTTTAATAAAATGTAACTTTAATGTGTCACATTGGTCAGGCCGTCCTAAATGTGCATGAGTGAGCGCTAAAGAGGAGTCTTCGCATACTAGTGCTGGGAAGGTCTCTCCTACCTTCTCAGCAGCCTTCACATTGAGACACATCTTAAGTGTGTATAAACTTGGCCCCTTGTTATGTCCTTTACCTCTGTGTAGTCTGTAATAGACTCTGCACTCCTGTCATATCTCATGGCACGGGACTAATTTTCAGTGTTGTGTGCAGAAGCAGGCAGGAAACCAGCCCACTGCAGGTGGGAGCGGACCAAAGCACGCAAATTAAGGTAGAATGATCATCAAGTCATTCTAAAGAGTTGCAATCAACACGCAAATTCTTTCAGTCCTAGGGCCACAGCTGCCGAGCCCAGCAAAACACCAAAAATAACTGTCCTGTGGTTAAATTCCTGCTTCATGTTTACTAGGAAGAAATGATGTTTGGTGAAGTTATTTCACAGTGAGCCTGATGACCATGACTGCTGTGTTATTTCAGCAGAGGATAACGTATTTGTGAATAGATTATGTCAGATATTGGACAGTTCCAGATATCGGAGGTTCGTCTTGAAGATATCGGAAGTTCGTCTTCATTTCAAATAAATGAAAAAATGATGTAAAGCGGCAGTGATATTGTACCAGTACTTACAATGGAGCACATGTGCACACACATCACTCCAGTCCTGCCCAGTGTCTCCAGTGCTGCCCTGTATGTGGTTGAAGTAATTCCTGCTCCTTCCCTTGTGGTGGAGAACATCCAACGACTCCTCCCATGCTAACAGTTGAACCTTCAAGTCAAGTGCGCTGCTGTTGTCCATGTCCACGTCTCTGAATAGTCCTGGAGCAAGTCCTGCTCATCATTTAGTACAATTCAGTTAGATTGAATAAGGATCATTCTTTGAGAAGTCACAAACAAAATAAAAACATAAAATGTAGCTGAATCAAAAGGCAATACAATCACATGTTTATTTGTGTTTGAGGAGAAGGGGGAATTAGAAAAGAAGGGCTTGAAGGCAAATAAAGACCTAAATTGCGATTGCCGCTTATGAATATCCAAATAAATAAGGCTAAAGAATTTCTCTCTGTATCCGTTCCCTTCTAGGACGAGACACTGCAGGAAGCAGAACCTACATACTGACTGCAGTGTGTCTGGGGCTGCTGTGTGTTCTCCTGCTGATTGCCATCACAGTGATGTGTACAAAGTTGAATCACCTGGCTACTCAAAGAGACCAGCTAAAGATGAGCAAGAACAACCTGACTTTGGAGAAAGATGAATTACAGGCCAGTTACAACAAACTAACTACAGACAGAGACCAGTTACAGACCAATTACAACAAACTCACTACAGACAGAGACCAGTTACGTACCAGTTACAACAAACTCACTACAGACAGAGACAAGTTACAGACCAGTTACAACAAACTCACTACAGACAGAGACCAGTTACAGACCAGTTGCACCAAACTCACTACAGACAGAGACCAGTTACAGATTAAAAACAGCAATCTGGTTATAGAGAGAGACCAGTTAAGGATCAGTTACAATAACCTGACTGTAGATAGAAGCCAGTTACAGACCAGCTATAACAATGTGACAAATGAGAGGGACCAGTTAAAGAAGGAGAATGACAAGCTGACTATAGAGAGAGACCAGTTAAAAACCAGATGCACTAACCTGACTATAGAGAGAGACCAGTTACAGACCAGGTACACCAACCTGACTATAAAAAGAGACCAGTTACGGACCAGTTACAACAAACTAACTACAGATAGAGACCAGTTACAGATTAAAAATAGCAATCTGGTTATAGAGAGAGACCAGTTAAGGACCAGTTACAACAACATGACTGTAGATAGAAGTCGGTTACAGACCAGCTATAACAACGTGACAAATGAGAGGGATCAGTTAAAGAAGGAGAGCGACAAGCTGACTATAGAGAGAGACCAGTTAAAAACCAGATGCACTAACCTGACTATAGAGAGAGACCAGTTACAGACCAGGTACACCAACCTGACTGTAGAGAGAGACCAGTTACAGGCCAGTTACAACAGTGTGACAAATGAGAGGGACCAGTTAAAGAAGGAAAAAGATGAGCTTCAGAACAAGTTGGCTGTTATTGGTAAGAAATTATTTATTAATATTTATTAAGGCCTTTCTTAAAATAGGAACCAGAATCATGGCAATGAATGACTAACAGAAAGCATCATAATTATACTTAATAAGATAATTATTCTTTACTAACCTCCTTTTTGTATGAAACCCTCAGTCACACCACTACCAAAATGCCATTTAAAACACTTCATTGCTACACATATAAGCACTGTATTAGTAGGCGTCACAATACAATAGAACAAGTTAAAGCTTTTCTGTTTAGGAGAGTTGAAGATTTGGAAACATAATGGTTAACAACAAAAATGATTTAACAGCAGGTAGAAAACCACTGCACAGATTATTCAGGCTAGCTGGAGTTGCCTTTTTTTAAGTATACCTGTGTACAATGAGAAACCTACCATTGCTACATATAGCCCAAAGGGGTGCTATTTTTTGGGGGGCATAATTTATTTTCCTCATATTCGCCCATTTGCTATTATCGTGTGTAAGTGGTTCAACAATGATATTCAAAATCCAAAACTGCCTTCCAAGAACCACCTGACCAAAATGGCATTTTCCTAGCTTCAAGCGAAAGTTTAAAGGTCTTTTCCCATTTCTTAAACTTTTTTGGATATAAGTAGGTAACTGTTAGCTAACTACAACTGATAATTGCTTTATTTGATCCAAGAAACCCACAAATAAATGAGAGGAGGAACATATGAGTGGAGAGGCCTCAGGTGTCTGACAATGTCAATGCAAGAATTTATCCTATTTAGAAGTTGGAAATCCTACCCTCCAGAGGATGCTGTGAAAATAGTTATTATTTCTTCTTTTCATAGAAAGAGGTCAGGTTTTGCCTTAGTGCTGCTAATGGATAAAACGCCCCTGTCCAGAAATTCTTCCACCGCTAGGACCAGTGCTGGATCTAGGAAGTTTAACCACAGGTGTCAGATTTCTAGAGTTTGTTTAGAACAGATTTATATAGTGAACTATAAAGTATAGTGAACATTTCCAAATATGGAATCAGTTTACAGTCTGACAGCAGTGCAGTCATCATCATCAATAGCCAGAATATTCACATCAACGACTATGCTAGATATGCATACACTCAACCAACACTTAAAAAAACTTTATTATTATATGTGCATCTGCACACCACAGCCACAAACTCTGTCCAGTGAAGATGACATAACAGAGTTCGGTGGGCAGCTGCCATGGTTTGCCACCCTGTAAATCCATCCCTGACCAGAGCCTCTTAAAATGAAATATGTGATTGATAAAAACTCTTTTTAAGAGATTTAATATGTCGTCTTAAGACATAAATCACTAAGCCTCTTAACCTGATAGGCTCATTTTCTGTTATGTGGGGTAACACTGCATTTACTCACTCCATACATATTATTAGTTACTGAATTATATCTCAAGATTTATACCAGAATAATAATTCTACAGTGTTTTTAAACAAGGGTATTTTGTCTTTGTTGTGCGTAAATTTACCTAACATTAGCCGTCACTAAAAGCCTCCTGTAAAACCCCATTATTAACCCTTAGGACCCAAAGCAAAATGCACAGCTGAAATCCACCTGTGACCATCCATCAGCCAGCAGTCCAGCTCCAAAGTCACCCAAAACTCGCTACTGTTATATTATATCTCTGCTTTTAGCCTTCATATTATAAACAAATCACTGAAAATAATGAAATGATTCACACATCAGAACTCAGCAGAACCTGCTCTGACTAGCCAGAGTGACAGAAACCAGCTCTAACATCCCACAGCCAGGAATACAGTACAAACACACAGCCAGAACCACTGTAAAATCTGCTATTAGCTCTCTGCTTCAGCTTTCTTCTGACAGCAAAAGGGTCAAAACAGCAACGCGATTTACATCACAGCTCAGCAGGACTTACCCTTTGTGTCCAGAGTAAATTTTATGGAGATTCAACAATGATTCAGTCAGTAATCCAGTTCAGAAAACCACCAGTTTAGATCCTGCGTTTACATCCATTTAAATCTCCAATTTAAAGTGCCTCACAACACATGTAGCTACAAACTTGAACTTCTCCTCATGTCTCAAACAGTCCTCTGACAAAAGGTGCTGTTCCAATCCACTACACTGAGTGGACTTAAAACCTTCCCTTAAAAACACAAAAAATCAGGACCTGAAAACACATTTTAAGAGATAAACAACAATAAATGACAAATATTATTATTAATATTATATAAATATTATTATCTGCCTCTCAATTTGTAATTAAAAATAAAGCTGTCTTGCTGTGTATTACAGTTTAGCACTCAGCATGAATCCAAGAGGACAGAGAATCAATTAAAAAACATGGCCGTCTTATGCTAATTGTTTATTTTTACTCAGTAATTACCAGTTGAATGAATCACCATCAAAATTCTTGCACTTTCAGCTCACAGACACTCCAGACTAACAATTTCTGAAAAGATATCTAAGGTGTCACTTGTTTTCAAGATCTCTATAAGCAAAAAATGACAAAATTTTGCAAGCGCTAGGTACATTTTTGATCAAAAATGACCCAAATTCATTAAGGTATCACATTTGTGTCAGCATTTACATGTCAAATAATGGCACATCTGAATATCTCAGGGTCTCCTGAAAATAACAACATATGCCTTGTGTGACTGTCTCTTGTAAATACTTTAGAATTGCAATTGTAATTGACCTAAAATACCCCTAATTTACCCCAATTACCCTAGGATTCTAAAGGTTAAAGACGATTGCTATATTAAGTTATTGGAGTATCTGGATTGACAGCATGTCTTTACTGTAAAAATAACACATTTAACATTACATTAATTGTTTTCAAAACATAGTGTCCGACTGAGCTTCGTATGTCCTGCTCTATAAACAGATACATGTAACCAGGAGGAATGGCTGGACTTTGGTGGCAAAAAGTACTATGTCTCTACTGGAAAGAAGAGCTGGAGTGAGAGCAGAGAGGACTGCAGACAGAGAGGAGCAGACCTGGTGATCATAAACAGCAGAGAAGAACAGGTGAGAGAGAGCATGTGCATGTAAGAAAGCTACCATTTTCAGCAATATATTCATGCTGTGCAACCATGTTTACAGGAATTTTTGCTTAAAACACTGTACGGAGATCGAGCTTGGATTGGTCTGACTGACACAAAGACAGAAGGGGACTGGAAATGGACAGACGACTCAGCACTGACCATTAAGTAAGTGACTAAGATTTTTCCTTCTCCTCTCATGAAAACACACCAAGTTAAACTAAACGAACTCTAAACATTCTTCCTTACTTGAACTTGAACAGAGGAGTAAATGTATGCAAATTGTTTTACTATGTTATTTTCTTATTTGCCCAGGATTTTGTTGCTCTTATATTCTACATTATATTAAACCTAACTGAACATATAATATGAAACATATCTGAGCACATAACATTAAACCTGACTCACTAATCAGAACCTGGTTTTGTTTCTCTGGGTTACAGTTTCTGGTGTCCAGGTGAACCAAATGATTCAAATCATGAGGACTGTGCGGAGCTTTTGAGTATGACAGATAGGAAGTGCTGGAATGACATTCCATGTTATCTCAAAGAAGGGTGGGTCTGTGAGAAAAGTGCTTAAGTTATAGAGAGATCGCTTCTGAAGAAAAGGCTCCATCACAAAACAAGCCAAATGTAATGGATAATGTAACCCTACACACTTAAAAGCAGGAGAGTTTCTAAATGGTGCCTGTAATCACTGTTATAAAATACACTTGGAGGTCACATACACAAAAAAAGAAACTTAGAAAGGGTCACATGACTGCACAAACAAGACAGTATTGTCTGTGAGATGGTGCATTGATAAGAGAGAAGTCACTATCAGGTACATATTGGGTCATTAATAAAGTTATTGTTATTTTAGCTGCCTATCACAACATATTGGAGTTCAGTGGATTAATGTAGTGGTTCCTAACCCTGTTCCTGGAGTACCCCCCACACATTTTCATGTTTCCCCTGCTCCTAACACACACAATCCAACTAATAGCACAGCAACCCTTTTATGACGAAGTGGATGTGTAGAGAGCTGGAAAACACTACAATGTGCAGGGCAGGGGGAATTCCAGAAACCACTGGATTAGTGAATATGATCAGGAGGTATGTATTTACATCTAAATCATCCGATTTGCATGTCTATATCCTCAAATTAGGGCTGAAACTCTGAACTTTGAGCTCATATTATTTCATTTCAACTCCAATATGCTGTAACAGACAGCAAAAAGAACTATCCTTGTTTACATTCAAATATTTTTGGACCTGACTATATGTGATCCTATGAGTGCCAGATGTCAAACACTTAAGCAACAGAACACGAGAGGGAGTGTGTTATCGCTAATCTGCGATAACATACAACCTCGAGTGTTCTATTGCTGTTATACAACAGTTGATTAAATAAAGTAAAAAATTAATAAACCAGGCCGTGAATGCAGCATTTAATAAGTTTTAATGTTAGCAATTCCTTTCGCCAAATTATAGTTCCTTAACAAGCAGCTTGTTGTTACGTCAGAGTAACGAACTCCGCTCACTCGCTGCACAGTCTGCTGTAAACCTCGCCTTCTGAAGTACAGACTGAGCCATAAAACTGCTGCAATATCAAGTTTAGCTCAGTGTTGTCTTTTTTTTCTAGATCAGTATTAATGTTGTTTTGTTCCAGCCAGTCTGTAAAGCATCTTACAGCCCATTTTGTTTGGTGAATGGTATTCGGTTCATTTCCGGCTGATTCCACGTTGTTAAGATGTTCTTCTGTCACAGCTGCCAACTAAAAAGCTTGCTCAGTGGTGATGACAGTTTCAGAATTTAGTGTAGACTCATCTTCAGAGTCTGACCAAATCGGCTGTCGGTCAAATGTGATCTTAAAAGTATCCATTTTCTGTTGTGCACAAAGTAAGAAGTAAAGACGTGCAAATGGCTTGAGTGTCTCCTACAGCTGTCAAAGTTGTTGCTTAGCAACAGCATCTCAGCAGAGTAATACAGTGTTTGTGAAAAAAAAATGTGATGTTATGATGAAATAACAGCACAGTTAGAACGCTTCTCAACCAACTGTTATATAAAGCCATATAAGTAATACACAATATATTGACCAGGATATGTCAAAACCTGTGCCTGCATTGAGACTGACCTCATTAACTCTTTAACCACATTATCTACACAGAAAAGCAAGCAAACCCACCTCAAGACAAGCAGGGAAAGCTGTTAGGGCTTCAACGTTACAGTCAATAGCACTTCAAATGTTTTTTTTTTTTCTCTTTTGTTTTGTCTTCATTAATGTATCCACATCAGGTGTACTCAATATGAGTATATTAATCCCAGAAAAAAGATCAGAGGTGACTAAAAAATCATGGTTATATCCATCTGAAATGGCCATGTTGCATTATGTGATGCAGTATATCACAAAGACAGCTCTTGCTGTCTAGAACTAAGTAGGTTTTATAAGTGAGGCCCTTTGAGATTTTCCTCATTTCTTTTTCTCTTGTCTATTAGTCACATTCTCATGCATTCTGTTTAAATCCTTAATTAAAACATCCCACAGAATTCACTGCGTCACACATCACCTGTGACAATGCAGACTCAGAGAGGTGTGAGGGATCCATATGCAGGTTTATTAACAACAAGGCAGTAAATCAGTCCTATGGCTCTGGCAGACAATGCAGAAAGAACAAAAGAGCAAAGGCTGATTCCAAGAAGTCAGGCAGAGGTTCCAAACACCAGTGGGTCAAACAGACCTCTGGTGGCCAGTTGGGGAATTACTGACATCACCAAACATAATCGCTCTTCATTAAATTTTTAAGGTACTGATTCATTGACTTAACATTCACTTAAGTAAGATCTGCTACTGTATTAGCTCAAGTGAGGTTAAGTGTTAAATGGAGGGATGAGGGATCCAGTCAACATAAATGTAGATATAAATGAAAACAGCAGAACTGAAGTCTTACAACAATTTCCATTTCACACAAAGCCAGAGCAACAAAATTTTGAGTTGCTACATTCAAACAGGGTTTTATGTAGCAAACTACTCCATCTGTTGTATAGTCGAATAATCTATCGATTACTGAAACAAATGATCGATTAATCGGATTATGAATCACTTCATTACCAAACACCTTTTATGTAGCTATTGGGTTTTAAATTTAGCTTGAGGTTGTTTTATGCATTTAATAACTAACAATGAAGACAGTAAGGATGAATAACATTTAAGAAATCACTGTTTTAATGAACTTTTTTGTTAATACAAAAGATAAAAAATAAAACTCCAATATATTTTTCCTGTCAAAATGTATAACCAAGGATGTGCAAAGTAGCAGCAATGAAATATAACAAAACTAAATCAGTTTTCCTTTAATTAAGTAAATAAAAAATCAATCTAAATTTCAATGTTAAATTTAGACAGTACAGTCTGTGCTGTGTGCACTCTGCTGTCTGTCTACACTTTGCTGCAACTAAATTCTATAGTCACAGGTCTTTAGTGAAACGGAGAAGAGTCAGTATCTCTCAGTGCTCTTGTGAGAGTCTTGCTCTCCTCTGAGAGAAGACGCGCTCTGATAGAGTGGATGGGAAAGTGGCGAATGTTTGTGGCAAACGTCTCTATGAACAGTGAAATTTAACAATTTTGTGAAAACATTTCATTTCAATGGTAATCCTTTGTCCAGCTACCTAAACTGTTAGCGAGTGGTGGCCAGCATTCGCGGAAAACAGAAAACTGTTTGTAAACGCTCTCCTATGTTCGCTGAATCTGAACGCACCGGTGGCCTCAACGTTAAGACGACGATGCAGTGTTTAAAAGTGTAAACGTTATCTGGAAAGTGAACAGGGTAAATAACTCTAAATAATAGTAATAGTTACTTGGTTTCTGACGATTCCAGAGAACAGCATGTCGAAAATGAAAATGTTACAGCTCGGTTCATAACATGAAGTAAGTGGCTTTTAGCAATAACATTAGCTAACTAACTCGATAGCACAACTATCGCCGCGTCCCAAACCACACACTTCTGTACTTCATACACTACACTAATGAGTGCACCTCTAATGGTATATGTGCTATTTTCACACACTATTTAGTATGCTAGTACGCGGTTTGGGACGGTGCGTATCTTACCGAGATGAATCTTCTTCATCCAGTGAGCCGACAAGTTTCCTCTTGAGAGGCTCCAACCTGGACGATGTGCTCTCATGCCAGCCAAGGTCAGCTTTACAAACAGCACAACTGACAACCTTGTTTCTAAGTTTAGCTCCCACACTTTTGAGGATTTTGTTCTTGAGGCTGCCATCACGCTGTTGTTAACTCTCCAGTGAGCAGTAATGTCAAAATGTCCCTAGTGAGCGTGAGAAAGACACATAATGACGTCACCAACTAATCGACTACTAAATTAGTTGCCAATTAATTTGGTCGTCGATTTTATTCGACTAAGGCAAATAATCGTTGCACCCCTAGATCTCAGTATATCATATATTAGAGGAGATCAGTCATAAGCTCTAATTTTAACAATTAGCAATGTTTTTGTATTATTTATATTGTTAAATATTCTTTGCCGTTTTCTTCACATTGTTTCTGATTATTGAATATAATTTGGTAAATTAAATCAATGCATGGTTATCAATGTGGTCTCATGTTTGTACATGGATAAATCATTCCTCATGTTGGTTGTGACACTGTTGCATGTTTTTTATACAGTTTTATTTCATATTGTATATTGATTATGATGTTTATTGGATTTCACATGTTTATCTGTATAATAAGAAAATTAGAAATTTTGTTAGATGAAATTTAAGAGAAGAAATAAAAAAAACTACGTTTGTAATTTTTTGTTCCTTTTTATTTAAGAGAATCATTAAGCTTGTTTTTTTAAACTCAAACTATTGAAATTACTGTAGTACTAATTTTATTTCATTGTTACGTTCTGGTTGGAAACAAAAGGGTTAAATTTTTCAAACACCCAATGGAAAATTATCCCATCAAAATATTACGATTATATGTGTCTGTATAACTGATCAAGGCTAGTCATGTACTGGTTAGCATTTTTGAGTTATGTTCAAAATTTGTTAAAATGATCACGACTGAAACATTTGGTAAAATTGTGAAAGTGTTCTGATTGTTTTGGTGGTGACAAAATGGAATTGTTAATCATTTATTTTAATAAAATAAACCTAATAAAAGTCTAAGTTCATTCAAAACATAAAGATATTAGTCTAAAGTCCAAGTCAGGTGAAAGTCTGAAATGTCACACAGAGACCAGCTACAAACTTTAGATGGGAGACAACTGTAGTCTTATCAACATAAGGAGGCTATCTTACTGGTTCTTGACTCACATCGATGGTCATGCAATATCCGAGTCACGGCACCAGATGTAGAATTTTTAGATCCCTCTTTCTTTAGAAACAGGACCAGGAGGCCAGCCTTGCATCTGTAGCATTGATCTTTATTTCTTCATTGTGCACATGGTTCACAGACGACAAGCTGACCTGCTCGACATAGAAAATGTCTATGTTTATATAGGCTGGCTCAGGCACACTGTTGCCTGTACATTGTCAAATTAGGTACAACAACAAAAGCTGTTCTTAACCTATAATAGACAGCCAGGAATAATTGTTTACAATGTCCTCCCATTGTCCTCTGTACAGCTCACATAAAACATACACTGATTACACATAACACATATATATTATAACACATATTGAACGTAATATTACACATAAAACATATAATACAGCAGATCCCTGTGACCGGAAGGTTGCTGGTTCGATCCCCTCGGCTGACAGTCCATGACTGAAGTGCCCTTGAGCAAGGCACCTAACCCCCAATTGCTCCCCGGGTGCCGTAGATAGGGCTGCCCACCGCTCCAGGCAAGTGTGCTCACTGCCCCCTAGTGTCTGTGTTCACTAGTGTGCATGTTTGTGGGTGTTTCACTGCACGGATGGGTTAAATGTGGAGGTCTAATTCTACAGTCTGCAAACACAGTTGGCTGATGGTTCTGAAAAAAAAGGAAAGCCAAGATGTGGTGGCTGGCTTCACATGTCTTGGAGGAAGCCTCTATTTGCTTTTGCCCTCCTGGTATTGTGTGATTATGGGATTCGAACAAACTGGGGAGGAAAAAAACACCCCAGACCGGCCTCAGGGATTCCCAACTTGCAGCCACACAAACAACCACTTTTGTGTGTTTCTGCAGATTTAAGGATAATTTGGTAGCTACCGAGTGCCGGATGTCAGGCTAAAGAGAGGAAAGCTGCAAACAGAGTTGTGACTCAGTTCGACAGGTTTAGACACACATTCACTGTGTTTAGTCTCTGAGTGACAGTATAAGTTGCTGAGTTCCAAAGCTTCATTCAAAAAGACCCCTGAGCAAACAGCACAGAGCTGTAGTTACTCGTTTCCAGTTCCCACGCAGATGAAGCCCAGCGCTACGTATTCACTGCTGTATTTCTTCCATTCTGGTTATGCTTATGCTCGCAATAAAATATAAACATAACTAGCATTTTGTCTGAACAATCAATGAGCAACATAAATAAAATGTTTTATGTTTGCAAATAATCAAATTAAATCAACAATATGTGTCATATTTAAAATTACCTTTGGTTAAATGTATATTTTTTTAACGAAATTTTACATAAAAACTGCAGTACTGCCTCGGCCCACTGGGGGGCTGCAGCCCAAAGGCTAAAAACCAGCCTGAGGTTCTAATTAATCTTTGCATAAAGGTTTAACTGAGTATAATCTGTTTGATGTTCACTGGTTCCAAAATTCAAACATCCCCTGAGAGCAGAAGTGTTTTCCTTTACAGTGGTGCTTGAAAGTTTGTGACCTCTTTAGAATTTTCTAGATTTCTGCATAAATCACACAAGTCCTTAAAGTAGATAAAGAGAACCAAATTAAACAAATGCGATAAAAATATTAGACCTGGTTATTTATTTATTGAGGAAAATGATCCAACATTACAGATCTGTGAGTTGCAAAAGTATGTGAACCTTTGCTCTCAGTATCTGGTGTGACCCCCTTGTGCAGTAATAACTGCAACTAAACGTTTCCGGTAACTATTGTGGTGTCTGCTGCAGGGTTGTCTGCTGATGACTGTCTGTATGTGACTACTTATTGAAGTAATCGAATGACGTCTTGCTTCGTTGATGAAGACAGTCTGTTAAAGTATAAATTATATTTTGAACTAAGCATCAACTAGGAACAACTCATATAGCATATGGGGGTTCACTTTAGTCAGACTGGGGCTGCAGCGAAGCTCAAAAATACATTATATTTAAATAATAAATTATCAGAGATAAACAGGTTTTTACTCCCTACTTAAGTGCTGCATCCTTACTCTAGATATAACCAAAATAACAGGGTCATTGCCAGGTCAGTTTTAGGGCCTGGTGATGACACTGAAGCCTAGCTCAGAGGTCATTGGGCAGAAGGCAGGAAACACCCTGGACAGGTAACCAGTCCATCACAGGGCATCTCACCCAACAAATGTACATTATCCACATACACATTATCTAAACCGCTTATGGGGGCCAAGTACAGCCTATGTGTGGTTTAAGACTAAATTTATTTCAAGTTAATTTTCTTTGTATAGCCTGTTTTACATTCAATACTGACTCAAAAGATACTGACTCTGGACACATTGTGAACAAATTACTCTGATCACTCAAACTGCATTTGGAGGTGGTCAGAGATGGATCTTGACCACATTTTCCACAAGCATAAACAGAGAGCATTCCCACTATCTGATCTCACGAGGAATCCAGCCAAAGTTTATCCAGAGATGATCCAGACATGAAACACATGTTAATGCATGGTGTAAACAGGTACAAAGAGGCCTTCAATCATGGATGTAATTGACATTAACAAGATTAAAACACACATATTCAGATTGCATATGTAAGATAAGGTCTGTGATATATGCCTTTGACCCTTCCTTAAAGGTCTAACCAAGAACACATTATGATCAGGAGAGGGCGCTGTTCACTAAAGGGGTTTCGGTGCATCTTTTTAGTTTTTGGAAAATGCACATTTCACATGACTGTTACTATTCATTTATTTGATTTGTGCATTTAATGCTTTGGCTTTGGTAGAGGCATATGCTGTATACTTTAATGTATTGATTATAGTGGTACAAATCCAGCTTTATTACACGAATATCTAAACATTTTAGAACCTTCAGAAGATAATGTTCAGAAGAAAGTAAACATTGTATACATTATACTTTAAACATTAAACCCTTCCATACCTCACCTACCTATCTTACCCCAATTCTGTAAACTTTTCTCCAATATAGAAGTATGAATTACATATAAATATTATCTCTTGTCCCCCTGAGAAATGCCTGTAGTGTTTAACTGTATAGTATTTTAATTGATTTAGTCATTTATACATTGCATGAAGTATATAACTAAAGCACAACTGCCCAATCTTATCCATAAAGAGCTGGTGTGACTGCAGATTTTCATAAGAACCAAGCAGGAGCTCAGCTCAGTTGGTTAAAGACTGAGACTGAGAGACTGAGACTCTAAACTTGCCTCAGTCAGAGACCCTCCCCAGGGGGAGACGGCAATCCTTGGTGTAAAAAACGTAAGAGAGTGAGATTAGAAAGACCAGAGGCTCTGAGTAGATGAATAGGAGAAAAAGAGGAAATACCTTCGAGTACCTTCAACAAGCTGCTGTTTCGTGGACGTAGATATAACAATACAACAAACTATATGACAAACTGACTGTCCGATATTTTTTATCTTCAACATTTTGTAAGATATGTCCACTTTTAAACAATCCACAACGTGTATAGTTTGAAAAAACAAAGATTTTGTAAGACAAGTAACGCCAGATATTGCGACAGGCAGGGTTCATTTATGGTCCGGTGCCAGCATCTCTGGAAAATTGGTTTTCTTACATGACCAAATGGAGACAGTCCAACCAACAAAAAAGATTAAATACTGTGGAAAAGTACATAATAGACAAATGGTACAAAAACGGAACGCTGTGTTATTTCTCAGACATCAGCCCATCACCACTACCTTAATGACAATGTAAAAAAAAATTAATTGTCAAGATTTAACTTACCTAAGATGTGCTAATCGCTGTTGTCGGAAGAAAACCTCGTATCTCCATTTTTGTCGTTTTCCAGTTTTTGACATAATTTTAAAAGTATTAAAAGTAAAGTAGGTTTTTTCCTTTTCCTGTAAAGTTACCATTTTGGAGATACAAGGTTTTCTTCCGACAACAGCGATATTCTTGTCAAATTAGCTTTACTGATAGCAATTTCTATTCTTTTATACCAGAAAATGAGCTGAAGCAGGACACAATAGCACACATTTAATTAATTGGGAAGCCAGCAAACATCCAAACTGTTCATTTTATTTCATAATCATCAGACATTCAAAGGTATGCGCAGGTTACATAACAGCTTGTAGCGCAAAGTAACTCAGAAAATGATCTCTAACAAGCTATAGCAGCAGCAGAACTGAACAGCTGTAGTTTGTAACCATCAGTATTTCAGTGTATTATAATAGCAGTGATCAGTCATGATTTCTTTAAAACTGACTTATGTAACATGCCAACTTGTTGTGTTTTGAATGCTGGTATGTCATCCAGCATGAACGTGCTTGGTAACAACTAAACCAGCATCAGACCAGCATATAATGCATCATAAACAGCATGTTTTAGTATAATGGACTCTAAAAGGTTAATGACATACAGACTAAGCTGCTACATAGCGCCCCACAAATCACTTTTTAGTTATATACAGAGAAAGCCTGTGTCACTATTGTGACACATTTGATAGAATTATCTTTCTATATCAGCACAATAAGCCACCCAAAAGGAGTTAACCATTTAAAAACACACATAAACTGCATGGTGCAAGCAGAAAGGAGGAAGCAGTCGAATCTGTACTTCCACACTGCGGGAATAAAACAAGAGGAAGTGGCGAGACGCCTGAGTGCTCACATTTGGCCAGCAACACTGTAGATTGACAGAGAAGCCATCCTTCCCAACTGGAGACCAGAGGCCAGATTTACAAAACTGTATTAAGGAAGGAAAATCTTCTTATTTCTTATTTTTTATTTTCTAAAAAAAAAACTTTTAGGAATTTCTTCATTTCCTTCTTAATGTGTCTCCTAATAATTGAAGGAATGTACTACTCTGTAATGAGTTTAGTGCTGTGTTATATGTAATTATATGCAGTATTGTGTGTGCCGGTACTGTGATTGTATTTAGAACCTTCTGTTCTGCCTGTTTTTGTTTATCCCTACTTGGTCATGTCTTTCACACCTGTCACTTGTCATGCATAGTCTGAGCCTAATCTTGGCATCAGTCCAGCTACAAAACTGTGCCAGTCCATTGTTTTACGGGCTGGTTAGGTATCTGGTACCTGCGCGCAAGAAAGAAACTTAATTATAAAAACAGTTATATTCTGTTTTCAAATATTTTCTTAACCTTATGACAGTCTCACACTTGTCTTAGATTGATTTTGTTTTACCCTTATTTTGCTGTCCTCGGGTCCCGATGTGATTAAACTGAATAACTAGTTAACGTGAATGTGGCATAAATTCTGGTAACCTGTAAAATGTAACATGATATTGATAGTCTACATGACAAATAACCTACATAGCCTACATACAAAAACTTTTCTTAAGAAAATAATAAAGTCTTTCTTAAGCAAATATTTGACTTTTACGAGAATTGCTTTTCAGAACATTGGGCCTCATTCACCAAGTTTTTTCTTAAATTTGTTCTTGAGAAAGGTCCTAAGAAAAGGTTTTATTATATATGCTGATAAATGAAAACTGGTGTTTTGTTTCCTCATCTTAAAAATGAATATAGTTTCTGCTATTCACTCTCATTAAATACGTTTCTCACAGATTCCAACTACAGGGTAAGAACAGGGACAATCATTCCAGGATTGTAAACTACTAGATCCAGCACCTCTGAAGCCAGTTATAGCACAGTCCTCATTTCCTCCCACATCATTTGGCTCCCCCGTCCACCAGAACCTGAAACACAATAATGAATGTCTTCACTATTTCACATCAACATCTTCAGTGAGCAGGAATGGAAAAGTGCTGCATGAGCAGAGTTCAGTTCAGTGGTCTCTTACTCAGTGGTCAGTATTGAGTTGTCCACCCATTTCCAGACTCCCTCTGTTTGAATGTCCGTCAGACCAATCCAAGCTTCAGTGCCACTAAATGTTTTACTGATAAATTCCTGTGAATGTGGTAGCAAAGTAAAAAGAAAAAAAAAAACAGTTAAGGGGCAGATTTACGAACACTTTGCACCATGGTTTTAAAGATACAAAGTTTACTAAATAGGCGCATCTGCTCTTTAGCGCCTGTAAAAGGATGATATCGGCAGTTGCTGCTCTCTTGTGCTTATAATGCAGCACCTATTCTTATTTACCAAAACTGATAATAAATACTGACTGTGCGCTTTATTATTTAGTAACTTTTTTTTGCCGTTAACATTGTTGTCATTGTTGTTGCTGAGAGACAGAGAAAGAAAGTTTACAGGACACATTTATTCATATTACACATAACTATTTATGGCTGAAAAACACACTTTATGATGAAAAAAGCATTTTCTTTGTGAATGCCATGTCATAGTATTCTGAATTTGATGAAGGAAATAAAAAACTGAACCTATTCTCTTTAGTAAAACAGTGTTTTAAACTGGTATTTCCTAATACTGTGAGTATATTTTACACTTATTAAAGTGTCATAAGAGTAGGTTGTGTGTTAACAATGATTTGACTGCTTTCTTTCCCAAAGTATCATAAAATTCTTTAGCTCTGCAAATGCTAAAGCTGTTCACTAGTTAATTACTCTGTCATTTGTTTGGCTTCTTGTTATGGTTTGATGCACTGCATGTAGCTAAGATGACATGTTCACCACAAATTCAAATCATACAGTTCCCAAACAAGTAAGAGGCTCTCAGTAAAATTAAACAAGGATTTTACAATATTTTACAATATTTTACACACAAATTCTAAAACCACTCTTTGGTTATTAGTCATTATTTTGACCTACTAAATCAAAACCTTGACAAAAATATTTTTGACACACTATTTAGTGATGTAGTATGCAGTTTCTACTTATTCTCCTACTGCACAGCATCAAGCTTCCATACAAAAAGCACATAAGTCAAATGTGTTCACTTGCATTAAAGTTCTTAGTAGATAAGCCACTAAATTGGCCACCCTGTCACTAATTAGTGCCTCTCTTAGTAAATCTGGCCCTAAGAGTGCTTCATTATCAGTAACACTTTACTTAATTCCTGCTACATAACATTAACAACACCACGTTCACATGGCAGGTTCAGTAATGTAACAGTGTCATGGTACCATTACAAGTAATCGTCATGACGGATGTCATAAGTTTGATATCATGACGACTAACCAGAATACACAGCAAAAAGTAACTTATGTAGCAGGGCTACTTCGTTATCCTTGTCTGTCTCAGTCTCTTTCTCTCCTCGTCTCACTAGCACATCATCTCACCTGTTCTTCTCTGCTGTTTATGATCACCAGGTCTGCTCCTCTGTCTCTGCAGTCCTGTCTGCTCTCACTCCAGTTCTTCTTCTCAGTAGTGATGTAGTAAAAACTGGAGTTGAAGTATCTCCAACCTTGTTTGGAACATAAGCATAAAGATGAACACATGCATAAATGCTGAACACAGTGTTATCATGTCTTCTGATAAACTACTGGTATTTTCATGCTTCTTTATAGAAGGTTTGACCTCCATCTCAACTCTTGTTTTCAGGACTGCACTGTCATTCAGTCTTGTTGTTCTCACTAATTGATTCATTACAAATAACAAATTAGAATTGTTTGAGGCCTGTTCAACTGCTCTTGTTCTCCTGGCTCAATGCTTGTTTACTCTAACAGGATACACCAATGTGGTATATATAACCTTGTGTCTCGATTTTTATATTTTTTATTGTCGTACTTGAAAACACCAGCTGACCTTTACCTTGTGTCAAAATTTCATGATGAATTTAACAAAAGTTTTCTGTAAAGTGAATTTATGAAATACTGGTCCACAAATATTCACTTACCAAGTTGCAAAAGCCACGTCTGAAGTCTGTCTCTCTCTCTTGTCAATGAAGTGCTACTGGTCTTTAACTGGTCTCTCTCCATAGTCAGGTTAGTGTTTTTGGTCTGTAACTGGTCTCTCTCCATAGTTAGATTTGTATTTTTGGTCTGTAACTGGTCTCTCTCCATGGTCAGGTTGGAATTTGTGCCCTGTAACCGGTCTCTCTCCATAGTCAGGTTGGTGTAACTGGTCTGTAACTGGTCTCTCTCTACAGTCAGGTTGTCAAACTTAATGAGCAGCACTGTGATTGCAGCCAACACAATAACACACAGCAGCCCCAGACACACTGCAGCCAGTTTGTAATATCTGATATCTACAGCGTCTCCTCCTAGGGAAGAATGGACACACATATATATTTGCTTTAGTCTAATTTTTAATACCCATAATAGACATTTTGGCCTGGACAGCCTGATCACAAAAGTGTTTCACCTGGATTCTCTCATTTCCTATCTCTTTGTGACTAACAATATTAGGCCACACAAACATACTTCCTAATTTTTTAAAAATATTTTTATACATAGACCTGGTAACACAATGTCTCAATGCAGACTGAGGTAGATGATGTAATGATGACTTTATAAATCACCAATTTATCCATATAGATTTTTAATTTGATTTAATTGTTGTATTACCAAAAGATATTTTTATTTGATTTATTTGATTCCGTTATTATTTTTTTTTAGTTAACTCTTTACTGAAGGCCAGCATTTGTAACCATTAATATGGAGTTTCCCTTTGCAGCTATAACAGCCTCCATTCTTCTGGTAAGGTTTTCCACAAGATTGTGGAGTGTGTCTGTGGGAATTTGAGCCCATCAGTCTAAAGAGCATTTGTGAGGTCAGACACTGATGTTGGACGAGAGCACCTGGCTCACAATTTCTGTTTTAGTTCATCTTAAAGGTGTTCAGTGGGTTGAGGTCAGGGCTCTGTGAAGGCCACTTAAGAGTTTTCACAACAAACTCGTCAAACCATGTCTTTATGTAGCTCACTTTGTGCAGTGTGGCACAATCATGCTGGAACAGGAAAGAGGCATATAGTTGTCTAAAATGTCTTTCTATGCTGTAGCATTAATTTTACCCTTCACTGGAACTAAGCGGCCCAAACCCTGAACAACAGCCCCAGACCATTATCCCTCCTCAACCAAACTTTACTGTTGGCAACATGCAGTCTGGTAGACAGGGTTCTTCTGGCATCTGTTAAACTCAGGTTCATCCATCAGACTGCCATATAGTGAAGCATGATTCATTCATCCAGAGGACACATTTCCAGTGCTTCAGTGTTCAGAGTTCAGTGGCAGTACACCACTCCAGTCTACATTACCCTTGCAAAAAAGTATACTTTAAGTTCATTTCATTAAGTAAACTTAAGTAAAGTTCAAGAATATTTCCCAAGTATACTTTATAGAGTAAGTATACTAATATCGATGTACTGGTCGTATACTTGCAAGTGCACTTTTTCAACATTTCTTGGGAATAAATTGGCCTAATTTAGTTTACAAAAGTATACATTTAAGTATTCTTTAGGTGTAAGAGTAGAACACTTTGAGTACACAACTAGATCTTATCTTAATATAATATTCATAGTTTACTACTTATATATTATTTTTGCACTTTAAAGTATACTACTAGGTTTCTATTTAGGTATTATTTTTTATGTTTGAAATATACCTTTAACAGTACTAACTTTAAGTAGACTTTTAGTTAACTAAACACTACCAGTGGACTACACATATAAACATTCACAGTCATACTCGGGATTAAGAACATATTTGTTTTCTATATAAATTGAATTTTTCAAACAAATATTGTGCCAAAATATAAGAACATAAATTGATATTCAAGATCAAAACAAAACACAACACACACAGTCTTTAGGGACGTTAGAATTTGTGACACGCAACCTGTCTGAAATCAGTTCCTCTGTTGATCCTTTTTTTATTGGTCTCTCCAACACCTTTACAGTTGATTTTTTGCTACTCATAAAACATATACAAAAAATACTACTATTCAAGTTCCGAATTATGTGTTTGGCCTGGGGCAAGAAAAATCAGACCTGTTACCAGAAACTAAAGGTGTTCCTCAGGGCTAAATCCTTGGACCAGTTTTATTCAATATCTATATTAGTCAAATCGCCACTTCCATTGTGAACTGCACAATGCATCTATATGCAGATGACGCTGTTTTCTCTAGCTGTACATCGAGAAACACACTGGCTTTTGTTTATTTATAAAGCACTCATTGGAAAAAATGCCACTGTATGTCACACCATGCTGTCTGTAAATGACAGAAATGATCAAACTCACTTTTGATCACAATCCACTGACATTTGATGCAAAAACTATTGTTTGTTTCAATCTTCCTGAGGAGAAGCAGTCAGCGCTTATATTAATTCAAAATATATAAACATCTATCTTTTAAATAAGTGTGAAGAGGGAATTATCTAATCTTACCTGTGTGCTGAGTTTGTAGGTTGCTCTTTGTGTTGATGTCCTCCACCTCTATGTTGGGCTTATGGCCTTTAATAGCATCTGCGTTCTTATAGATTTCCATCACCATCTCAACACGCTTTCTTCTATCCAGCTTATCCATGTGCTTTACACCATTAGGAACACTCTGAGACATCTAATCTATAAGACTCAGTAAAGCGCTGAATAAGTGCTTTGGGTGGACTTTGATAGCATGGATTATCTACTGTGGTCAAATAAGGAAGTCATTATTGTGCTGCTGTCAAATAAAGAAGTCAGGAGTGTTTCACCTTTTTTGACAATACAATAGGAATTGAATCCTCATTAAATAGATGCTCAGTGGCAATGACGCATTATATTTTATTTAGTCTAAGCCTTTCCATTTCATCATTTCAGACAATTCTCTACAGATGTGAATCACTTTAAATGCATGTAATGTTAATGATAGGATCTCTAACAGTATGATTAGTGCAAGATACATGGGTTGCTCCTGTAAAACCAGCTCCAGTGGCAATTTTAGGTGTGTATACATGGGGTAGCCATTGGGTAGCCATTGGGTGGCCATAGTAACTTTAGGGGGTCCAAAATCAATACATGTAATGATCAAAAATAGCCCAGAAAACAAGATGAACTCCTACTGCATCCGCTTCAAATACATATCCTGTGTCATAATTGCTATACTTTCAACGATTCAGATTAACTGATATAGCTAGCGGCTAACCGGTCTGACAGCAGCAAGTTAGCTTTGTCTTTACTCACAACTAAAAGGTTTTAGTAACTTAAACAGTACAATATTGCACCGAAAATGGCCAGGTGATGTTCTTAAAAGGTTGGTCAATATAGTGAGAGAAAATCACTGGGACTTCAACTGGCTACTCTCACCAATGGCTACTCTCATTGACTCTCCAACTGCCAAGGCGAGGCACAGTTGAACTTCAACCTCATTTACTACTCAAGTGCATTTGCCACTGTAGTGAACTTATTTTTAATCTTGAACTGATAGAGACTTTTTGGGCAAAGTTAAACATTTTGTTTAAGATACAAAGAGCAATCCACAGACACCAGGATGTCTGCTGAATATCTGAGTATGTCCCCCACAGAGCTCTAAGGACACTGTCCCAACCCCCTCAGATAGGGGGACTTACCTCAGAACCATCTTCCCTCTCAACTGACCCAGTAGGTCTGGAGACATTTTGGACTTAACAAAAGTAAATTCTGGACACAAACTAAGTTTTATGACTTTTGGAAATTTTCACACACACACACACATACTGGTTTCCATGTTGGATCGGGACCAAGTTTCTGTTCATCATTTGCGGGGACCACCCTTTCTAAAGGTTCTAGACGTATGAAAAAAACACTGACTTTCTAAGCCTATACACGACTTGAAACATCAGATATGACAAAGTAATGTTTTCACCATGCTACATGGGGACTTATGAGAAAACTAGTGAGCATGGCTGATGGGGACCAAATTTACATATTATTTGCATAATTCACACAAATTCTCGTTTGATTTGTGGGGACCTTGAAAAAACCATAAATGTATTACTAATGACAAATTACATGCATTTAGATCAAGTAAATTATCAAATAATGACAGATGAAGCAGTGAAAGGCTATTTCTATTCAAATACAAAGGACTGAAAGTGCAGTGAATTAATGTCTGGATATGTTTCAATCCATATCATACTCAACAACTCAAACCTTCAAAGCCTTCTGCTTTTCATTGTTAAAGATACTCTCTTTAATTCTCACACAGTCATACCTAATTTTTTAAATATATTTTCAACCACTCAACCACCCAACATCAGCTAACTACTACTTGCTTACCTCACATTTCTTATCACCAAGGGGAACCGTCATGACCCTCTATACCCTAAGATATTCTAAAAATAATACTTTCAAAATGAGCAGTTCTAATTTTATCTGATCATCTTTTGGCAATCATGATCTAAACAAATACAAATCTGAGCAAAAAAAAATCAACAAGCCTATTCAGTTTGTATTGGAATGTGAAGCGTCAATTTGAAGAAGCCCCTTTGTCTCCATGCTCGGCTGTGTGCATGCTGTCGTGATGTGAATGCTTGTATGAAATGTTGTTGGTTTTGTGTGGTATGAGGGAATGACTTATACATTTTGACTCCGGCCCATCATCTCCATATTTCCTCTAAAGTGCACACGGAGCTTGTATAATGATGCGATTATTTGTAAGGAGCATTTGGACATTGCTTAAGAAATTAACCGTTTTGTTCAGGTGATGACGCTCGCTGTGCTATTTGCTCATTGCATGTCTAAAGCTGAACTATCATTTAAATTTTTGTTTAAAGTTTTGCAGTACTTTTGGAGAGGAAACAGTAAACTAGGCTGTTTTTTCTTTTTCACACATGGGAAGGGGGGGTCAGAGGGCCGAGGTTTAAGAGTTATGGTTTGCCACTGCTTATCACTGTAAAAAAAACTATTATTGCTATCTACCAATTGAACTTGAAGTTCACTGAAGACATCAAACTCGCATCTAAATTGCAGAATTCAAATTTTAATGAATTCAGTTTCACTTTTTGCCCAACTTTTACAAAGGCATTCTGCATACAAACAAAAAAAAAAACACTGTTTCGGCATAACATTATGACCACTTCCTTGTTTCTACACTCATTGTTCATTTTATCAGCTCCACTTACTATATAGGTGCATTAAATATTTATTTATATGTAAATATGTATGTATGTATATATATATATATATAATATATATATATATACTTTGTTAGCCCCCTTTTACCCTGTTCTTCAGTGCTCAGGACCCCCATGGACCCTCACAGAGCAGGTACTATTTGGGTGGTGGATCATTCTCAGCACTGCAGTAACACTGACGTGGTGGTGGTGTGTTAGTGTGTGTTGTGCTGGTATGAGTGGATCAGACACAGCAGTGCTGCTGGAGTTTTTAAACACTTCAGTGTCACTGCTGGACTGAGAATAGCCCACCAACCAAAAATATCCAGCCAACAGCGTCCTGTGGGCAGCGTCCTGTGACCACTGATAAAGGACTAGAGGATAACCAACACAAACTGTGCAGCAGCTGTTCGAGCTATCGTCTCTGACTTTACATCTATAAGGTGGACTGACAAGGTAGGAGTGTCTAATAGAGTGGACAGTGAGTGGACACAGTGTTTAAAGACTCCAGCAGCACTGCTGTGTCTGATCCACTCGTACCAGCACAACACACACTAACACACCACCACCACATCAGTGTTACTGCAGTGCTGAGAATGATCCACAACCCAAGGGGGCTAACAAAGTATGCAGAGAAACAGATGGACTACAGTCTGTAACTGTAGATCTACAAAGTGCACCTATATAGTAAGTGGAGCTGATAAAATGGACAATGAGCGTAGAAACAAAGAGGTGGTCATGATGTGATGCCTGATCAGTGTAAATGAATCTTTGCAAAACCCAAACTGCCAAAAAACATTTGGCATTTTTTGCCATTATTGATACTTTAGAACAAAATAACAACATAAAATGCTTTTAAAACAGAAAATAAGCTCCATCTCTGTGCTGAGATATGAAAATAAACAAAAATTACCATACCGGAGAGTTGGTCATCTTCACATTATGTATGCTGCCGTTTCTTTTTGTAGGCCGTAATGCGATTGTAAACATAGAATTTTAGGTTCTGCCAGTCTCGGTTTTTAAGAGCTTCTGGTTCGGCCCTTAAGCACCTCTCACAGTCGCTCTTTGCTGGTACAGTGCAAGCTGTTATGAATCGATTCATGTGCCTTTCCACCGCCTGCACCCCTGTCTGCTGCCAGGGTCTTTTTTTATTCTGGGTAGCTTTACCTGAAGGTGGTCAGAAAAACAAATCAGTAATTGAAAGGATAAGGAAGATGAGCTGGAATTCTGATCTGAAGTTTGAATCCTATATCAATGCATACATTATATTTCCCAAAGTATTCACTCAACCCTCCAAATCATTGAATTCAGGTGATCCAATCACTTCCATGGCCACAGGTATATAAACCAAGCACCTAGACATGCAGACTGCTTTTACAAACATTAGTGAAAGAATGAGTCGCTCTCAGGAGCTCAGTGAATTCCAGCGTGGTACCGTGATAGGATGCCACCTGTGCAACAAGGCTAGTCGTGAAATTTCCTCGCTACTAAATATTCCACAGTCAACTGTCAGTGGTATTATAACGAAGTGGAAGCGACTGGGAACGACAGCAACTCAGCCACGAAGTGGTAGGCCACGTAAAATGACAGAGCGGGGTCAGCGGATGCTGAGGCACATAGTGCGCAGAGGTCACCAACTTTCTGCAGATTCAATCGCTACAGAAACCTCCAAACCTTATGTGGCCTTCAGATTATCTCAAGAACAGCATAGAGAGCTTCATGGAATGTCACCAAGCGCAATGCAAAGCACCAAATGCAGTGGTGTAAAGTGCAATCATGCTTCTCCTTCTGGCAGTCTGATGGATGAGTCTGGATTTGGCAGTTGCCAGGAGAACGGTACTTGTCTGACTGCATTGTGCCAAGTGTAAAGTTTGGTGGAGGGGGGATTATGGTGTTGGGTTGTTTGTCAGGAGTTGGGCTCGGCCCCTTAGTTCCAGTGAAAGGTATTCGTAATGCTTCAGCAGACCAAGAGATTTTGGACAATTTCATGCTCCCAACTTTGTGGGAACAGTTTGAGGACGGCTCTTTCCTGTTCCAACATGACTGCGCACCAGTGCACAAGGCAAGGTCCATAAAGACATGGATGAGCGAGTTTGGTGTGGAAGAACTTGACTGGCCTGCACAGAGTCCTGACCTCAACCCGATAGAACACCTTTGGGTCCAACTTCAGTGTCTGACCTCACAAATGTTCTTCAGGAAGAATGGTCAAAAATTCCCATAAACACACTCCTAAACCTTGTGGAAAGCCTTCCCAGAAGAGTTGAAGCTGTTATAGCTGCAAAGGGTGGGCCAACATCATATTAAACCCTATGGATTAAGAATGGGATCTCACTCAAGTTCATATGCATGTGAAGGCAGACGTGCAAATACTTTTGGCAATATAGTGTATCTGAGCCTCTACACAGTATCAATTTTAGCTTTGTTAAAAATGATTTCAGTTGAAATTAAAGCTACTTAAAGTTGAGTTGCTTCTACAGTATATGTAATACTGCAAATTATTACTATGCATCCATCCACTCATTAAACTGCTCGAGCCTCTGTGAACATCCAGGACTGTTGGTTGGTATAGGGGCTATTTATTGCTAATATTTTAGGTATTAAAACAGTTACTGTTACTAATCCCATTTCAAGCACCTAGAAGACTCTACCAACAATCCAAGCAACCCCACCAACAACTACAGATGGATTTCTGAGCATTGTGATCTTGAGATCCATATGCAAACAGAGCAGAGCCACTTAAAGCAGTTGGGCACAGCCACAGTTCTGCAGCAAAGTGTTCAAACCACAAAGTTATTGGTGGAAACATCTTAAAAGGGAAACAGCAAAAAAAAACAAAATTAGCATTAGGTGATTTGGTCCAAGGCCTGGATTTTATTAACTAGGTAAATGCTTTTGCCCAGAAATTGGTGAGCAAAGAGCTCCCTCTGTTACTGTGTTAATGGTTGTTTTAATGAGCAGAGCAACACCAAAATTGCTGACAGCTGCTAATTTAGGCTTTACAGAAGAAGGTAACTGGTGGCTTTGAAAGGAAAAAAGCACAAATTTACAATTTTTCAGGGACAAAATTACCGGGGATGCATCAATAACAGAATAATATAATCAATAACACTGTGTCAGCGATTCAAAGGTGGGCAGAGTTTCTTTTTATGTTCCCATGCCGCTGCCATTACTGCTACCCTAGCATTTTCTAGTTTAATTCGTACACTGACAGTATGTCTCCAAAAAAAGGAACATACATAATCATTACTAACATACAAAATAAAAATGTGTAAAGAGATTACCTTTGGAAGAACACCTCATAGCACTGACTCTTGAAGGTGTCTCATCGTCATCATCTGACGGTGGTTTGTGTCTTTTAGGTGGTGGTGGTGGCATTTCATTCTTCTTGGTGGGTGGAAGTGACTCTGCTGTTGATGGCTCTATAGAAAATATTCAAAATGCATTTTCATAAAGACAAATACTTTACAGGTGCTACAGAATGCTGACAATACATTGAGAATGTTTGAGTTATAATTAGTGCATATAAGTGCATTAAACAATTAAAGCATAAAATTGTGCAAGTGCATTCATCTTATCTTTATAATAATCGGGGTACAATAAAGAGCCACCACAAAAGACAACGTGCCAACCAGCTCACAAAGTTTACTTTACCTGGGCAGTCTAGACGGTTAAAAGTGTTTAGACAAGAAACAGACCTAACCATAAACTACGACTGTCGTGGACTTACAGTATGTTTGATTTAAGTATACCATGAATTATGTTAGATTTTTTTTTTTTCTGTAGCTTTCAAGTCACTATCATTCCATGTGCCTCCCTAAATAATATGCACATTAATATGCGCATCATCATCCATTAGTTAGCTAAATAACTAACCAAAGAGTGCTGAAACTCTTATGTATTGGGATTTCAACAAAAGCAAGATATGAAGTTTATTAGGATATAGGCAGTATACTGTTTAGACAGTAATTTACTGACAAAACATACTATCAACAGTAGATGAACAGTTTTCCTCCTGCACACTCCTGTCTTCCTCATCACTGTGCAGAATGTTTTCTGTGAGAGATATGTAAGTACAGCTTAACAATGTGATTCAACAAAAAGGAATAGAGAATAAACAAATGAAAAAGTCAAATAACTCACCGTCTGGATCTATCCCAGTTTCATCCAAGTTCTTGCCATGAAACTCAGCTAATCTTCCTTGCTCCAGTGCCATTAGAATTTTGCTGATCATGGCGAGCTGCAGAGTCTTCTCAGGCAGCCGATAGAACTCACGATGGATTCTTATGTCATGTCCAAGAAAACTGGCCAGCTGATCCATCTCTGTGTCTGTCATGTTCAGCACTGTTGAAAGGGTTGCGGTATGCTTTCGCAGTCTGGTAGATGTAAGTGACTGGGGGCACCACACGCCTTTGCAAAGCCACGAGTGCAGTCTGAACCTCGGAAATGTGTCATAGCTTCTGGTCTTAGAAACATATAACCATTGTTCTTTAGACCCCCACAAGCCTCTCTCTGCCTAACAAGGAGCTCTAACACACCCAGCATTTTTGGAGTCGGAAGAATTGGAACTGGGTGACCACGTTTTCCGCTAATAACAATCCTTGAGAACTGTCTGCAGAGTTTTTGTTTCCACTTCAGAGAGCGCCCAGTCCACATCCTCATGTGGAACAGATGTGTCTCTTGATGAAAATGCAGATGAGGGCAACTCTCCTTCCCTGCACCAGTTAAAGAGTATGACATGGGCCACACACACCTTTGCCAGCTCCATCCAGGCCTTTGTAGAGGGACTTTCAGAGAGTAAATTGTACCACATATCTTGCAATTGAGTGAGATATGCATGCAGTTTTTGGACATCTTCGGTAAAGAGCATGAGAGTGGGCACATTCCACTTTGCTTCCCTGATGTTCCTCATTGCTGTAGCCGAGATCAGCTCATTCCACTTTTCCTGATGGACATCTTGAAACTCATTGGCATTTTTCACAAGTTCGGCGTTGTTTGAGATTAAACCCTGAGCTTTTAAGAGTTTGCTTACTTTAACCAGGGTATTCCCAAGTTTGTTTGCTAGTGATGGAATCGAGAACTTATTTGTTTCACTGTCATACCCACATGTCAGCTTGACAGCTTTGACAGTCTCAGTTTGGATTTATGAGGTCAGGATTGGGTCAGGATTCATGGCACTAATTACTCCCCACAGTTGTTTACTGATAGTTGAAGGCACAGGCCCTGTGTATGTACACACGGACTGAACACGGTTCTTTCCTGGTTTGGGGGCGACTGATCCAGGTCTAAGTCTACAACTAGGCATATGTCGCCACAGGACCTTTCTTGTAAAAAGTCCTTGCCACTATGCACAGTGCATGAAGTCATTTCCTTGCGCTTCTTTAGGTGGACATTTAAATGGCACTAGTTTCCCCTTTCCTGACTCCATGACAGCAGCATTGTAAGCATAGTTTCCTCGGTGCGAATGTAATCTAGCTGAGTTTTTTTTCCTTGGAACCCTTTGATAAGCTTAAAGCTTTAGCCACATCAGATTTATCTGTGTGTGCATGTTCAGGATGCCTTGCCATCTTAGCATAAGGGATACAGCAATACAAGCAATAATGTCTCTTGTTGTACACTCTCTTCCCACCTCTTTTTGTGCATGCACTAACAACTATGCTGTCATTTACATTCTGACTTGAACAAGGTTCTTCGTCTGATCCAGTCACTTCAGATGTAAGGTTGCGCCTATCAGAGGTCATTTTGTCTGAAGTTGTGGAGTCACAGACAGGGGAACTCACTGAGCCAGAGACATCCAGTAAATCATCATCATGAGACTTATATTTTGGTTTAAGGCTACCATCACTCTCACTTTCAGAAGTGGTATCTGGAATGTAATCATCTGAACAGTCTGGTGTAGAATCATCTTCACCCTCTGATTTAGAATCGAACAGCTCACCAGAATTTTCAAGATCTGTGTCTTTTCTCTAAAAAAACAAAAATAAAATCATTAGAAATATTTAAAGCGGTAACAATTAGTTAAACAGTTTGTCAGTAAATTGACATAAATAAACAATTATTCTGATAATCAATTAATTGTACAAGTCTTTTTTTTTTACATTTAGCAAGTTTTGTAAGGTAATTATTATAATGTGAAAAGCGAAAACAAAGTGAATATTTTTGGAATGGTGATTGGATAAAAAACACACATGACATTACAATGAGCTCAAAGAAAAAGTAATGTAAGAATTTTCATTGTTTTTTTAACATTATTTTACAGACCAATTGATTTATCAATCAATAATACAACACACTGAATAACTGATCATGAAAAAGGATGTTAATTGAAGTTGTAAATACAACCCCAGATCATCATTTTGCTACTTAATTGAAAACTTAGTATGGTACTCTTAGTCCGTCTCAGTTTTGGTACAGAAACCTGTCACAATCTGTAAATGAAAGCAACAAAATAAATAACATTTAACACGATTATGTTATTTGAAAATAAAATTGAACAGAAAAAGAAAAACATCAAATTCATAATAGAATATTTCTTCTTGTCTAATCAAGATCTGCATTCACACATCTTAAACAAAACAAACTTTACGAGAATATTTCACTCTTTGCTAAAGTTCCTTGTGGGGACCAGTTTTTATCCAATTTTTCAAACACAGTTTCTGCTCACACACTGACTGAAGGTGTGTTGCGGGGACGTCGTGAGTGTCCAGAATGGAGTGATAATTAACAAAGATAAAAAATCCCTGTGAAAGTTAAACTCTGCTCAAAACATTCCACTACCACTAACCTACTGGAGGCATAATATTGAATTGTTTTTGGTGTCCTGACTCGATCACAGTCACAATAAACTGCCTTCTTCCTTTTAGATGCTTAAAATAACAAAACTACAAAATCGTGACAAAGAAAGACTGTAGAACTCAATATGAAGTGATAAACGTTGAATGTACCTGTTGAGTAGTGTTGGTTGGACCAGTAGCATCATCCGTCTGAGTCTTTGACAGGAGGGAAGGACGGGAGTCACCTGGTACCATAGCATTAGCTGTACTGCTGCTTGTGTGTAAATGGATGTCATATTAACGCCATTTTAGAAAATGAAAACATTTGAAAAAGGTCAACCTGATGTAAATACTGCATGACAGACTGTGATGATGTTACTTTGTAAGTTTGTGGTCTCTTTAGAATTTTCTAGATTTCTGCATAAATTTGACCTAAAATTTCATCAGATGTTCACCTTATAGTAAGAGAACCAAATTAAACAAATGAGACAAAAATATTAGAAAAAAAAAAATTTATTTATTGAGGAAAATGATCCAACATTACAGATCTGTGAGTGTCAAAAGTATGTGAACCTTTGCTCTCAGTATCTGGTGTGACCCCCTTGTGCAGTAATAACTGCAACTAAACGTTTCCGGTAACTGTTGTGGTGTCTGCTGCAGGGTTGTCTGCTGATGATTGTCTGTATGTAACTACTTATTGAAGTAATCGAATGACGTCTTGCTTCATTGATGAAGACAGTCTGTTAAAGTATAGATTATATTTTGAACTAAGCATCAACTAGGAACAACTCATATAGCATATGGGGGTTCACTTTAGTCAGACTGGGGCTGCAGCGAAGCTCAAAAATACATTATATTTAAATAATAAATTATCAGAGATAAACAGGTTTTTACTCCCTACTTAAGTGTTGCATCCTTACTCTAGATATCACCAAAATAACAGGGTCATTGCCAGGTCAGTTTTAGGGCCTGGTGATGACCCTGGATCCTAGCACAGAGGTCATTGGGCAGAAGGCAGGAAACACCCTGGACAGGTCACCAGTCCATCACAGGGCATCTCACCAAACAAATGTACATTATCAACAAACACATTATCTGAGCCACTTATCCTCCTGGGTTGTGGGGGGTGCTAAAGCATATCCCAGCGATCACTGGTCACCAGTCCATCATAGGGCATCCCACAAAACAAATGTGCACTATCAGTCTAAATTATTAATAGTGTTTCTCAGCTGTGCCATCGCATCTCTAAATTTAAAATTCAGTGAGCACCAGGACCTGCTGGCTTAGGACCAGGACTGCTGCTGCCTTAGTCCAGCAAGGGTAATTGCTGGTTTTTGACACCACTGCTGCATTGTGTGGGATCCGACTCATCAAATCACAGAAAAACTAAATATCATGATACACATACAGTGTTCACCACTACAGAAAACATCTAACTTTTCAGTAAAAAAAAACACAGCAAAGCAAACATGTCTGTTGCTAAACAGCAAAGCACTCCAGAAGAAGGTCTATTTTCCTTTACGAGAGAGGAGGCTTGGTTTCCCCTACAGAGGGCGCTGTTTCCACAATATTAACTGAAGCAAAGGCATTTACTCACTAACTGTTCTTAGTTAAAGGGGAATTTCTGCCTAAAACTAGCATTTAATACATTATTTGTTCATGTAATATTTTGTATACATTGTATAGTTCAGCTTCATTGGTTTGACAGAATTCCTGACTTTGTATTCATTCTGTTTTTTCTTCTCTCACTATAATACCCAGCATGCACAATGCAAATACATCATACACCCATTGGACCACTGCAGATAAAGAACCCTGACTGCCAGCGAAGCCACTGATGTAGAGACTAATAAACACAGATATTCAGCTTCCATGCGGTAACGTTACCTGTCTGCCGGTTCAAGCTTTGTGTGTATATATTGCATTACTGAGGCTATTTATTCATTGTTCTTATTTGAATAAACAGCACCTGGATGGTTTGGTAATGCAAAAAAAAATAAAATAAAATAAAAAACAGTCTACTCAGTTCTGCAGTGCTTTTTGTATTCCTCTCTTTTATTTATTTAAACTTTTGATATTAACACTATTAAACTTTTGATATTATCACTTTTACATCAGTATTGTTACCAAAATAGGCAGCAGCACAATTTTTCCTCTATTAACACTACATTCTACTTCTCATCTTGAGTACCCTGGCTTACACCAAGTCAACCATCAAAGGCCAATGAACAATATTTGAAGTGCAGGTGAAATTTACAGAGCTTTTAGTATTGAAAGCATTTGATGCACAAACAAGTTTAATTAATTTTCTACTGGTCATGCTCGCTAAAACTCAGTTAAACTCTTCTCACAGATTCCAACTACAAAGTGATCACAGGGATAATCAGCCCAGGTTGATACACGTTCAGATCCAGCACCTCTATAGCCAGTTGCAGCACAGTCCTCCTTTCCTTCATAATCATTGGGTTCCCCCTCAAACCAGAACCTGAAACATAGAGAATCAGATTATCTTCACTATTACACCTCTAGTTCTTCTTAGAGAGAGTGAATAACTGTATAATAAACAGAGTTTAGTTCAGTGGTGTCTTACTTAGTGGTCAGTGCTGAGTTGTCCACCCATTTCCAGCCCCCCTCTGTGTCGATGTCCGTCAGACCAATCCAAGCTTCAGTGCTGCCAAATACTTTAGTGATGAACTCCTGACATGGTACAGTATAGAACAGTGGGAATATGATAAAGCTGAAGAAGTGTGGTCTCTCTCTCTCTCTCTCTCTCACCTGTTCTTCTCTGCTGTTTATGATCACCAGGTCAGCTCCTCTCTCTGCAGTCCTGTCTGCTCTCACTCCAGCTCTTCTTTTCAGTAGTGATGCAGTAAATACTGGTGCTGAAATACTTCCACCCTGCGCAAGGAACAATTAAAAGTGAACATACATGTAATGACATTCAGTACACACTGCGCCAGATTCATAAAGTTCATTGGTAACAGCGATACGGCACACAGAATGTGCAGCAAGGTAAACAAGAGCTAGTCATAAAGTCACAATGGCGGTCATTAGTGCATCTGTGCCTTTTAAAAGTTACTATATTTTCACCAGTGTCCTAGGAAAGAGCCAATCAGAATCTACATACAAATAAACTTATACATATTAAAGACTTACACAAAGTGAAGCTCAGGCTGGCTGCCAAAATGGACAAATAAAGAAAAAAAAAAAGCAGCATCAAGGCTGAAACGCTCCATGTGGCTTAGTGATGGGGAGACTTTAGGTCACAGGATACAGTGGAGCAGATTGATGGCATCTATGCACAGAGCAGATGCAATTGGAATTTTCTTCATAATAACACAGTTAGTCTGTGTGGTAAGGAGAAGTTTTTACTAGCAAAAGTAAAATTTTCAATATCAAGAATTTAATTTCCACTAGTGAAAATTTAATTCTTATCCAGTTTTATTAATTTTATTCCATGTTAGCAATATTTGCCTCATGCATGTCTGGGCTGATCTTGTACATTTGGAATAATGAGAAAAGTAGATTTTTCACTAAACTCTCACCAAACTACGTTAAGAAATGATAACTAAGTTAAGGGAAAAGTGAATAATTACGTTAATAAATGGGAGGAGATACGTGACACTGATGAATGATGAATATTTACTTACTCAGTTCTGAAAGCTTCTGCTGCCATTTATCTCTTTCTTTCTGTAATTGGTCTCTCTTCAGAGTTAGGTTGGTGTAGCTGGTCTGTAACTGGTCTCTCTCTATAGTCAGGTTGGTATAATTGGTCTGTAACTGGTCTCTCTCTATAGTCAGGTTGATGAACTTGATCCATAGCACTGTGATGGCAGTCAGCAGGAGAACACACAGCAGCCCCAGACACACTGCAGCCTGTCTGTAGCATCGGCGTCCTGCAGTGTCTCCTGTAAGTGAGGAATAGATACAGACAGATGAAGCTGCAGAATATATACAAATATATGTACGTATACAACCAAATGCCTTGTATGTGTAAGCATACTTGGCTAGTAAAGCTTCATTCTGATTCTGATATATATTATGTTTTATATTACATATTGTTAAATACAACCCCAATTTGAAAAGGTTGGGACACTGTAAAATGTGAATACATTTAAATAAAAACAGAATGCAATGATTTGCAAATCTCACTGACCCATATTTTATTCACAATAGAACACAGAACACATATCAGATGCTGAAAGTGAGACATTTTACCATTTCCTGAAAAACATTAACTCATTTAGAATTTAATGGCAGCAGCGCATCTCACAAAAGTTGGGACAGGGCCACATCTACCATTGTGTAGCATCCCCTCTTCTTTTAACAACAGTCTGTAAACGTCTGGGAAGTGAGGAGACCAGCTGCTGGAGTTTTGGGAGAGGAATGTTGTCCCAATATTGTCTGATGCAGGATTCTAGCATATGTTGTTCTAAAACCCTGCCCTTCATTTATTTCATTTAATTTCATAAAAGTCTTTAAGTACAAGCAAACAGGAAACATTAACAGAAAATTTACAGTATTTTTTCAGTATTCAGTGTGTTTCCTTTATTATAGCTTCTACTGTTTTGGCAAAACTTGTTTTCAGTTATTCAAAGAAATCTGCAGGGATATTTTTCAGTCTTAAAAGTTGATTGTACTTTCTGCTTCTCACGACCCAACTAATCCTAAACACATTCAATAATGCTGATGTCTGGACTCTGGGGTGGTCAGTCCATTGTTCTGAGATCACCAGCAGCTTCTTTGTTTGATTTAAAGATGTTCTTTTCTCAGTAAGGGATCTTGACAGCTACACATCCTTCAGACGCAGAGTGTTGAGGTGTGGGTGGAGCTTGATTTCCTCCTCTCTCTCAAAGATGAAATCTTTCACTGCTGTTTATCTGATGGTGAGTTTTTGTGGTCTTCCAGGTCTTGCATTGTTTTTAGGAGTTATTCATTTTGCTCTGGTTTTGGAACCTCCTGTTATTTCACTTTTTCTTTCCCCCTTTTTATGCAAGAGTACTGTCTTATATCTTGGGTTCTAACCTGGCAACAGCTGCTGTGTGGTGTGATACCTGTGTGGTGTGTTTGAAATTTCCTTTTTGTGCTGGGCTCAAAGCCTCTTACAGCGTCAGCACTCTCATAGATAGCCACCGCCACTTCCACTCAACTGCTTCTGTTCAGCTCCTCAGTGCTGACCATGTCTTCATAAACACTCTCAGACATCTCTCTAATTTATACATGACAGAAATAGAGCAGCCGAAAGCATATTCAAGATAAAGTAATGACCCAAGCTCAATTAAAGGTAGGTAAAAAACAAATATCTAAAGAAATAAACAAATAAGCAGTAAAATAAAGCCTTTCCTGAAGGCTGGATGTACATCAGGGCACAGGACATCAGGACCTTGATGCAACTGCAATATGCAGCCACAATGTGCCTGAAATGAATGCTCTATTACTAAAACTGCAGCTTATCATACAAACTGTGCATTACATAATGTAATAAATTGTAATAAATATTGTATTAAGTATTACATTGTTCTACAAAATCAGTGAACACTTGGTCTCTGTCTGCCTGTGAGAACTCTCCACCTCTTTACTGTGTTGTCTATGACAGCAGTTTAACCATCACCATGCTGTCCGTACAGGAAGTCACCATGCAGATACTTCATGCTTCCTTTAAGTGATGTTGTGGTTAAGGTGTGAAAGAAGATATGGGGGAGTGTAAGAAACTTTGTGCACTTTGTTCTTACTTTAAGACACTGCATTTGTGCAAATGTTAGCATAAAACAGTATCAGAGTAGAGTTAGAAACATATAAACATATACCAGGATGCGGGAAGTTGATTGGATTTTTTTTGCCAAATTGCATCAAACCGAACGGGACATAGAGCTATAATGAGGTGAAAGATGACAATATATTCATCTATCTGACAAATCAGGCCACTGATGCACATATCCTTACTCTGCTCTCTTGCTATGGACAAGCTGAAGATGTTGATGTATGGCGTAGTAACTGACTATGTCACATCCACATTCAGGGGACGTTCAGCTAATATGCCTTTTGCGCTTCGCTCACCACAAGGCTGGGTGAACACTGACGCTTTGCTCAGCGCTGAGTTTGATCGATGCAGTGAAGAGTCAACAAAACACGCTCACTGTAGATTAGCGGCAAATCTGACACCATCCACTTGTATATGAAATTAAAACAAAAATACTCTGGTTGTGGTCATGTGCCAAGAAAATGAAGACCCAGCAACAAAGAGAGCGGGTTCATGAATCTTTATTGTCTTGCCAATCAAAAGGCAAGTTCAATCATATTTAAATACCAGGCATCTATATATATATATATATATATATATATATATATATATATATATATATATATATATATATAAATAAATAAATTCTCTTCAGAACTGGACATTGTTTTAAAAGGGATGAAATATACTTGGGTGGCCAACAATATACTTTAAAGGGTCGGGGAGGGGGGCCAAGTACAGCCTATGTGTGGTTTAAGACTAAATTTATTTCAATTTAATTTTCTTTGTATAGCCTGTTTTACATTCAATACTGACTCAAAAGATACTGACTCTGGACACATTGTGAACAAATTACTCTGATCACTCAAACCGCATTTGGAGGTGATCAGAGATGGATCCTGACCACATTTTCCACAAGCATAAACAGAGAGCATTCCCACTATCCGTATACAATTACATGAGTGGAAACATGTCTGCTGAACGCAGACTAGCAAGTAAGAGGAGAAACAAGGAAACTGTAGGTGGAGGATACGAGTAGCTGGATTCATCCCCAAATCAACAGCCTTCCTGCACTCTGGGCTGATGAACATATACGCTGTAACAAAGAACAAAATAAACAAAAGACAAAAAACTATGTATGTGTTGATGTGCTTTTAGCACAGGAAAATCTGATCTCACGAGGAATGCAGCCAAAGTTTATCCAGATATGATTCAGACATGAAACACATGTTAATGCATGGTGTAAACAGGTGCAAAGGGGCTTCAATCATGGATGTAATTGACATAAGCAAGATTAAAACACACATATTCAGATTCCATATGTAAGATATGGTCTGTGACATATGCCTCTGACCCTTCCTTAAAGGTCTAACCAAGAGCACCTTATGATCAGGAGAGGGCGCTGTTCACTAAATCATTTACTGTTTACTCATCATGAAATCAATGCAGGGCGTTTTATACGTACATCTGAAAGAAAGGGGTTTCGGTGCATCTTTAGTTTTTGGAAAATGCACATTTCACATGACTGCTACTGTTCATTTATTTGATTTATGCATTTAATGCTTTGGCTTTGTTAGAGGCATATGCTCTATACTTTAATGTATTGATTATAGTGGTACAAACCCGGTTTTATGACACTAATATCTAGAAACATTTTGGAACCTTCAGAAGATAATGTTCAGAAGAAATTAAAATTATATACATTATACTTTAAACATTAAACCCTTCCATACCTCACCTACCTATCTTACCCCAATTCTGTAAACTTTTCTCCAGTATATGTGTAAATTACATATAAATCATATCTCTTGTCCCCCTGAGAAATGCCTGTAGTGTTTAACTGTATAGTATTTTAATTGATTCAGTCATTTATACATTGTATGAAGTATATAACTAAAGCACAACTGCCCAATCTTATCCATAAAGAGCTGGTGTGACTGCAGATTTTCCTAAGAACCAAGCAGGAGCTCAGCTCAGTTGGTTAAAGACTGAGACTCTAAACTTGCCTCAGTCAGAGAGCCTCCTCAGGGGGAGACGGCAATCCTTGGTGTGAAAAATGTACCAGAGTGAGATTAGGGAGACCAGAGGCTCTGAGTAGATGAATAGGAGAAAAAGAGGAAATACCTGAGTGCCCTCAACAAGCTGCTGTTTCGTGGACGTAGATATAACAATACAACAAACTATATGACAAACTGACTGTCCGATATTTTTTATCTTCAACATTTTGTAAGATATGTCCACTTTTAAACAATCCACAATGTGTATAATTTGAAAAAACAAAGATTTTGTAAGACAAATAATAGCAAATATTGCAACAGGCAGGGGTCATTTATGGTCCGGTGCCAGCATCTCAGGAAAATTGGTTTTCTTACATGGCCAAATGGAGACAGTCCAACCAACAAAACATTAAATACTGTACACTGTGTTATTTTTCAGACATCAGCCCATCTTCACTACCTTAATGACAATGTAAACATTTTTTTAATCTTCAAGATTTAACTTATCTAGGATGTGCTTATCACTGTTGTCGGAAGAAAAACTTATATCTCCATTTTTGTCGTTTTCAGTTTTTGACATAGTTTGAAAATACATGTTGTCCTTTACATCTTATGTAAATTTTGTGAAGAAAGGACCAAAATAAACGGCCCAAAATGACTTCGAAAAAATTCTGGTTCCATTGACTTAAAAGTAATTAAAAGTAAGGTTTTTTCCTTCTCCTGTAAGTTACCATTTTGGAGATGCAGCGTTATTCTTGTCAAATTAGCTTTACTGATAGCAATTTCTATTGTTTTATACCAGAAAATGAGCTGAAGCAGGACAAAATAGCACACATTTAACTAACTGGGAAGCCAGCAAACATCCAAACTGTTTATTTTATTTCATAATCATCAGACATTCAAAGGTATGCGCTGGTTACATAACAGCTTGTAGCACACAGTAACTCAGAAAATGATCTCTAACAAGCTATAGCAACAGCAGAACTGAACAGCTGTAGTTTGTAACTATTAGTATTTCAGTGTATTATAATAGCAGTGATCAGTCATGATTTCTTTAAAACTGACTTATGTAAAATCAGCATGTGTTGTGTCTTGAAGGCTGGTATGTCAATCAGAATGAACATGCTTCTTAACCACTAAACCAGCATCAGACCAGCATCAGACCAGCATATAATGCATCATAAACAGCATGTTTTAGTATAATGGACTCTAAAACGTTCATGGCATACAAAACTAAGCTGCTACATAGCACCCCACAAATCACTTTTTAGGGATATACAGAGAAAGCCTGTGTCACTATTGTGACACATTTGATAGAATTATCAGTCTATATAAGCACAATAAGCCACCCAAAAGGAGTTAACCATTTAAAAATACACATAAACTGCATGGTGCAAGCAGAAAGCAGTTGAATCTGTACTTCCACACTGCGGGAATAAAACAACAAGAGGAAGTGGCGAGACAACTGAGTGCTCACATTTGGCCAGCAACACTGTAGATTGACAGAGAAGCCATCCTTCCCAACTGGAGACCAGGAGCCAGATTTACAAAACTGTATTAAGGAAGGAAAATCTTCTTATTTCTTATTTTTTAGTTTTCAAAAAAACTTTTCAGAATTTCTTCATTTCCTTCTTAACGTGTCTCCTAATAATTGAAGGAATGTACTGCTCTGTAATGAGTTTAGTGCTGTTATATGTAATCATATGCAGTATTGTGTGTGTCGGTACTGTGATTGTACTTAGAACCTTCTGTTCTGCCTGTTTTTGTTTATCCCTACATGGTCATGTCTTTCACACTTGTCACCTGTCATGCATAGTCTGAGCCTAATCTTGGCATCAGTCCAGCTGTAAAACTGCGTCAGTCCATTGTTTTAGGTATCTGGTACCTGTGCGCAAGAAAGAAACTTCAATTCTCCAGACATACGGCTCCCTGGATTGTGACGGGGTTTGAATTCTTTAGAATAATTATAAAAATGATGGTTATATTCTGTTACAAGTTATATTATTTTCTTAACTTTACGACAGTCTCACACTTGTCTTAGATTGATTTTGTTTTACACTTATTTTGCTGTCATCGGGTCCCGATGTGATTAAACTGAATAACTAGTTAATGTGAATGTGGCATGAATTCTGGTAACCTGTAAAATGTAACATGATATTGATAGTCTACATGACAAATAACCTACATAGCCTACATACACTTTTCTTAACACTTTTCTTCTTTTTCTTAAGCGAATATTTGACATTTTATTTTTTTTTTTCACGAGCATTGCTTGCATGAATTGCATTTCAGAATGTTGGGCCTCATTCACCAAGTTTTTTTATTAAATTTGTTCTTGAGAAACGTCCTAAGAAAATGTTTTATTATACATGTTGATAAATGAAAACTAGTGTTTTGTTTCCTCATCTTAAAAATGAATATAGTTTCTGCTATTCACTTAAATACGTTTCTCACAAATTCCACGTCGTGAATCACCACAGGGAAAATCAGCCCAGGTTGATACTCTTTCAGATCCAGCACCTCTGAAGCCAGTTATAACACAGTCCTCATTGCCTCCAAAATCATTGGGCTCCCCTGTCCACCAGAACCTGAAACACAATAATGACAGTCTTCACTTTTTCACATCAACATCTTCAATGAGCGGATAAGTGCTGCATGAGCAGAGTTCAGTTCAGTAGTGTCTTACCCAGTGGTCAGTGTTGTGTTGTCCACCCATTTCCAGGTCCCCTCTGTTTGAATGTCTGTCAGACCAATCCAAGTTTCACTGCTACCAACTGTTTTGTTGATAAACTCCTGTGATTGTGGTAGCAAAGTAAAAATAACAGTTAAGGAGCAGATTTACAAACATTTTGCATGTTTTAAAGATAAAAGTTTTACTAAATAGGCGCAGCCGCTCTTTAGGGCCTGTAAAAAGATATCGGCTTTTGCTGCTCTCTTGCGCTTTTGGCTCATTGCAGATGCATTTATAGGGCTTTCCCTCTCACAGTGCACAATACTGGGAGGAGATTATTAAAATACCTATTCTGATTTACCAAAACTGATAATAAATACTGACTGTGCGCTTTATTATTTAGTAACTATTTATGTTAGCCGTTAACATTGTTGTCATTGTTGTTGCTGAGATACAGAGAAAAGAAAGTTTACAGGACACATTTATTCATATTACACATCTATTTATGACTGAAAAAAACACTTTTTCTGAAAGCCATTTCATATTATTCTGAATTTGATGAAGGAAATTAAAAATTTCACTTTACTAAAACAGTGTTTTAAACACTGTGGCTTCTGGTACAAAACGTCAGTTATGGATTGATGAACTGTATGTTCATCAAACATCAAACTGTCACATGACAGGATACGTCCAGTAACATGTAACATGTAACAGTGTCATGGTACCATTACAAGTAATCATCAAGACGGATGTCATAAATGTTTGATATCATGATGGCCAACTAGAATACACAGCAAAAAGTAGCTTATGTAGCAGGGCTACTTCGTTATCCTTGTCTGTCTCAGTCTCTTTCTCTCCTCGTCTCACTGGCACATCATCTCACCTGTTCTTCCCTGTTGTTTATGATTACCAGGTCTGCTCCTCTGTCTGTGCAGTCCTGTCTGCTCCCACTCCAGCTCTTCGTTCCAGTAGTGATGTAGTAAAAACTGGAGTTGAAGTATCTCCATCCTTGTTTGGAACATAAGCATAAAGATGAACACATGCTTGAGTAAATGCTGAACACAGTGTTATCATGTCTTCTGATAAAATACTGGTATTTTCATGCTTCTTTATAGAAGGTTTGACCTCCATCTCAACTCTTGTTTTCAGGACTGCATTGTCATTCAGTCTTGTTGTTCTCACTAATTGATTCATTACAAATAACAAATTAGAATTGTTTGAGGCCTGTTCAACTGCTCTGGTTCTCCTGGCTCATTTCTTGTTTACTCTAACAGGATACACCAATGTGGTATATATATAACCTTCTGTCTCGATTTTGTATTTTTTTATTGTCATACTTGAAAACACCAGCTGACCTTTGCCTTTTGTCAAAATTTCATGATGAATTTAACAAAGGTTTTCTGTAAAGTGAATTTATGAAATACTGGTCCACTAATATTCACTTACCAAGTTGCAAAAGCCACGTCTGAAGTCTCTCTCTCTCTCTTGTCAATGAAGTGCTACTGGTCTTTAACTGGTCTCTCTCCATAGTTAGGTTGGTATTTTTCGTCTTTAACTGGTCTCTCTCTGCAGTCAGGTTGGTGTAACTGATCTGTAACTGGTCTCTCTCTATAGTCAGATTGGTGTAACTGATCTGTAACTGGTCTCTCTCCATAGTCAGATTGGTGTAACTGATCTGTAACTGGTCTCTCTCCATAGTCAGATTGGTGTAACTGATCTGTAACTGGTCTCTCTCTATAGTCAGGTTGGTGTAACTGGTCTGTAACTGGTCTCTCTCTATAGTCAGATTGGTGTATCTGGTCTGTAACTGGTCTCTCTCTGTAGTCAGGTTGGTGTACCTGGTCTTTAACTGGTCTCTCTCTACAGTCAGGTTGTCAAACTTAATGAGCAGCACTGTGATTGCAGCCAACACAATAACACACAGCAGCCCCAGACACACTGCAGCCAGTTTGTAATATCTGCTATCTACAGCGTCTCCTCCTAGGGAAGAATGGACACACATATATATTTGCTTTAGTCTAATTTTTAATACCCATAATAGACATTTTGGCCTGGACAGCCTGATCACAAAAGTGTTTCACCTGGATTCTCTCATATCTCATTGTGACTAACAATATTAGGCCACACAAACATACTTCCTAATTTGTGTTTGAATATTTTTATACATACACCTGTTAACACAATGTCTCAATGCAGACTGAGGTAGATGATGTAATGGTGACTTCTTAAATCACCAATTAATTCATTTAGATAGTTTTTTTTACTTGATTTATTTGATTCTGTTATTATTTTTTTTTAGCTAACTCTTTACTGAAGGCCAGCATTTGTAACCATGGTGAAAGAAAATATTCTCAATATATGTTATTTTCCTTTATGTTATTTTCTTATGGTCCAAACCATTTTCATTGTAGAGAGCAAATGGCAGAAAGGTGAAACTGGTCGCACTCTCACCTTGCCCGATCACTTCTTCATTTGTATTTAAATGACCATTTGTCTCACGACCTTAAGGTGATACCATCAACCCCCCCTTATCTCTACCCCCTACATCTCTATTCATACCCCCCGTCTACAACCCTTCCTTACCCCTCCTCAAAGTCTTTTTGTTCTTCCGTCCCCCTTCTTAGTTTATAAGGTTCTTCTAAAATATTCTTGTTAGACTGGACTAGACTAGACTGGTGACCAGACCAGACTGGTGACACACTGATGACCAAGCTATGCCCGTGCATGATTGTCTGCATGCACGTGAATAAGACTAGACTCCTGATAATGCTGATTGACTGCTGATCGACCACGCTGTCCCCATGCTCTGTATGTGGAAATAAACTCCAGTCAATGCCGAAGCTCCAGTCTCCTGACTCTTCTTGCCGAATTTCTAACCATGGCCATTAATATGGAGTTTCCCTTTGCAGCTATGACGGCCTCCATTCTTCTGGGAAGGTTTTCCACATGATTGCGGAGTGTGTCTATGGGAGTTTGAGCCCATCAGGCTAAAGAGCATTTGTGAGGTCAGACACTGATGTTGGACGAGAAGGTCTGGCTAACAATTTCTGTTTTAGTTCATCCCAAAGGTGTTCAGTGGGTTGAGGTCAGGGCTCTGTGCAGGCCACTTCACTCAAACCATGTCTTTATGGAACTCACTTTGTGCAGTGTGGCACAATCATGCTGGAACATGAACGAGGCATATAATTGTCTAAAATGTCTTTCTATGCTGTAGCATTAATTTTACCCTTCACTGGAACTAAGCGGCCCAAACCCTGAACAACAGCCCCAGACCATTATCCCTCCTCAACCAAACTTTACTGTTGGCAACATGCAGTCTGGTAGACAGGGTTCTTCTGGCATCTGTTAAACTCAGGTTCATCCATCAGACTGCCATATAGTGAAGCATGATTCATTTATCCAGAAGACACATTTCCAGTGCTTCAGTGTTCAGAGTTCAGTGGCAGTACACCACTCCAGTCTACACTACCCTTGCAAAAAAGTATACTTTAAGTTCATTTTATTAAGTAAACTTAAGTAAAGTTCAAGTATATTTTCCAAGTATACTTTATATAGTAAGTATACTAATATCGATGTACTGGTCGTATACTTGCAAGTGCACTTTTTCAACATTTCTTGGGAAAAAATTGGCCTACTTTAGCTTACAAAAGTATACATTTAAGTATTCTTTAGGTGTAAGAGTAGAACACTGAGTACACAACTAGATCTTATCTTAATTTAATACTATTTTTGCACTTTAAAGTATACTACTAGGTTTCTATTTAGGTATTCTTTTTTGAAATATTTGAAATATACCTTCAACAGTACTAACTTTAAGTAGACTTTCAGTTAAATAATATGAACACTAGCAGTGGAGTACACATATAAACATTCACAAGACATACTCGACATTAAGAACATATTTGTTTTCTTTATAAATCAAATTTTTCAAACAAATATTGTATTTGATGCCAAAATATAAGATCATAAATCGATATTCAAGATCAAAACAAAACACAACAAACACACACAGTGTTTAGGGAAGTTTGACGTTAGAATTTGTGGCACACAACCTGTCTGAAATCAGTTCCTGGACGCCCACAGACAGATTGTTCTTCTCTAAAATTTACATAAAAGATCAGTTCCACAAATGTACAGAACCCAAACTACAAACCAAATACTTAAAGTTTATGTATAAGGCAAGAATAGCTCAATCAATAGATTAGTATAGGCTAAATATACTTAGATATACTTTTTCTGTTTACTTGTCTGTATAAGCCATGTATACTTACATGTAATTTTGATAGTGTATCTCTCATAAGTACATAAAAAGTAAACTGAAAGCACATTAACTTATTTTTATACTAATAGCACACTTGAATTAACTTTTTTGTAAGGGTAGGCATTGCACATAGTGATCTTAGGCATGTGTGTAGCTGTTCGGCCAAGGAAACCCCTTTTCATGACGCTCCCGATGTACAGTTCTTGAGCTGATGTTGCTTTTAGGGGCAGTTTGGAACTCACAATTAAAGTCACTGAGCTCTTCAGTATGTAGGTGTTGCATAGCCTTATGAATGTTGCCCTTCACTGAAGTGGTTTTACGAATATTAGTTCTGTAACTTGCTTTTATGATGATATGTTTTTCTAATGGAATTTTGTTATTTTACAGATATTTTTGTCAGTCTTAGTTTGATGTAACAGTTGCTGGACACTTATTATTATCACCATTACTGGGCCTCTTAATTTAACAAATGTCACTTTTCACCCCTACTCTTCTCACATAGTAGCTAAAGCTCTCAAAGCTACAAACTCTTGATAAAGTACAAGATAAAGTACAAGATAAAGTACAAGACTCGATCCCTTTTTTCTGCAACTTGCATCTTCAATCATTTTAGAACATATTATGTAAATTTTTAATCTTTCTATTTGATCAGCACATGTGACTCCACTTGATAAGTATAAGTATACTTAAAAGTATACTTATAATAAGTATAGACCAATTTCAAAATAGTCATGTCTATTCAAAACCTAAACATCTTTACTGACTTATCAACTAAAGTCATTTTTTCTGTGTTAACTAGTTTTGGAGAAAAACACAGCACCATATCTGCTACCACACTTGTTTTAAATGATATTCTTACTGCCAAAAAAGAAACATTGTTGATCATTTTCTATTGGTCTCTCCAACACTTTTACAGTTGATTTTTTGCTACTCTTAAAACATATACAAAATATACTACTAGACACAATTATTAGTTCACAATTATGTGTTTGTCCCAGGGCAGGAAAAATCAGACCTGTTACCAGAAACTAAAGGTGTTCCTCAGGGCTAAATCCTTGGACCAGTTTTATTCAATATCTATGTTAAATCACATCACCACTTCCATTGTGAACTGCACAATGCATCTGTATGCAGATGATGCTGTTTTCTCTAGCTGTACACCGAGAAACACACTGGCTTTTGTTTATTTATTATGCACTCATTAGAAAAAATGCCATTGTATGTCACACCATGCTTACTGTAAATGACAGAAATTGTCGAACTCACTTTTGATCACAATCCACTGATATTTGATGCAAAAATTATTGTTTGTTTCAATCTTCTTGAGGAAGCAGTCAGGCGCTTATATTAATTCAAAATATATACACATATCTTTTAAATAAGTGTGAAGAGGGAATTATCTAATCTTACCTGTGGACTGAGTTTGTATGCTGCTCTTTGTGTTGGTGTCCTCCACCTCTATGTTGGGCTTATGGCTTTTAATAACATCTGCGCTCTCATAGATATCCACCACCATCTCAACAAGCTCTCCCCTATCCAGCTTATCATTGTGATTTATACCATTAGAAACACTCTCAGACATCTCTAATCTATAATATAAGACTCAGTAAAACGCTGAATAAGTGTCCACCTGTTTGTGGCTACCACACCACTTTGGGTGGACTTTGATAGCATGGATTATCTACTGTGGTCAAATGAGGAAGTCATTATTGTGCTGCTGTCAAATAAAGAAGTCAGGAGTGTTTCACCTTTTTTGACAATACAACAAGAATTTAAACCTCACTGAATAGATGCTCAGTGGCAATGATGAGTGATATTTATATTTAGTCTAAGTCTTTCCATTTCATCATTTCAGAGAATTCTCTACAGATGTGAATCACTTTAAATGCATGTAATGTTAATGATAGGATCTCTAACAGTGTGATTAGTGCAAGATACATGGGTTGCTCCTGTAAAACCAGCTCCAGTGGCAATTTTAGGAGTGTATACATGGAGTAGCCATTGGGTGGCCATAGCAACTTTAGGGGGTCCAAAAACAATAAACCCAAAAATGCATGTAATGTTCAAAATAGCCCAGAAAACAAGATGAAGTCCTATTGCATCTGCTTCAAATACATATCCTGTGTCATAATTGCTATACCTTCAAGGATTCAGATTAACTGATATAATTAGTGCCTAACCTTTAGTCTGACAGCAGCAAGTTAGCTTTGTCTTTACTCACAACCAAAAAGTTTTAGTAACTTAAACAGTATAATATTGTTGGTGTTCTTAAAAGGTTGGTCAATATAGTGAGAGAAATCACTTGAACTTCAACCAGTTACTCTCACCAATGGCTACTCTCGCCGACTCACCAACTGCCAAGGCGAGGTGCACTTGAACTTCAACAACCTCATTTACTACTGAAGTGCATTTACCACTGTAGTGAACTTATTTTTAATCTTGAAATGATCAAGACTTTTTGGGCAAAGTTAAACATTTTGTTTAAGATACAAAGAGCAATCCACAGGCACCAGGATGTCTGCTGAATATCTGAGTATGTCCCCCACAGGGCTCTAAGGACACTGTCCCAACCCCCTCAGTTGGGGGGGGGGGGCTTACCTCAGAACTATCTTCCCTCTCAAATGACCCAGTAGGTCTGGAGACATTTTGGACTTAACAAAAGTAAATTCTGGACACACACACACACACACACACACACACAAACTGGTTTCTATGTTGGATGGGGACCAAGTTTCTGATCATCACTTGCGGGGACCACCCTTTCTAAAGGTCCTAGACGTATGAAAAAATTAGGAACACTAACCGCGCCTTTCTAAGCCTATACACGACTTGAAACTTCAGATTTGACGAAGTAATCTTTTCACCATGCTATATGGGGACTTATGAAAACTAGTGAGCATGGCTGATGGGGACCAAATTTACATATTATTTGCATAATTCACACAAATTCCTGTTTGATTTGTGGGTGTCACGCTTCCTGGTTCTCATTCGGACTCCCAGACCACCAAGAACTCCACTTCCCAGAATCCTTCAGTCAGTCACGAGACTCTTCCAACCAATCACCAACCACCTAACAGATCACAGTCACCGGAATACTAATCATCATCACCTGTTGTACTCTGTATATATTTGCGAAGTATTGCCCTTACCTAGTCTGTGCATACCGAGCCGTTTGTTTTTTCTGATTGCTACTCCGTGTTTGACCTCGCTTGTATTTTCGTTTTCGATTCTCGTCTCTGTCTTGGCTTTGTTGTTTTGGTTTATGTGCTATTTCTGGTTACGACCCTCGCCTGTTTTTTCGACTTCGCTTTCGCCTATGCCCCTGTATTTTGTCTGCTTGTTCTGGTTATTGGCCTGGTCTGGTGTTAACCCTGTTTACTCCCGTCAGAATAAATCTTCCGGATTAACTTTTATCCGCGTGTGTCTGATTTGCAAACCCTGCGTTACAGTGGGGACCTTGAAAAAACCATAAATGTATTACTAATGACAAATTACATGCATTTAGATCAAGTAAATTCTCAATTGCATTTGTTAAAAAAAGGTTTAATCTACAGCTAAGAATTAAAAGGCAGTAGGAGTAGTACACCAATAACGGTTCAAATTTTAAAATTTAGCTTAGCTTAGTTGTTCATAGGTAATGTAAATATGTAGCATGAGGCCTGCAAACGGTGCTAGTGATACAAAGCATTACACATGCCTAGAACACCTAGTGCTGTACATGTTATTTCATAACAGCAGAATTTATGTTTGAATAACTGACATTCCTAGTTTTGATAGGAATATCAGTGTGATTAAAGTGATTATTAAAAGATGAAGCAGTGAAAGGCTATTTCTATTCACATACAAAGGACTTATGCGTTTTGAACTCCGGCCCATCATCTCCATATTCCTCTAAAGTGCACACGGAGCTTGTATGATGATGTGATTATTTGTAAGGAGCATTTACACATTGCTTAAGAAATTAACCGTTTTGTTCAGGTGATGACGCTCTCTGTGCTATTTGCTTGTTGCATGTCTAAAGCTGAACTATCATTTAAATTTTTATTTCTTAACTTTTGCAGTGCTTTTGGAGAGGAAACAGTAAACTAGGCTGTTTTTTTTTCTCAGACGTGGGAAGAGGGGTCAGAGGGCTGAGGTTTAAGAGTCATGGTTTGCCACTGCTTATCACTGTAAAAAAACTATTATTGCTATCTACCAATTGAACTTGAAGTTCATTGAAGACATCAAACTCACATCTAAATTGCAGAATTCAAATTTCAGTGAATTCAGTTTCACTTTTTGCCCAACTTTTACAAAGGCATTCTGCATACAAACAAAAAAAAATACACTGTTTAGGCATAACATTATGACCACTTCCTTGTTTCTACACTCATTGTTCATTTTATCAGCTCCACTTACTATATAGATGCATTAAATATTTATTTATATATAAATATGTATAATATATATATATATATATATATATATATATATATATATATATACACACAAATATATACACACACACAGCTGTGTCTCATCCACTCATACCAGCACAACACACACTAACACACCACCACAACGTCAGTGTTACTGCAGTGCTGAGAATGGTCCACCTTCCAAATAGTACCTGCTCTGTGAGTGTCCTGACCACTGAAGAACAGAGTAAAAGGGGGCTAATAAAGTATGCAGAGAAACAGATGGACTACAGTCTGTAATTGTAGAACTACAATGTGCATCTATATAGTAAGTGGAGCTGATAAAATGAAAAATGAGTGTAGAAACAAGGAGGTGGTCATAATGTTATGCCTGATCGGTGTACCTTCTGCTAGGCCACCTTCAACCACTAGGAGGAGTCAAAGAACCGGGATGAGCTGAATGAGGCTGATCAGGTGCAGCTGTGCATGATCTACTTAAGGAAAGCTCTCCCACAGTTCACTGCTTAGTCTTGAGTTTATGCTGACATGTGCATGTCTCTCTGATAAGCTGGTAAACAGTAATCTCGCAGGTATTGAGTCTTTGTTAAGCTCTGGGTTCTTTTTGCCAGTTGTTTTCCTTGTGTAAGTCTGAAAAAAAAAACACTGAGTGTCCTTCTCTGTTAATTACTTTCCCTCTTAATTTTCAGAAACTGCTTTGTTTGAAGATGCTGCTATGGTGTTTCTTTGGTCTGGCCTTATTTTTTCACAGTTTATTTTAAGTTCAAGTTTGACTTGGTGCAACTTTGCTCTAATTTATTCTCATAAATACATTGTAACAACACAGGAGGCAGATGTTCCACAGTGGCTGCAGTGTGTCTGGGGCTGCTCTGTGTTCTCCTGCTGGCTGCCATTGGCCTGCTGTGGTTCAAGTTCAGTGGAGAAAGAGAAGATCATTAAAAGAGCTTTTCAGATTTGGGTGAATGTTTTAACATACTGTATTTAGTACCAAGAGTAATTTAATATTTCTTGCTGCATTGACTATGGTAAGTTTCATGACTTACTGATTGTTTTCCTTTATTTAAGATGGATGGCAGTATTTCTGCTCCAGTATGTATTACTACTGAGAGTAAGAGCTGGGGTGAGAGCAGGCAGTTCTGCAGAGAGAAAGGAGCAGACCTGGCAATCATAAGCAGCAGAGAAGAATCGGTGAGAAACTAAGCATTGTCTGAACATAATCAAATATTTTGAGGCAGAGAATTGGTGAAATCACAGATTGCCTCGACTGAAACATCATTACCATCAGGTCACTTTGAATGAAAATACTATTACTGAGGGAGCTAAATTGCAGAACACCATTCAACCTATAATTATTACTGCCAGACTGTAAAAACTATGGACACACAGATCAGTACTGGATTCATGTAATTTCATTGCATTGCATTTTGTAATTTCACATTTTGGAACAATGACAGGAATTCATTGTTAAGAGTATGGGCAAAGGCTGGATTTGTCTGACTGACACTGACACTGAAGGAACGTGGACATGGGTGGATGGCTCAGCACTGACCACTGGGTAAGAGATCACTGAACTGTACTCTGGTGATACTAAGTCTTAATGCTCTGAAGTGGATATCCAGTCAATATCCAAACACAGTGGACACTCTGAAGTGGGGAACCCAACAGTAAAGTAGGAGATGAGGACTGTGTTGCAACTGGCGGAGGGTCTGATCCTGTTTGGAACTGGGGTGATTATCCCTGTCATCTCCAGTTTGTTTGGGCCAGTGAGAAGATAATTTTCAACTGAATCTGCTTGAGATTATATACATTTCATCATGAACACTGTACTAATTTTATGTAAAACCAGTTAATTAGACCAGATTCATAAACTTGGTGGTAGCAGCGCTACACCATGCACTGTAAAAAGTGGCACATCAGATCTACTTCAAATTTACTTCATGTGGTAACAAGCAATTGAATTAGTTTTATTCAACTTAAACAATTACACTGATTTGAAAGAATTGTTCATTCAAAGTATTTATTAAGGTTGGATAAAGTTCATTTATTTATTACTTCATGTGGTAACTTTTTCAGGTAGATCTGATGAGCCACTTTTTACAGTGTGCAAAATGTGCAGCATGGTAAACAAGATATTCATAAAGTTACCATGGAGGTGATTAGCATGCTGGCGTTTTTTAACACTGCAGTATTTTTATCTGTGACCTAGGCAGGAGCCAATCCAAATGCACATATACATGAGGTCATACGTATTAAAGACCCTTGACAAGTGGCGCTCCGGTTGGCTGCCAAAAGGTACAGAAAGGAAAATGAAGAAAATCTAAAATCTCTGAAACACAGCTAAAAATTTGAAGGGAAGAGTTGCTGTTAAATAATAGTGAACAGTTTGGTAAAGAAATGAAGTTTCTTTGTCAGAAGATGTTGAGTTTATTATAAAAAGCATAAAAATATCTTTTTAAAATCCTTAAAATTCAATTTTTACTTGTAGGAATTATTTGAATTGTAGGCTTCATTTTTTAATGAAGGTATCATTTTATCAACTTTTAAAATAATAATAAGAAGAAGGAGAACAAGAACAATAATAAGTATGCATAAATTACAGTAATGTAATTTAAAGGGGTATGGAAAATCACTATTTTACAGTTTTGTATTTCCTTGTTAATCTGTTAAAAATTCAGAATACTTCTACATTCGAATAATTTACTCTGCAATCCAAAGCATAGCCCATGAAAAAGCACCCACATAGCTTTCAAAAAATATAGATTACAGTTATTGTTTATTGTTTTACAACTGTGTATATGCACAGTACAATAGCGTCATCACACTTGATATGTTCTACAGACGGGGAAAAACATGTTAACTGACTTTGTGTAGAAATTTGAAATATACTGCAATAAATACACAGTTCCGAACAATGAATCTGATTTTAAGGTCTGCTGTTATTCCGTATATAAGTTATGCTAAAGTTATTAGCAACATAGTACTATGAACAATTATAAATGTTTTAAGACAAATTCATATGGATTAAAAAGAAAAACTGACCAACAGACTAATACAGAGGTCTGAACCCCAGCAGCACTCCTAACATACCTGAGCCAGATAATGATCAGCTGTCAAACAATTAATACCAGACTCAGATATGCTGGGAGCTGGAATAGAGCCAAGCTGTGGACATTTTATGTGGACATACATGGACACAGGAAACAGGACACATAACTCAATGTGCATATGTCCATGCCATAATGCCTGAACACTAACATTAATTATATCACACTGCTAATGTTACCGATCTCTCCTTTTAGAGTTAAATCCGTGATGAGTGAGAGAACTGTCAGATTCACAGCCCATCGCTTCTTCCTCTGTTTTTTCTCAGTGTTGGTCTTCTTTGTCAGAGATATGAGGAAAATGCATCTGTTGAAAAACAAATTTTAAGACAATAAATTTGAAATCACTTTTGGATCTGCATAGACAAACAGGCTAAATTTAAAGGGGACCTATTATGCTAATTTCCAATGTTCATAATTTTCTTTTTGTGGTCTACTAATAATATATTTACATGCTTCAGTGTTGCAGAAACACATTATTTTTCTCACACTGTAAATGTCTACTCACCCTCTGTCTGATATGCTCTGTTAGAGCTCCTGTGTCTTTAAGCCCCTCCTTCCTGATGAGCCCAGTACGCTCTGATTAGTCAGCTCGCTCACTTGGTTCTGACTGATCAAGTGCCAGAGTGGTTCGCCAATACACGGCCTCTGGCAGATGCGTTGCGTTGTGTGAGGGCATGCCAAGCTCGCTGGTAGGTGGGCAATAAGGATTGTGATACAGGATTACATCATCTTGTAACAAAGGAAAAGGGCTGGGAAACTCCAGCCCTCAGGCAGCTGAGAAAAGTGGTTTATTTGACAGAGGGAGAGTTTCTCCCTCTGGCAGATACTTTCAGCTTTGTATCGTACATGCACAAAAAGCTACATAACACAATAAATGAAAGGGAAAGCATTATATATTCCCTTTATAAGTAGAATATAATGTACAGTATACATACGTTTATTCATCTAAAATCAACTCGGGCATTTAGTGCACAAAGAAATGTGACAAGGCTTTAAATAATACCTATGCATGAACTCCAGCGTGGCACTCAGCTCACATGCATAGCTAATGTTCAGACAGTGATGTTCAGTGTAATGAAAGAAGCATCAGGATGAGGACATTTGGGTAGGAGCACAGTTGAGTGTTGAGAATGATATGGACTGCCACCATACTGGATGAGGCCCAAAGAGAGGATGTTCCTTTGGAAGGATTGAAAACAACAAAGTTGATTAGATAATTCACAATTCTATTGTTTTCATCCTCTAACATGTAACATCCTCAGTCAACACGTAACAGAAATGATCATTTGCAGTTGAGGTGGGTGTGAGCTTAGTACTGATATCTGTATCTGTTAAAAGTTGTGTTAAAGGAGAATTACACAATTTTTAAGCACAATTTCATCATTAAGATGCAAAAAAGTTGTCTGATACGAAATGTTCCATTGTGGAAAAACATACAGAGTCAGAGTTGTTCACAGTGGCAGTGACAAGAACCAGACGTTTGAAGAGTTCTTGAAGCGCTCTAATTGGTCTGAAACTCCCACCAGTCTTTTGTTTGTCCTCCCATAGAGCTTTTTCCAGTTTGCGTCTCTCTGCTCTACTTAATGAACTGTGCTGTTCTGTTTTTGTTTGTTTGTTTGTTTTAATCTAGACACAGAATAGAAAAGTGCAAACTCTTGAAATACATGAGACAGCTGTACAGGATTATTATACAAAGCATCACTGGAGGCCATGTCTTAAAACATTAAAGTCAAAGTATGAAGTTGGACATTTAAACAAAAATCTGTTTATTATGTAATTTTACATGGTGAAACAATACAGGTCTTTATATTACTACTCAAATACATTTGTTTATTATTGTTTGTGTTTTCCAAATACCTGGAAAAAATAATTTTAAAGGTTATACATAGTATATAAAAAAGTTTGTTCTCTCTTTCTGTTGGGCCAAATTAAAAGTCCTAATGGTCAAACTTTGGGCAGCCCTGATCTGCTTAAGAAAATAAACAGAAGTGTAGATGTTGAAGAGAGTGAACCATCTCTAAAGTACCCAGGTTAGCTGTTAAGTACATTTACTTCCTATTAGTTCAAAGTTGTTTTATCTTGGTTCCCAGCTTGTTGTCTCTGGTTACAATTGTACATTTGAAAATAGATCAATGTTGTGTTAATCATAGCATGTTTTCTGCAAATGAGCAAAAGGCTGTGACTGACTGTGATTGTAACATTTACCAGTGGAAAGTTATTCCAAAGTTATTCTGCCAAAGTTATTCTTCCATGAACTTCAATGATATAAGGAAACGAGTTTAAACATTTTAAGGTAAAGTAAATGATTTAAGAATTGATTTTTTCTTTTGCTGTTTTGCTACTGTAAACACATTTCTGCAATAATCAAAAAACAAACATACCAAAAAAAAAAAAGAATCACAAAAGTACAGCAAGTAAAACCTTAGTGAATGTTCTTTTAGTAATATCACACAAAACCATAACATTACAGCAGGCTGTTTCTTGAGGACATACTTATATTCTCTCTTATATAGTTATATTCTCATTATATTTTACATTAGGCAGTGCTGTGGTAATCCTGGTAATCCTCAATTGTAATTTTGTATTGTAAGTTTGGCAGTACCACAGGAATACCACACTCATACCACAGGACTTTTTGTAATGGACCACTCTTTGGACTCAACTGAACTGTCTTAAGACACAACATCTCTGTGTCTTAAGACAAAGTGATGTCTTAAGCCATGCCTCGTCTTCAAGACACACAAAATAATTACTTCTTTGTCTTAAGACGTTAACTTTCATGTCTCAAGACAAAGACAGTGTCTTCACTCATATGTCTTAAGACGTTCTTGAGATGTCTTGGCATTAAAAAAGGTCTCAAGACGTCTCATAAATACTGTCAAGACATCTTAAGACAAGGTGACAGCTGGGTATGTTTTTCTCCTCGTGTACTACACATACTAGAAACTTTGTACATCAGTTTTTTTACTGGGAGAATTACCATCAGAGCAGTTCAGATGTTATTTTTTATGAGATTATATCCTGTCATGAATCACTACCATTAAATTTAAATGAGATAAAAACACTACCATGCCTCACAAGCATTATGAATGAGCAAACATGCTACTTGCTCTTCACGTCATGCTAAGTATATGTAGAGCCTGGGAGTGAGATTTGCCTTTTTTCCTGGAATAACTGATATGGATTGTTCTTAATAGAATGTGTTGTTGGTAAATTGCAACCTTGATTAATTTTTCTAACTTGTCAAAGATGTACAAAGAGTACTTTGGTAAACAGTCTTTTGTAATAAAATAAATACACATATATGTGTCTCTGTATGAGGGTGTCTGATAGAATCTTCATTTTGTCTCCACCCCCTCCTCCTGTCTCTTTTACATTGTGGTAGAATAAGACTTAGAGAAAAGTAATAGCATCAGCACTATTTGTTTCCAAGACTTTTCAAAGGATGTAGTCAGTGGTGTAGTGGGAGAAGGCCACTTACTTGCCTATTCCACACTTACCATAAAACAACCTACTTTAGGTTCATCTCAGGTTAGGGTTTTCCTGTGGACAGGGATCTATTGATCAGATTGTGAAACCCAATGAAACAAGTGATAACTTTAATAAAGGGTCATTTATTGATAAAGGTATGTAAGCACTAGATTAATGGATATGCAGAGAAACTAGCAATGTGAGATTCTCTGGATATACATACTGTAATTAGCTGAGACTTGGAACTATTTATTTTATGGTGTTTGAGCAGTACACAGAATAGAATATCAATGCTTGTGTAACGACTAACCTAAATTTACCGACATTTAGGTGAAAGGGGGGACAGAGTAACACAGCCGGGACTGGACCATATAGCTGGAGAAGTGATAGTGTAAGCCTTACAGCCTTGAAGTTGAAGAGGCCTGATGAGGCGATGCTGTGGAAGTGGTTAACCCTGATAGCGTCGCTTCTTACCGGACCTTGCTGGGTGAGTCAGGCTACCAGCTGGCTCATGTTGGCCTCTCGCAAAAATGGCAGTGTCTCTTCGGTTCTTTTGCCATGGCTGGCTGGTGACAGCAGGCTGCAGTTCAACAACAGGCCGCTAAAGCCAACTTTCATAATGGCTTGCAGTGCACTGGTTTACTTGTGTCCATAATTCTTAAACTATGCTCGCAGATTTTGCAACGACCTATTGTTGGCCAATCAAACTTTGAACGAGAATCAACAAGACTTAAAACAAACGCAGCTTGACTATGCAAACACTGATTCTAGCAGTTACCAACACTTCTTCAAGGTTACTGAGTGAGTGAAAACAAAATTAACTGAACAAAGACTTGATGAACTGAGACATGAAACAGAATAAAACTAAAATCTAAAATCAGCAGATTTTTAAGGGCACAGAGAGAGAGCTTCTTTTTGTCATTTCTTCATGGTAACGTGTCATCTCTCCTTCCATCTGTGTCTGTGCTTATAATAGAGACCTCTTGTGTGCGGATCTAGGGTGGGGAAAAGGGTTTTACCACTCAATTTCTAATGAATATGTAAACATTAAACAACTTCACATACAAAGACTTCTGAGGATGGTTGTGTATCATTAAGTAAAAGAACATTACGCATGCAGTTTCATATGTAAACATTATTACTGATTCAATTGTAACTATTACAAGCAAACTATTGACCTTACAGATTATTATATCCAAAGTACTCTAATTTCACACAATGGTTAAATTAAGCTACTTGAAACCTCTAACAATCCTACTTCTTCTAAAAGAACATGATACTAAGAAAAGGAAATGAGATTTACTAAAAAAGAACATAGTTCTAAAGTTAGTGTTCATCAACACTATAACATTTCTAAACAATGCTTAAATGAAAAAGAAGATACACAGTATGGAGTACAGAGAAGTTGAGTATGTTATCTATGGCAGAACCTCTATTATGCTTGAACTATGGCATTTTCCATGAATAGTCATAGAAGTAACAAGCTTTACTTACACAATTGTACTTCTAAAAGGATGAAAAGCACACCAAGACTCAAAAGAAGATGTTATGTGCCTGTGATGCACGTAGGTTTTGTTTCGGTGTTTCTGTTCTTTCTTTCCTTCTTTCTTTCTTTCTCTCTCTCTCTCTCTCTCTCTCTCTCTCTCTCTCTCTCTCCCCTTTTTCACTCCACAGAACTACTATACAGGTATGTGATGGACCAGTGAGGATGTTGTTAATGCTTGGCTGCGCTCTTCTGTCCACCAACCCGAGTCGCTACGGTCTGCTGAGGGCCAGATCTTGGCAAGTAAAAGGACCTACCTGAGAGGAATTGTGTGTGGGACTATTTAGCGTGCCTGAGACTTTTATGGTGTCAGCAATAATTTTATGCTGTGCTACTTGACGGACTTGAAAATGTAGCCAGTAAATGGTTGTCTCACTTTGTTGTTCCCTCCCTTGTTTTCTCCCACTTCTCTCCCTCCTGCGTGATGTGTGGACAGGCAATTTTGGGCGTGTCTATACATACACGGTAGTGGTTTCATCAGTGCCACCCAGGATCAGACCTGGTTAGGCAGGTTAGCTTTTGGTTTATTGGTGTCATTTCTTTGGCACTGTCCTCAGACCACCTTTGCAGTTGGTTGGATCACACAAGTCAGTGTTCATACTTAGTCAGTTGTTAGTGGAATCTTATGTCTTAACTCCATGCTCAACCTGAGCATTATTGATTCCTAGCATCCTAGCAATTGATAGCTCAATGTATCATGGTTCTCACTCTTTCTTTGTAAATATCATTCTTGTATGATACACTTTTGCAAGTGGGAAGTAAAGTAAAGGGGAAAAAAGCATTGACTGGAATTGCAAGTACTGTTTTCTATGATCTTTCCTTCCTTCTTTCATCAAATGCCAAATATTAACCACCTTACACTTTGACACTTTAACAGAGTTACTTTCCACAGTTCAATTAAGAAAGGAGAGTCATTTGATTTAGCATTTGATAACATTGAAGTGTCTTTATAGGCCATATGCCAAGAATTCGCCAGAGAACAGGAGAAATTAAGCTGGGTTCTTAAGATTTAGTCTCTGGAAAGACCTAATATTTTTATTACAACTGCTGAGGAATGTACTACCTGCCCAAAAGGGGGCATTTGTATTGTAATCTCAGGGTCTGGGGTGTATTCAATCTCGATGCTTGAGCCAGATGCCTTCCTCTGCAGGAAGAGGAGTACGTGTGTGTGTGTGTGTGTGTGGGTGTGTGTGTGTGTGTGTGTGTGTGTGTGTGTGTGTGAAAATTTCCAAAAGTCATAAAACTTAGTTTGTGTCCAGAATTTACTGTTGTTAAGTCCAAAATGTCTCCAGACCTACTGGGCCAGTTGAGAGGAAAGATGTTCTGAGGTAAGTCTCCCTATCTGAGGGGGTTGGGACAGTGTCCTTGGAGCACTCTGGGGGCCATACTCAGATATTCAGCAGACATCCTGGTGCCTGTGGATTGCTCTTTGTATCTTAAGCCAAAGATTTAACTTTGCCCAAAAAGTCTTGATCATTTCAAGAATTAAAAACAGCCAAGTTCACTACAGTGGCAAATGCACTTCAGTAGTAAATGAGGTTGTTGAAGTTCAACTGTGCCTTGCCTTGGCAGTTGGTGAGTTGACAGGAGTAGCCATTGTTGAGAGTAGCCGGTTGAAGTTCAAGTGATTCCTCTCACTATATTGACCAACATTTTAAGAACATCACCTGGCCATTTTCGGCCGTATTATACTGTTTAAGTTACTGAAACTTTAGTTGTGAGTAAAGACAAAGCTAACTTGCTGCTGTCAGACTAAAGGTCAGTTAATCTGAATCGTTCAAGGTATAGCAATTATGACACTTGAGATGTATTTGAAGCAGATGCAATAGGACTTCATCTTGTTTTCTGGGCCATTTTTGATAATTACATGTATTTTTGGGTTTTTTTTTTGATTTTGGACCCCCTAAAGTTGCTATGGCCACCCAATGGCTACCCCATGTATACAGTCCTAAAATTGCCACTGGAGCTGGTTTTACAGGAGCAACCCATGTATCTTGCACTAATCATACTGGTAGAGATCCTATCATTAAAATTACATGCATTTAAAGTAATTCACATCCATAGAGAATCCTCCAAAATGATGAAATGGAAAGGCTTAGACTAAATAAAATATCACTCATCACTGCCACTGAGCATCTATTCAGTGAGGTTTAAATTCCTGTTGTATTGTCAAAAAAAGGTGAAACACTCCTGACTTCTTTATTTGACAGCAGCACAATAATGACTTCCTTATTTGACCACAGTAGATAAACCATGCTATCAAAGTCCACCTAAAGTGTTGTGGTAACCACAAACAGGTGGACACTTATTCAGTGTTTTACTGAGTCTTATATAATAGATTAGAGATGTCTGAGAGTGTTCCTAATGGTGTAAATCACAATGATAAGCTGGATAGAGGAGAGCTTGTTGAGAGGGTGGTGGATATCTATGAGAGCGCAGATGCTATTAAAGGCCATAAGCCCAACATAGAGGTGGAGGACACCAACACAAAGAGCAACCTACAAACTCAGCACACAGGTAAGATTAGATAATTCCCTCTTCACACTTATTTAAAAGATATATATGTGTATATATTTTGAATTAATATAAGCGCCTGACTGCTTCTCCTCAAGGAGATTGAAACAAACAGTAATTTTTGCATCAGTAAGCATGGTGTGACATACAATGGCATTTTTTTCCAATGAGTGCTTTATAAATAAACAAAAGCCAGTGTGTTTCTTGATGTACAGCTAGAGAATACAGTGTCATCTGCATACAGGTGCATTGTGCAGTTCACAATGGAAGTGGCAATGTGATTACTATAGAGATTGAATAAAACTGGTCCAAGGATTTAGCCCTGAGGAACACCTTTAGTGACATTTGTTACATTAAGAGGCCCAGTATTGGTAATAATAATAAGTGTCCAGCAACTGTTACATAAAACTAAGACTGACAAAAATATCTGTAAAATAAAAAATCCATTAGAAAAATATATCGTAAAAGCAAGTTACAGAACTAATATTCGTAAAACCACTGAAGGGCAACATTCATAAGGCTATGCAACACCTACATACTCAAGTGCTCAGTGACTTTAATTGTGAGTTCCAAACTGCCCCTGAAAGCAACATCAGCTCAAGAACTGTACATCGGGAGCGTCATGAAAAGGGGATTCCTTTGCCAAACAGCTACACATGCCTAAGATCACTATGTGCAATGCCTACCCTTACAAAAAAGTTAATTCAAGTGTGCTATTAGTATAAAAATAATTGAATATGCTTTCAGTTTACATGTACACTAACAAAAGTATACTTAAGTATACTTGGCTATACTGACAAGTAAACAGAAAAGTCTAAGTATATTTAGCCTATACTCATAATTCATCTTTTGATTGAGGTATTCTTGCCTTATACATAAAGTTTAAGTATATTTGGGTTGTAGTTTGTGTTCAGTACATTTGTGGAACTGATCTTTTATGTAAATTTTAGAGAGGAACAATCTGTCTGTGGGCGGCCAGGAACTGATTTCAGACAGGTTGCATGTCACAAATTCGAATGTCAAATTTCCCTAAACACTGTGTGTGTTTGTTTTAAACTTGAATATCGATTTATGTTCTTATATTTTGGCATCAAATACAACATTTGTTTGAAGAAAACAAATATATTCTTAATCCAGAGTATTTCTTGTGAATGTTTGTATGTGTAGTCCACTGGTAGAGTTCATATTATTTAACTGAAAGTCTACTCAGTTAGCTAAATTGCCTACCTAAACTTACCTAAATAGAAACCTAGTAGTATACTTTAAAGTGCACTTTATAAGTAGTAAACTATGAATATTACATTAAGATAAGGTCTAGTTGTGTACTCAAAGTGTTCTACTCTTACACCTAAAGAATACTTAAATGTATACTTTTGTAAGCTAAAGTAGGCCAATTTATTCCCAAGAAATGTTGAAAAAGTGCACTTGCAAGTATACAACCAGTACATTGATATTAGTATACTTACTATATAAAGTATACTTGGAAAATATACTTGAACTTTACTTAAGTTTACTTAATGAAATGAACTTAAAGTATACTTTTTTGCAAGGGTAGTGTAGACTGGAGTGGTGTACTGCCACTGAACTCTGAACACTGAAGCACTGGAAATGTGTCCTCTGGATGAATGAATCATGCTTCACTATATGGCAGTCTGATGGATGAACCTGAGTTTAACAGATGCCAGAAGAACCCTGTCTACCAGACTGCATGTTGCCAACAGTAAAGTTTGGTTGAGGAGGGATAATGGTCTGGGGCTGTTGTTCAGGGTTTGGGCTGCTTAGTTTCATTGAAGTGTAAAATTAATGCTACAGCATAGAAAGACATTTTAGATAACTATATGCCTCTTTCCTGTTCCAGCATGATTGTGCCCCACTGCACAAAGTGAGCTCCATAAAGACATGGTTTGATGAGTTTGTTGTGAAAACTCTTAAGTGTCCTGCACAGAGCCCTGACCTCAACCCACTGAACACCTTTGGGATGAACAGACCTCTGACCTCACAAATGCTCTTTAACCTGATGGGCTCAAATTCCCACAGACAAACTCCACAATCTTGTGGAAAACGTTACCAGAAGAATGGAGGCTGTTATAGCTGCAAATGGAAACTCCATATTAATGGCCATGGTTACAAATGCTGGCCTTCAGTAAAGAGTTAACTGACAGAATCAATTAAATCAAATAAAAAATCTATCTATATGGATTAATTGCTGATTTATAAAGTCACCATTGCATCATCTACCTCAGTCTGCATTGAGACATTGTGTTACCAGGTCTATGTATAAAAATATTTTTAAATAATTAGGAAGTATGTTTGTGTGGCCTAATATTGTTAGTCACAATGAGATAGGAAATGAGAGAATCCAGGTGAAACACTTTTGTAATCTCTTAGTTTGGTGATCAGGCTGTCCAGGCCAAAATGTCTATTATGGGTATTAAAAATGAGACTAAAGCAAATATATATGTGTGTCCATTCTTCCCTAGGAGGAGACGCTGTAGATATCAGATATTACAAACTGGCTGCAGTGTGTCTGGGGCTGCTGTGTGTTATTGTGTTGGCTGCAATCACAGTGCTGCTCATTGAGTTTGACAACCTGACTGTAGAGAGAGACCAGTTAAAGACCAGGTACACCAACCTGACTACAGAGAGAGACTGGTTACAAACCAGTTACACCAATCTGACTGTAGAGAGAGACCAGTTACAGACCAACAATACCAACCTAACTATGGAGAGAGACCAGTTGCAGACCAGTAAAACTTCTTTGACAAGAGAGAGAGACAGACTTCAGAAGTGGATTTTGCAACTTGGTAAGTGAATATTTGTGGACCAGTATTTCATAAATTCACTTTACAGAAAACCTTTGTTAAATTCATCATGAAATTTTGACACAAGGCAAAGGTCAGCTGGTGTTTTCAAGTACGACAATAAAAATCGAGACACAAGGTTATATATATACCAAATTGGTGTATCCTGTTAGACTAAACAAGAAATGAGCCAGGAGAACCAGAGCAGTTGAACAGGCCTCAAACAATTCTAATTTGTTATTTGTAATGAATCAATTAGTGAGAACAACAAGACTGAATGACAGTGCAGTCCTGAAAACAAGGGTTGAGATGGAGGTCAAACCTTCTATAAAGAAGCATGAAAATACCAGTAGTTTATCAGAAGACATGATAACACTGAGTTCAGCATTTACTCAAGCATGTGTTCATCTTTATGCTTATCCTCCAAACAAGGATGGAGATACTTCAACTCCAGTTTTTACTACATCACTACTGGATTGAAGATCTGGAGTGAGAGCAGACAGTTCTGCAGACAGAGAGGAGCAGACCTGGTGATCATAAACAACAGGGAAGAACAGGTGAGATGACGTGTTAGTGAGACGAGGAGAGAAAGAGACTGAGACAGACAAGGATAACGAAGTAGCCCTGCTACATAAGCTACTTTTTGCTCTGTATTCTAGTTGGCCATCATGATATCAAACATCCGTCTTGATGATTACTTGTAATGGTACCATGGCACTGTTACATTACTGGACATATCCTGTCATGTGAACGTGGTAAGGTCAATGTTATGTAGCAGGGTTTAAGTAAAGTGTTACCAATAATGAAGCACTCTTAGGGCCAGATTTACTTAAGTGGCTTATCTACTAAGAACTTTAATGTAAGTGAACACATTTGACTCACAGACATTTTATATGGAAGCCTGTTGTTGTGCGGTAGGACAAAAAGTAGAAACTGCATACTACATCACTAAATAGTGTGTAAAAGGTAGTGCAGCACCTTTAAAAGACTTTTTTCTTTTTTTTCAAGATTTTGATTTAGTAAATCAAAATAATGACTGATAAACAAAGAACAATTTACTACTGTTTGAGAAAATGTGATTATTTTGATATATTAATCATTATTTTGAGAAAATAAGACATTATTTCCATGTAATAAATACAAAATGTGAGTTCTGTTCCCAGTGTATTTAGAAATTGTGTGATACTGTAAAATCCTTGTCTAATTATGATGAATGTGTCATCTGAGCTACATGCAGTGCATCAAACCATAACTGACGTTTTTGTACCAGAAGCCACAGTGTTTAAAACACTGTTTTAGTAAAGTGAAATTTTAAATTTCCTTCATCAAATTTAGAATAATATGAAACGGCTTTCAGAAAAAGTCATTTTCAGTCATAAATAGATGTGTAATATGAATGAATGTGTCCTGTAAACCTTCTTTTCTCTGTCTCTCAGCAACAACGAGAACAGTGTTAACACCAAAAATAGTTACTAAATAATAAAGCCACAGTCAGTATTTATTATCAATTTTGGTAAATCAGAATAGGTATTAGAATAATCTCCTCCCAGTATTGTGAACTGTGAGAGGGAAAGCCCTATAAATGCATCTACAATGAGCCAAAAGCACAAGAGAGCAGCAACCATCGATATCATCCTTTTACAGGCCCTAAAGAGCGGCTGCGCCTATTTAGTAAACTTTTTATCTTTAAAACATGCAAAATATTTGTAAATCTGCTCCTTAACTGTTTTTTTTTTACTTTGCTACCACAATCACAGGAGTTTATCAACAAAACAGTTGGTAGCACTGAAGCTTGGATTGGTCTGACGGACATTGAAACAGAGGGGACCTGGAAATGGGTGGACAACACAACACTGACCACTGGGTAAGACACTACTGAACTGAACTCTGCTCATGCAGCACTTATCCGCTCACTGAAGATGTTTATGTGAAAAAGTGAAGACTTTCATTATTGTGTTTCAGGTTCTGGTGGACGGGGGAGCCCAATGATTTTAAAGAAAAGGAGGACTGTGTTATAACTGGGTTCAGAGGTGCTGGATCTGAAAGTGTATCAACCTGGGCTGATTTTCCCTGTGGTGATTCACGACGTGGAATTTGTGAGAAACGTTTTTAAGTGAATAGCAGAAACTATATTAATTTTTAAGATGAGGAAACAAAACACTAGTTTTCATTCATCAACATATATAATAATAACTTTTTCTTAGGACCTTTCTCAAGAACAAATTTAAGAAAAAACTTGGTGAATGAGCCCCCCCCCCACCCCCCCCCCCCCCAAAAAAAAAAAAAAAAGTCAAATATTTGCTTAAGGAAAATTATAACAAAGGTTTTTGTATGTAGGCTATGTAGGTTATTTGTCATGTAGACTATCAATATCATGTTACATTTTACAGGTTACCAGAATTCATGCCACATTCTTGTTAACTAGTTATTCAGTTTAATCACATCGATACCCGAGGACAGCAAAATAAGGGCAAAACAAAATCTAAGACGAGTGTGAGACTGTCAGAAAGTTAAGAAAATAATATAACTTGTAACAGAATATAGCTTGTTTTTATAATTATTCTAAAGAATTCAAATCCCGTCACAATCCAGGGAGCCGTATGTCTGGAGAATTGAAGTTTCTTTCTTGCGCACAGGTCCCAGATACCTAAAACAATGGACTGACGCAGTTTTACAGCTGGACTGATGCCAAGATTAGGCTCAGACTATGCACGACAAGTGACAGGTGTGACAGACATGACCATGTAGGGATAAACAAAAACAGGCAGAACAGAAGGTTCTAAATACAATCACAGTACCGGCACACATAATACTGCATATAATTACATATAACACAGCACTAAACTCATTACAGAGCAGTACATTCCTTCAATTATTAGGAGACACATTAAGAAGGAAATGAACAAATTCTGAAAAGTTTTTTTGGAAAATAAAAAAATAAGAAATAAGAAGATTTTCCTTCCTCAATACAGTTTTGTAAATCTGGCTCCTGGTCTCCAGTTGGGAAGGATGGCTTCTCTGTCAATCTACAGTGTTGCTGGCCAAATGTGAGCACTAAGGTGTCTCGCCACTTCCTCTTGTTGTTTTATTCCCGCAGTGTGGAAGTACAGATTCAACTGCTTCCTCCTTTCTGCTTGCACCATGCAGTTTATGTGTGTTTTTAAATGGTTAACTCCTTTTGGGTGGCTTATTATGGTTATATAGACTGATAATTCAAATATCTCACCATAGTGACACAGGTTTTCTCTGTATATCCCTAAAAAAGTGATTTGTGGGGCGCTATGTAGCAGCTTAGTTTTGTATGTCATGAACCTTTCAGAGTCCATTATACTAAAACATGCTGTTTATGATGCATTATATGCTGGTCTGATGCTGGTTTAGTGGTTACCAAGCATGTTCATGTTGATCACTGCATTTATAATACACTGAAATACTAATAGTTACAAACTACAGCTGTTCAGTTCTGCTGCTGCTATGGCTTGTTAGAGATCATTTTCTGAGTTACTTTGCGCTACAAGCTGTTATGTAACCTGCGCATACCTTTGAATGTCTGATGATTATGAAATAAAATAAACAGTTTGGATGTTTGCTGGCTTCCCAGTTAGTTAAATGTGTGCTATTTTGTCCTGCTTCAGCTCATTTTCTGGTATAAAACAATAAAAATTGCTGTCAGTAAAGCTAATTTGACATGAAACCAATTTTCCTGAGATGCTGGCACTGGACCACAAATGAACCCTGCCTGTTGCAATATCTGCTGTTATTTGTCTTACAAAATCTTTGTTTTTTCAAATTATACACATTGTGGATTGTTTAAAAGTGGACATATCTTACAAAATGTTGAAGATAAAAAATATCAGACAGTCAGTTTGTCATATAGTTTGTTGTATTGTTATATCTACGTCCACGAAACAGCAGCTTGTTGAGGGCACTCAGGTATTTCCTCTTTTTCTCCTATTCATCTACTCAGAGCCTCTGGTCTCCCTAATCTCACTCTGGTACATTTTTCACACCAAGGATTGCCGTCTCCCCCCGAGGAGGCTCTCTGACTGAGGCAAGTTTAGAGTCTCAGTCTCTCACTCTCAGTCTTTAACCAACTGAGCTGAGCTCCTGCTTGGTTCTTATGAAAATCTGCAGTCACACCAGCTCTTTATGGATAAGATTGGGCAGTTGTGCTTTAGTTATATACTTCATACAATGTATAAATGACTGAATCAATTAAAATACTATGCAGTTAAACACTACAGGCATTTCTCAGGGGGACAAGAGATATGATTTATACGTAATTTACACTTATATACTGGAGAAAAGTTTACAGAATTGGGGTAAGATAGGTAGGTGAGGTATGGAAGGGTTTAATGTTTAAAGTATAATGTATATAATGTTTACTTTCTTCTGAACATTATCTTCTGAAGGTTCCAAAATGTTTCTAGATATTAGTGTCATAAAACCGGGTTTGTACCACTATAATCAATACATTAAAGAATACAGCATATGTCTCTACCAAAGCCAAAGCATTAAATGCATAAATCAAATAAATGAACAGTAGCAGTCATGTGAAATGTGCATTTTCCAAAAACTAAAAAGATGCACCGAAACCCCTTTCTTTCAGAGGTACGTATAAAACGCCCTGCATTGATTTCATGATGAGTAAACAGTAAATGATTTAGTGAACAGCGCCCTCTCCTGATCATAATGTGTTCTTGGTTAGACCTTTAAGGAAGGGTCAAAGACATATGTCACAAACCATATCTTACATATGGAATCTGAATATGTGTGTTTTAATCTTGCTTGTGTCAATTACGTTTCACTTTTGTGTATTTTGTTCTTTGTTACAACGTATTTGTTCATCAGCCCAGAGTGCAGGAAGGCTGTTGATTTGGGGATGAATCCAGCTACTCGTATCCTCCATCTTCAGTTTCCTTGTTTCTCCTCTTACTTGCTAGTCTGCATTCGGCAGACACGTTTCCACTCATGTAATTGTATTCAGATAGTGGAAGTGCTCTCTGTTTATGCTTGTGGAAAATGTGGTCAAGATCCATCTCTGACCACCTCCAAATGCGGTTTGAGTGATCAGAGTACTTTGTTCACAATGCGTCCAGAGTCAGTATCTAATGTAAAACAGGCTATACAAAGAAAATTAAATTGAAATAAATTTAGTCTTAAACCACGCACAGGCTGTACTTGGCCCCCCTCCCCCACCCTTTAAAGTATATTGTTGGCCACCCAAGTATTTTTCATCCCTTTTAAAACAATGTCCAGTTCCGAAGAGAATTTATATATATATGCCTGGAATTTAAATATGATTGAACTTGCCTTTTGATTGGCAAGACAATAAAGATTCATGAACCCTCTTTCTTTGTTGCTGGGTCTTTATTTTCTTGGCACATGACCACAGCCAGAGCATTTTTGTTTTAATTTCATATACAAGTGGATGGTGTCAGATTTGCCGCTAATCTACAGTGAGCGCGTTTTGATGATGCTTCACTGCATCGCTCAAGCGTCAGTGTGCACCCAGCCCTGTGGTGAGCGAAGCGTAAAAGGCATATTAGCTGATCGTCCCCTGAATGTGGATGTGACACAGTCAGTTACTACGCCATACATCAACATCTTCAGCTTGTCCATAACAAGAGAGCAGAGTAAGGATATGTGCATCAGTGGTCTGATTTGTCATTTCGATGTATATATTGACATCTTTCACCTCATTATAGCTCTATGTCCCGTTCGGTTTGATGCAATTTGGCAATAATAATTTCCAATCACACCTTCCCGCATCCCTGTATACATTTATATGTTTCTAACTCTACTCTGATACTGTTTTATGCTAACATTTGCACAAATGCAGTGTCTTAAAGTAAGAACAAAGTGCACAAAGTTTCTTGCACTCCCCCATATCTTCTTTCACACCTTAACCACAACGTCACTTAAAGGAAGCATGAAGTATCTGCTAAGGCATGGTGACTTCCTGTATGGACAGCGCAGTGATGGTTAAACTGCTGTCATAGACAACACAGTAAAGAGGTGGAGAATTCTCACAGGCAGACAGAGACCAAGTGTTCACTGATTTTGTAGGACTTTGAGGTAAGTAGTACCTAGTTACACTTACTCAGTTACAGGTATATAGGCAAAGTTTTGATGGATGGATACATTTCAGTGTACTTTTGTAAAAACTCAACCGCTGTCCCATTTTAGCCATTCATACCTTCATATCTAGATCCTAAATCCACTTTGTGTTCTATTCTGTATTCTGTTCTGCTGTGGACAGCACCTGGACTGTAGAACCTAATACTGTCATAATTTGGCCACAAATGTAATACAATGTCTGAGCTGATATTGTAATAATACATTTACCAACAATGTAATACTTTATACAATATTTATTACAATTTATTACATTATGCAATTTATTACATTATGCAATGCAGAGTTTGTATGATAAGCTGCAGTTTTAGTAACAGAGCATTAATTTCAGGCACATTGTGGCTACACATTGCAGTTGCATCAAGGTGCACTGTGCCCTGATGTACAGCTGGCCTTCAGGAAAGGCTTTATTTTTTTTTATTTTTCTTTATTTTTTAGCTACTTTTAATTGAGCTTGGGTCATTACTTTATCTTGAATATGCTTTCGGCTGCTCTATTTCTGTCATGTATAAATTAGAGAGATGTCTGAGAGTGTTTATGAAGACGTGTTCAGCACTGAGGAGCTGAACAGAAGCAGTCGAGCGGAAGTGGAGGTGGCCATCTATGAGAGTGCTGACGCTGTGAGAGGCTTTGAGCCCAGCACAAAGAGGAAACTACAAACATACCACACATTAGAAAGGTACAAGATAACCAGATCTCTTTCAGAGGAAAACAGGCTCACTGCTGAGGTCTGATGAACCCCTTACAAAAAATGATCCTCTTATGGTTTCACAGGAAATTCATACACTGCCCACACAGGCTGTTTCATAGCAATTGTTGCCAGGTTAGAATCCAAGATATAAGACAGTCCTCTTGCATAAAAAGGGGAAAGAAAAAGTGAAATAACAGGAGGTTCCAAAACCAGAGGAAAATAAATAACTCCTAAAAACAAAGCAAGACCTGGAAGACCACCAAAACTCACCATGAGATAAACAGCAGTTTTCATCTTTTAGAGAGAGGAGGAAATCAAGCTCCACCCACACCTCAACACTCTGAGTCTGAAGGATGTGTAGCTGTCAAGATCCCTTACTGAGAAAAGAACATCTTTAAATCAAACAAAGAAGCTGCTGGTGATCCCAGAGCAATAGACTGACCACCCCAGAGTCCAGACATCAACATTATTGAATGTGTTTAGGATTAGTTGGGTCGTGAGAAGCAGAAAGTACAATCAACTTTTAAGACTGAAAAATATCTCTGCAGATTTCTTTGAATAACTGAAAACAGTTTTTGCCAAAACAGTAGAAGCTATAATAAAGGAAACACACTGAATACTGAAAAAATACTGTAAATTTTCTGTTAATGTTTCCTGTTTGCTTGTACTTAAAGACTTTTATGAAATTAAATGAAATAAATGAAGGGCAGGGTTTTAGAACAACATATGCTAGAATTCTGCATCAGACAAGAAGGGGACAACATTCCTCTCCCAAAACTCCAGCAACTGGTCTCCTCACTTCTCAGACATTTACAGACTGTTGTTAAAAGAAGAGGGGATGCTACACAATGGTAGATGTGGCCCTGTCCCAACTTTTGTGAGATGCGCTGCTGCCATTAAATTCTAAATGAGATAATGTTTTTCAGGAAATGGTAAAATGTCTCACTTTCAACATCTGATATGTGTTCTGTGTTCTATTGTGAATAAAATATGGGTCAGTGAGATTTGCAAATCATTGCATTCTGTTTTTATTTAAATGTATTCACATTTTACAGTGTCCCAACTTTTTCAAATTGGGGTTGTATTTAACAATATGTAATATAAAACATAATATATATCAGAATCAGAATGAAGCTTTACTAGCCAAGTATGCTTACACATACAAGGCATTTGGTTGTATACGTGCGTATATTTGTATATATTCTGCAGTTTCATCTGTGTGTATCCATTCCTCACGTACAAGAGACAGTGCAGGAAGCCGATGCTACAGACTTACTGCAGTGTGTCTGGGGTTGCTGTGTGTTCTCCTGCTGACTGCCATCCCAGTGCTGTGGATCAAGTTCATCAACCTGACTATAGAGAGAGACGAGTTACAGTCCAGTTACACCAACCTGACTATAGAGAGAGACCAGTTACAGACCAGTTACACCAACCTAACTCTGAAGAGAGACCAGTTAGAGAAGGAAAGAGATAAATGGCAGCAGAGGCTTTCAGAACTGAGTAAGTAAATATTCATCATTCATCAGTGTCACGTATCTCCTTCCATTTATTAATGTAATTATTCACTTTTCACTTAACTTAGTTATCATTCCTTAATGTAGTTTGGTGAGAGTTTAGTGAAAAATCTAATTTTGCATGTGGCAAATATTGCTAACATAATAAAATTGATAAAATTGGATAAGAATGGAAGCTGAATATCTGTGTTTATTAGCCTCTACATCAGTGGCTTTGCTGGCAGTCAGGCTTTCTTTATCTGCAGATTTCCAATGGGTGTATGATGCATTTGCATTGTGCATGCTGGGTATTATAGTGAGAGAAGAAAAAACAGAATGGATACAAAATTAAGAATTCTGTCAAACCGATGAAGCTGAACTACACAATCTATACAAATATTACATAAACAAATAATATATTAAATGCTAGTTTTAGGCAGGAATTCCCCTTTAAGAACAGTTAGTGAGTAAATGCCTTTGCTTCAGTTAATATTGTGGAAACAGTGCCCTTTGTAGGGGAAACCAAGCCTGACCTGGCAATGACCCTGTTATTTAGATCCTTGTTATTATGATTTTATGTTATGTTGTTATTTCATGTTATGCTATTATTATTATGATTTAATGTTATTTTGTTATTTGATGTTATGTTATTATGATTTTATCACATTGTTGGCTTGTCCGCTTTCAAATATTGTCTGTGTACTGGCGAAATTGTTTTATCAGCTTGGGATTGGCTACAGCAATGTGGCTGTAATTTATTATGTTCTATCTAATGTAAGCTTACCATAGCAAAGAACCAGGATATTTTGGTGACATCTAGAGTAAGGATGCAACATTTAAGTAGGAATTAAAAACCTGTGTATCTCTGATAATTTATTATTTAAATTTAATGTATTTTTGAGCTTAGCTGCAGCCCCAGTCTGATTAAAATGAACTACCATATGCTATATGAGTTGTTTGGTCGAATCCCACAATCACACGATACCAGGAGGGCAAAAGCAAACAGAAGCTTCCTCCAAGACATGTGAAGCCAGCCACCACATCTTGGATTGTGAAGGATCTGCTGTATTATATGTTTCATGTGTAATATTATGTTCAGTATGTGTTATAATATGTATGTGTTCTGTGTAATCAGTGTATGTTTTATGTGAGCTGTACAGAGGACAATGGGAGGACATTGTAAACAATTATTCCTGGCTGTCTATGTATAGGTTAAGAACAGCTTTTGTTACTGTACCTAATTTGACAATGTACAGGCAATAATGTGCCTGGGCCAGCCTATATAAACATTAGGGGTGCGGGAAAAAATCGATTCTTAGATGCATCGTGATGCGGACGTGAACGATTCTGAATCGATTCATAAATGTCAAAAATCGATTTTCTAAATATTTAATTTCTAACGTAATGTTGACGGAACGCAAAAGGCGGAACTTAGAAGTGCGGACGTGCAGCACCCGGACAGTCTGTAGTGGCACATAACAAAAACACACATGGATGAGTGAGAAATCCGACCGGCTCCCTCTGCATTAAAGCCAGGTTAGATCAGGAGTCACAACACAAATGATAAGAAGAGTCATTTTGTCCTTTCAACAAAAATCAAACCACCTTGGGAGCCGCAGCATTTAATGTCCAGTATGTCTCAGTATGTGTTGATGTCCTAGTATAGGCTAAATAATATAAACGAGAGCGCAGATTTACTTCGCTCTGCTTTAAGCTTTAATAGCCGCTTTCCTTCCATCTCTCTCAGGAAACTTTTCTTCAAAAGTAGAGCAGCTTATTGTAAAATGTCTCAAAGTTCGACTGTTTTACGAAGCTGAAGTCACTTCTCATTCTCCAGCTTCTTGTTCGAATTGGTGGAACGGGAGAATTCAAAAGAGAAACTGACTTCATCTTCACAACTTTTTAGTGTTTGACAGTCTCTCGTTGCAGATTTAACATACCAGGAAACCAACTGCGCTGCTTATAAATGCGAATAACGCGTCGCTGCTATGTGACCTGCAGTCTGCGGAGTCGTTGCGAAACAGGGCTTTCTCGCTATGTTTCACACTCCCCATCTCAAAGATATTTCACTGACACAGCGACTCGTCTCTACAATCAGACCAAAACCGAATTGATAAAATGCAATAAACATCATAATCAATATACAACATGAAATGCAACAGATTATATTCAATAATCAGAAACATTATGAAGAAAATGGCAAAGAATACTTAATAATATAAATAATACAAAAAACATTCTGCAGGGATTTGTCTAATTAACATTTAATCTCAAAATATAGCTCAATCTGACTTTAACATTGCTAATTGTTAAAATTAGAGCTTATGACTGATCTCCTCTAATATATATGTTTGATAAAAGAAACTGTAAAAGAAAAATTTAAAAGGTAAATAAGAACAGAAATACTACAAACACAACACATAAAAGCATACAGTAATTTGTTGTAAATAAAAAAAAATAATAAGAGAGCTCTTGACAAGGCTTGCCTCACTGATTAGATAACTGAGAAAACTTTGTAATGCTGTGGAGCTCATAGTTCACTAGCAAAGTAATGAATCTGCATTAACAGTCATGTACAACAGATGGAGTAGTTTGCTACATAAAACCCTGTTTTTATTGCTCTGGCTTTGTGTGAAATGGAAATTGTTGTAAGACTTCAGTTCTGCTGTTTTTTATTTATATCTACATTCATGTTGACTGGATCCCTCATCCCTTCATTTAACAAACTTCACTTGAGCTAATACAGTAGCAGATCTTACTTAAGTGAATGTTAAGTCAATGAATCAGTACCTTAAAAACTTGGTTTTGAAACTTGAATATGTTTGGTGATGTCAGTAATTCCCCAACTGGCCACCAGAGGTCTGTTTGACCCGCTGGTGTTTGGAACCTCTGCCTGACTTCTTGGAATCAGCCTTTACTCTTTTGTTCTTTCTGCATTGTCTGCCAGAGCCATAGGACTGATTTACTGCCTTGTTGTTAATAAACCTGCATATGGATCCCTCACACCTCTCTGAGTCTGCATTGTCACAGGTGATGTGTGATGCAGTGAATTCTGTGGGATGTTTTAATTAAGGATATAAACAGAATGCATGAGAATGCGACTAATAGACAAGAGAAAAAGAAATAAGGAAAATCTCAAAGGGCCTCCCTTATAGAACCTACTTAGTTCTAGACAGCAAGAGCTGTCTTTGTGATATACTGCATCACATAATGCAACATGGCCATTTCAGATGGATATAACCATGATTTTTTTAGTCACCTCTGATCTTTTTTCTGGGATTAATATACTCATATTGAGTACACCTGATGTGGATACATTAATGAAGACAAAACAAAAGAGAAAAGAAAACATTCCAAGTGCTACTGGTTGTAACGTTGAAGCCCTAACAGCTTTCCCTGCTTGTCTTGCGGTGGGTTTGCTTGCTTTTCTGTGTAGATAATGCAGTTAAAGAGTTAATGAGGTCAGTCTCAATGCGGGCACAAGTTTTGACATATCCTGGTCAATATATTGTGTATTACTTATATGGCTTTATACAACAGTTGGTTGATCGGCTGAGCCACCGTTGCTAAGCAACAACTTTGACAGCTGTAGGAGACGCTCAAGCCATTTGAATGTTTTTACTTCTTACTTTGTGCACAAACAGAAAATGGATACTTTTAAGATCACATTTGACCGACAGCCAATTTGGTCAGACTCTGAAGATGAGTGTACACTAAATTCTGAAACTGTCATCAGCACTGAGCAAGCTTTTCAGTCAGCAGCTGTGACAGAAGAATATGGAATCAGCCAGAAATTAACCAAATACCATTCACCAAACAAAATGGGCTGTAAGATGCTTTACAGACTGGCTGGAACAAAACAACATTAATATTGATCTAGAAAAAAAAGACAACACTGAGCTAAACTTGATATTGCAGCAGTTTTATGGCTCAGTCTGTACTTCAAAAGGTGAGGTTTACAGCAGGCTGTGCAGCGAGTGAGCAGAGTTTGTTACGCTGATGTAGCAACAAGCTGCTTGTTAAGGAACTATAATGTGGCAGAAAGAACTGCAAACATTAAAACATATTAAATGTGTTCACGGCCCAGTTTATTAATTTCTTACTTTATTTATTTAACTGTTGTCTAACAGTGTGATTAATTAAAATGAATAAAAATTTAAAATTGACTGTCCAATATTTTTATCTTCAATATTTTCTATTATATGTCCACTTTTAAACAATCCACAATATGTATAGTTTAAAAAAAACCAAACTTTTTGTAAGACAAGTAACGGCAGATGTTGCGACAGGCAGGGTTCATTTATGGTACAGTGCCAGCATCTCTGAAAATTGGTTTTCTTACATGGCCAAATGGAGACAGTACAACCGACCAATTTTTTAATCTTCAAGATTTAAGTTATCTAAAGATGTGCTTATCACTGTTGTCAAAAGAAAACATCCATTTTTGTCGTTTTCAGTTTTTGACAATTTAAAAAAAACGTGTTGTCCTTTACATCATGTGTAAATTTTGTGAAGAAAGGACCAAAATAAACGGCCCAAAATGACTTCGAAAAAATTCTGGCTCCATTGACTTAAAAGTAATTAAAAGTAAAGTAGGTTCCTTCTCCTGTAAAGTTACCGTTTTGGAGATGCAGCGTTATTCATGTCAAATTAGCTTTACTGATAGCAATTTCTATTCTTTTATACCAGAAAATGAGCTGAAGCAGGACAAAATAGCACACATTTAACTAACTGGGAAGCCAGCAAACATCCAAACTGTTCATTTTATTTCATAATCAACAGACAATCAAAGGTATGCGCAGGTTACATAACAGCTTGTAGCACACAGTAACTCAGAAAATGATCTCTAACAAGCTATAGCAGCAGCAGAACTGAACAGCTGTAGTTTGTAACCATCAGTATTTCAGTGTATTATAAATGCAGTGATCAGTCATGATTTCTTTAAAACCAGCTTGTGTTGTGTTTTGAATGCTGGTATGTCAATCAGAATGAACATGCTTGGTAACCACTAAACCAGCATCAGACCAGCATATAATGCATCATAAACAGCATGTTTTAGTATAATGGACTCTAAAAGGTTCATGACATACAAAACTAAGCTGCTACATAGCGCCCCACAAATCACTTTTTTAGGGATATACAGAGAAAACCTGTGTCACTATGGTGAGATATTTGAATTATCAGTCTATATAACCATAATAAGCCACCCAAAAGGAGTTAACCATTTAAAAACACACATAAACTGCATGGTGCAAGCAGAAAGGAGGAAGCAGTTGAATCTGTACTTCCACACTGCGGGAATAAAACAACAAGAGGAAGTGGCGAGACACCTTAGTGCTCACATTTGGCCAGCAACACTGTAGATTGACAGAGAAGCCATCCTTCCCAACTGGAGACCAGGAGCCAGATTTACAAAACTGTATTGAGGAAGGAAAATCTTCTTATTTCTTATTTTTTTATTTTCCAAAAAAACTTTTCAGAATTTGTTCATTTCCTTCTTAATGTGTCTCCTAATAATTGAAGGAATGTACTGCTCTGTAATGAGTTTAGTGCTGTGTTATATGTAATTATATGCAGTATTGTGTATGTGGTACTGTGTACCACACACACAATACTGCATATACTGTGATTGTATTTACTGTGATTGTATTTAGAACCTTCTGTTCTGCCTGGTTTTGTTTATCCCTACATGGTCATGTCTTTCACATTTGTCACTTGCCATGCATAATCTGAACCTAATCTTGGCATCAGTCCAGCTATAAAACTGCATCAGTCCATTGTTTTAGGTATCTGGTACCTGTGCACAAGAAAGAAACTTCAATTCTCCAGACATACGGCTCCCTGGATTGTGACGGGATTTGAATTCTTTAGAATAATTATAAAAACAAGCTATATTCTGTTACAAGTTATATTATTTTCTTAACTTTCTGACAGTCTCACACTTGTCTTAGATTGATTTTGTTTTACCCTTATTTCGCTGTCCTCGGGTCCCGATGTGATTAAACTGAATAACTAGTTAACGTGAATGTGGCATGAATTCTGGTAACCTGTAAAATGTAACATGATATTGATAGTCTACATGACAAATAACCTACATAGCCTACATACAAAAACTTTTCTTAAAGTCTTCCTTAAGCAAATATTTGTCAATATTTGATTTTTTTTTGGGCCTCATTCACCAAGTTTTTTTCTTAAATTTGTTCTTTAGAAAGGTCCTAAGAAAAAGTTTTATTATACATGTTGATAAATGAAAACTAGTGTTTTGTTTCCTCATCTTAAAAATGAATATAGTTTCTGCTATTCACTTAAATACGTTTCTCACAAATTCCAAGTACTGTAAGACTACAGGGATAATCAGCCCAGGTTGATACTCTTTCAGATCCAGCACCTCTGAAGCCAGTTATAACACAATCCTCATTTCCTCCATAATCATTGGGCTCCCCCGTCCACCAGAACCTGAAACACAATAATCACTATTTCTTCACTATTTCACATCAACATCTTCAGTGAGCGGATAAGCGCTGCATGAGCAGAGTTCAGCTCAGTAGTGTCTTACCCAGTGGTCAGTGTTGTATTGTCCACCCATTTCCAGACCCCCTCTGTTTGAATGTCCGTCAGACCAATCCAAGCTTCACTGCTACCAACTGTTTTGTAGATAAACTCCTGTGATTGTGGTAGCAAAGTAAAAAAAACAGTTAAGGAGCAGATTTCTGAACATTTTGCATGTTTTAAAGATAAAAAGTTTACTAAAATAGGCGCAGCCGCTCTTTAAGGCCTGTAAAAGGATGAAATCGATGGTTGCTGCTCTCCTGCGGTTTTGGCTCATTGCAGATGCATTTATAGGGCTTTCCCTCTCACAGTGCACAATACTGGGAGGAGATTATAATAATACATATTGTGATTTACCAAAACTGATAATAAATACTGACTGTGCGCTTTATTATTTAATAACTGTTTATTTTTGGCGTTAACATTATTGTTATTTTTGTTGCTGAGAGACAGAGAAAAGAAAGTTTACAGGACACATTTATTCATATTACACATCTATTTATGACTGAAAAACACACTTTATCATTAAAAAAAAACACTTTTTCTGAATACTGTTTCATATTATTCTGAATTTGATGGAAAAATTTCACTTTACTAAAACAGTGTTTTAAACACTGTGGCTTCTGGTACAGAAATGTCAGTTATCGGTTGATGAATTGCATGTAGCTAAGATGATACATTCACCACAAATTCAAATCATACAGTTCCCAAACAAGCAAGAGGATCTTAGTGAAATTAGACAAGGATTTTACAGTAACACACAACTTCTAAATACACTGGGCACAGAATTCACATTTTGTATGTATTATGTGGAAATAATATCTTATTTTCTCAAAATAATGATTAATATATCAAAATAATCTCACATTTTCTCAAACAGTAGTAAATTGTTCTTTGGTTATTAGTCATTATTCTGACTTACTAAATCAAAATCTTGACAAAAAAAAGTCTTGCACTATTTTTTACACACTATTTAGTGATGTAGTATGCAGTCTCTACATTTTGTCCTATCGCACAGCAACAAGCTTCCATACAAAAAGCCTGTGAGCCAAATGTGTTCACTTACATTAAAGTTCTTAGTAGATAAGCCACTTAAGTAAATCTGGCCCGAAGAGTGCTTCATTATTGGTAACACTTAAACCCTGCTACATATCCTGTCATGTGAACGTAGTGAAGTCAATGTTATGTCCAGTAATGTAACAGTGTCATGGTACCATTACAAGTAATCATCAAGATAGATGTCATAATGTTTGATATCATAACGACTAACTAGAATACACAGCAAAAAGTAGCTTATGTAGCAGGGCTACTTCGTTATCCTTGACTGTCTCAGTCTCTTTCTCTCCTCGTCTCACTGGCACATCATCTCACCTGTTCTTCCCTGTTGTTTATGATTACCAGGTCTGCTCCTCTGTCTGTGCAGTCCTGTCTGCTACCACTCCAGCTCTTCATTCCAGTAGTGATGTAGTAAAAACTGGAGTTGAAGTATCTCCATCCTTGTTTGGAACATAAGCATAAAGATGAACACATGCTTGAGTAAATGCTGAACACAGTGTTATCATGTCTTCTGATAAACTACTGGTATTTTCATGCTTCTTTATAGAAGGTTTGACCTCCATCTCAACTCTGGTTTTCAGGACAGCATTGTCATTCAGTCTTGTTGTTCTCACTAATTGATTCATTACAAATAACAAATTAGAATTGTTTGAGGCCTGTTCAACTGCTCTGGTTCTCCTGGCTCATTTCTTGTTTACTCTAACAGGATACACCAATGTGGTATATATATAACCTTGTGTCTCGATTTTTATATTTTTTTATTGTCGTACTTGAAAACACCAGCTGACCTTTACCTTGTGTCAAAATTTCATGATGAATTTAACAAAAGTTTTCTGTAAAGTGAATTTATGAAATACTGGTCCACAAATATTCACTTACCAAGTTGCAAAAGCCACGTCTGAAGTCTCTCTCTCTCTCTTGTCAATGAAGTGCTACTGGTCTTTAACTGGTCTCTCTCCATAGTCAGGTTAGTGTTTTTGGTCTGTAACCAGTCTCTCTCCATAGTCAGGTTGGTGTAACTGTTCTGTAACTGGTCTCTCTCTATAGTCAGGTTGGTGTATCTGGTCTGTAACTGGTCTCTGTCCATAGTCAAGTTAGTGTAGCTGGTCTGTAACTGGTCTCTCTCTATAGTCAGGTTGGTGTATCTGGTCTGTAACTGGTCTCTCTCTATAGTCAGGTTAGTGTAGCTGGTCTGTAACTGGTGTCTCTCTCTAGTCAGGTTGGTGTTTCTGGTCTGTAACTGGTCTCTCTCTATAGTCAGGTTGGTGTAACTGGTCTTTAACTGGTCTCTCTCTACAGTCAGGTTGTCAAACTTGATGAACAGCGCTGTGATTGCAGCCAACATTAAAACACACAGCAGCCCCAGACACACTGCAGCCAGTTTGTAATATCTGATATCTACAGCGTCTCCTCCTAGGGAAGAATGGACACACATATATATTTGCTTTAGTCTCATTTTTAATACCCATAATAGACATTTTGGCCTGGACAGCCTGATCACAAAAGTGTTTCACCTGGATTCTCTCATTTCTTATCTCATTGTGACTAACAATATTAGGCCACACAAACATACTTCCTAATTATTTTTAAATATTTTTATACATAGACCTGGTAACACAGTGTCTCAATGCAGACTGAGGTAGATGATGTAATGGTGACTTTATAAATCACCTATTTATCCAAATAGATTTTTTAATTGATTTAATTGTTGTATTTACCAAAAGATATTTTTATTTTATTTATTTTTTTTTTATTCTGTTATTATTTTTTTTTAGTTAACTCTTTAGTGGCCAGCATTTGTAACCATGGCCATTAATATGGAGTTTCCCTTTGCGGCTATAACAGCCTCCATTCTTCTGGTAAGGTTTTCCACAAGATTGTGGAGTGTGTCTGTGGGAATTTTGAGCCCATCAGTCTAAAGAGCATTTGTGAGGTCAGACACTGATGTTGGACGAGAGCACCTGGCTCACAATTTCTGTTTTAGTTCATCTCAAAGGTGTTGAGTGGGTTGAGGTCAGGGCTCTGTGCAGGCCACTTAAGAGTTTTCACAACAAACTCGTCAAGCCATGCCTTTATGGAGCTCACTTTGTGCAGTGTGGCACAATCATGCTGGAACAGGAAAGAGGCATATAGTTGTCTAAAATGTCTTTCTATGCTGTAGCATTAATTTTACCCTTCACTGGAACTAAGCAGCCCAAACCCTGAACAACAGCCCCAGACCATTATCCCTCCTCAACCAAACTTTACTGTTGGCAACATGCAGTCTGGTAGACAGGGTTCTTCTGGCATCTGTTAAACTCAGATTCATCCATCAGACTGCCATATAGTGAAGCATGATTCATTCATCCAGAGGACACATTTCCAGTGCTTCAGTGTTCAGAGTTCAGTGGCAGTACACCACTCCAGTCTACACTACCCTTGCAAAAAAGTATACCTTAAGTTCTTTTTATTAAGTAAACTTAAGTTCAAGTATATTTTCCAAGTATACTTTATATAGTAAGTATACTAATATCAATGTACTGGTTGTAGACTTGCAAGTGCACTTTTTCAACATTTCTTGGGAACAAATTGGCCTACTTTAGCTTACAAAAGCATACATTTAAGTATTCTTTAGGTGTAAGAGTAGAACACTGAGTACACAACTAGATCTTATCTTAATGTAATCTTCATAGTTTACTACTTATAAATTATTTTTGCACTTTAAAGTATACTACTAGGTTTCTATTTAGGTTTATTTTATTTATTTAGTTTTCTTTATAAATCACATTTTTCAAACAAATTTTGTATTTGATGCCAAAATATAAGAATATAAATCGATATTCAAGATCAAAACAAAACACAACAAACAAACACAGTGTTTAGGGAAGTTTGACATTAGAATTTGTGGCACACAACCTGTCTGAAATCAGTTCTGGCCGCCCACAGACAGATTGTTCTTCTATAAAATTTATATAAAAGATCAGTTCCACAAAGGTACAGAACCCAAACTACAACCCAAATATACTTAAACCTTATGTATGAGGCAAGAATAGCTCAATCAAAAGATTAATTATAAGTATAAGCTAAATATACTTAGACTTTTCTGTTTACTAAGTTACTAAGTATAATTTTGATAGTGTATCTCTGATAAGTACATAAAAAGTAAACTGAAAGCATATTCACTTATTTTAATACTAACAGCACACTTGAATAAACTTTTTTGTAAGGGTAGGCATTGCACATAGTGATCTTAGGCATGTGTGCAGCTGTTTGGCCAAGGAAACCCTTTTTTATGACGCTCCCGATGCACAGTTCTTGAGCTGATGTTGCTTTCAGGGGCAGTTTGGAACTCACAATTAAGAGTTTTGGAGTTTTTTTTATTTTACAATGGAGTTTTTTTATTTTACAGATATTTTTGTCAGTCTTAGTTTGATGTAACAGTTGCTGGACACTTATTATTATTACCATTACTGGGCCTCTTAATGCAACAAATGTCACTTTTCACCCCTACTCTTCTCACATAGTAGCTAAAGCTCTCAAAGCTGCAAACTGTTGATGAAGTACGAGACTCAATCCCTTTTTTCTGCAACTTGCATCTTCAAGCATTTTAGAACATAATGTAAATTTTTTATCTTTCTATTCGATCAGCACATGTGACTCCACTTGATAAGTATAAGTATACTTATAGTAAGTATAGACCAATTTCAAAATAGTCATGTCTGTTCAAAACCTAAAAATCTTTACTGACTTATCAACTAAAGTCATTTTTCTGTGTTAACTAGTTTTGGAGAAAAACACAGCACCATATCTGCTACCACACTTGTTTTAAATGATATTCTTACTGCCAAAAAAGAAACACTGTTGATCCTTTTTTTATTGGTCTCTCCAACACCTTTACTGTTGATTTTTTGCTATTCTTACAAATATACAAAATATACTACTAGACAAGTTCAGAATTATGTGTTTGTCCCGGAGCAAGAAAAATCAGAACTGTTACCAGAAACTAAAGGTGTTCCTCAGGGCTAAATCCTTGGACCAGTTTTATTCAATATCTATGTTAAATCACATCACCACTTCCATTGTGAACTGCACAATGCATCTGTATGCAGATGACACTGTTTTCTCGAGCTGTACATCGAGAAGCACACTGGCTTTTGTTTATTTATTATGCACTCATTGGAAAAAATGCCATTGTATGTCACACCATGCTGTCTGTAAATGACAGAAATGGTCAAACTCATTTTTGATCACAATCCACTGACATTTGATGCAAAAATTATTGTTTGTTTCAATCTTCCTGAGGAGAAGCAGTCAGGCGCTTATATTAATCCAAAATATATAAACATCTATCTTTTAAATAAGTGTGAAGAGGGAATTATCTAATCTTACCTGTGTGCTGAGTTTGTAGGTTGCTCTTTGTGTTGGTGTCCTCCACCTCTATTTTGGGCTTATGGCCTTTAATAGCATCTGCGCTCTCATAGATTTCAACCACCCTCTCAACAAGCTCTCCTCTATCCAGCTTATCATTGTGCTTTACACCATTAGGAACACTCTGAGACATCTCTAATCTATAAGACTCAATAAAGCACTGAATAAGTGTCCACCTGTTTGTGGTTACCACACCACTTTGGGTGGACTTTGATAGCATGGATTATCTACTGTGGTCAAATGAGGAAGTTATTATTGTGCTGCTGTCAAATAAAGAAGTCAGGAGTGTTTCACCTTTTTTGACAATACAACAGGAATTTAAACCTCACTGAATAGATGCTCAGTGGCAGTGATGAGTGATATTTTATTTAGTCTAAGCCTTTCCATTTCATCATTTCAGAGAATTCTCTACAGATGTGAATCACTTTAAATGCATGTAATGTTAATGATAGGATCTCTAACAGTGTGATTAGTGCAAGATCCATGGGTTGCTCCTGTAAAACCAGCTTCAGTGGCAATTTTAGGACTGTATACATGGGGTAGCCATTGGGTGGCCATAGCAACTTTAGGGGATCCAAATTAATAAACCCAAAAATACATGTAATTATCAAAAACGGCCCAGAAAACAAGACGAAGTCCTATTGCATCTGCTTCAAATACATCTCAAGTGTCATAATTGCTATACCTTCAACGATTCCGATTAACCTTTAGTCTAACAGTAGCTTTGTCTTCACTCACAACTAAAGTTTTAGTAACTTAAACAGTATAATGTTGTGACAAAAATGGCCAGGTGGTGTTCTAAAAATGTTGACTCTCAACAAAAACTCTCAACAATGGCTACTCCCATTCAACTCACCAACTGCCAAGGTGAGGCACAGTTGAACTTCAACAACCTCATTTACTATTGAAGTGCATTTGCCACTGTAGTGAACTTGGCTATTTTTAATTCTTGAAATGATCAAGACCTTTTGGGCAAAGTTAAAACTTTTGCTTAAGATACAAAGAGCCTCAGTTGGGGGGACTTACCTCAGAACATCTTCCCTCTCAACTGACCCAGTAGGTCTGGAGACATTTTGGACTTAACAAAAGTAAATTCTGGACACAAACTAAGTTTTATGACTTTTGGAAATTTTCACACACACACACACACACACACACACACACACACACATGTACTCCTCTTCCTGCAGAGGAAGGCATCTGGCTCAAGCATCAAGATGGAATACACCCCAGACCCTGAGACTACAATGCAAATGCCCCCTTTTGGACAAACAGTACATTCCTCAGCACTCGTAAAAATTTAATAGGTCTTTCCAGAGACTAAATCTTAAGAACCCAGCTTAATTTCTCTTGTTCTCTGGCAAATTCTTGGCATATGGCCTATAAAGACACATCAATATAATCAAACGCTAAATCAAATGACTCTCCTTTCTTAATTGAACTGTGGAGAGTAACTCTGTTAAAGTGTCAAAGTGTAAGGTGGTTAATATTTGGCATTTGATAGAAGAAGGAAGGAAAGATCATAGAAAACAGTACTTGCAATTCCAGTCAATGCTTTTTTTCCCCTTCACTTTACTTCCCACTTGCAAAAGTGTATCATACAAGAATGACATTTACAAAGAAAGAGTGAGAACCATGATACATTGAGCTATCAATTGCTAGGATGCTAGGAATCAGTAATGCTCAGGTTGAGCATGGAGTTAAGACATAAGATTCCACTAACAACTGACTAAGTATGAACACTGACTTGTGTGATCCAACCAACTGCAAAGGTGGACTGAGGACAGTGCTAAAGAAAAGACACCAATGAACCAAAAGCTAACCTGCCTAACCAGGTCTGATCCTGGGTGGAACTGATGAAACCACTACTGGGTATGTATAGGCACGCCCAAAATTGCCTGTCCACACATCACGCAGGAGGGAGAGAAGTGAGAGAGAGAGAAAACAAAAGAGGGAACAACAGTGAGACTACCATTTACTGGCTACATTTTCAAGTCCATCAAGTAGCACAGCATAACAATATTGCTGACACCATAAAAGTCTCAGGCACGCTAAATGGTCCCACTCACAATTCCTCTCAGGTATGTCCTTTTACTTGCCAAGACCTGGCCCTCAGCAGACCGTAGCAACTCGGGTTGTAGTTCTGGGGAGTAAAAAAGGGGAGAGAGAGAGAGCGAGAGACAGAGAGAGAGAGAGAGAGAGAGAGAGAGAGAGAGAGAAAGATAGAAAGAAAACAAAAACACTAAAAAAAAAACCTACATGCATCATAGACATAACATCTTCTTTTGAGTCTTGGTGTGCTTTTCTTCCTTTTAGAAGTACAGTTGTGTAAGTAAAGCTTGTAACTTCTATGACTATTCATGGAAAATGCCATAGTTCAAGCATAATAGAGGTTCTGCCATAGATAACATACTCAACATCTCTGTACTCCATACTGTGTAACTTCTTTTTCATTTAAGCATTGTTTAGAAATGTTATAGTGTTGATGAACACTAACTTTAGAACTATGTTGAACTATGTTCTTTTTTTAGTAAATCTCATTTCCTTTTCTTAGTATCATGTTCTTTTAGAAGTAGGATTGTTAGAGGTTTCAAGTAGCTTAATTTAACCATTGTGTGAAATTAGAGTACTTTGGATATAATAATCTGTAAGGTCAATAGTTTGCTTGTAATAGTTACCATTGAATCAGTAATAATGTTTACATATGAAACTGCATGCGTAATGTTCTTTTACTTAATGATACACAACCATCCTCAGAAGTCTTTGTACGTGAAGTTGTTTAATGTTTACATATTCATTAGAAACCTTTTCCCCACCCTAGATCCGCACACAAGAGGTCTCTATTATAAGCACAGACACAGATGGAGGGAGAGATGACACGTTACCATAAAGAAATGACAAAAAGAAGCTCTCTCTCTGTGCACTTTTAATCTGCAGATTTTAGATTTTAGTTTTATTTTGTTTCGTGTCTCAGTTCATCAAGTCTTTGTTCAGTTAATTTTTTTCACTCATTTAGAAACCTTGAAGAAGTGTTGGTAACTGCTAGAATCAGTGTTTGCATAGTCAAGCTGCGTTTGTTGTAAGTCTTGTTGATTCTTGTTGATTGGCCAACAATAGGTCGTTGCAAAATCTGCGAGCATAGTTTAAGAATTATGGACACAAGTAAACCAGTGCACTGCAATCCATTATGAAAGTTGGCTTCAGTGGCCCGTTGTTGAACTGCAGCCTGCCGTCACCAGCCAGCCACGGCAAAAGAACCAAAGAGATGCTGCCATTTTTGCGAGAGGCCAACATGAGCCAGCTGGTAGCCTGACTCGCCCAGCAAGGTCCGGTAAGAAGCGACGCTATCAGGGTTAACCACTTCCACAGCATCGCCTCATCAGGCCTGATCAACTTCAAGGCTGTAAGGCTTACACTATCACTTCTCCAGCTATATGGTTCAGTCCCGGCTGTGTTACTCTGTCCCCCCTTTCACCTAAATGTAGGTAAATTTAGGTTAGTCGTTACACAAGCATTGATATTCTATTCTGTGTACTGCTCAAACACCATAAAATAAATAGTTCCAAGTCTCAGCTAATTACAGTATGTATATCCAGTGAATCTCACATTGCTAGTTTCTCTGCATATCCATTAATCTAGTGCTTACATACCTTCATCAATAAATGACCCTTTATTAAAGTTATCACTTGTTTCATTGGGTGTACATAATTATCACAATCTGATCAATAGATCCCTGTCCACAGGAAAACCCTAACCCGAGATGAACCTAAAGTAGGTTGTTTTATAGTGCTAATGCTATTACTTTTCTCTAAGTCTTGTTCTACCACAATGTAAAAGAAAGGGGAGACAAAATGGAGAATCTATCAGACACCCTCATACAGAGACACATATACGTGTATATATTTTATTACAAATGTCATTTAACCAAAGTACTCTTTGTACATCTTTGTGAAAAATTAGAAAAATTAATCAAGGTTGCAATTTACCAACAACACATTCTATTAAAAACAATCCATATCAGTTATTCCAGAAAAAAAGGCAAATCTCACTCCCAGGCTCTACATATACTTAGCATGACGTGAATAGCAAGTAGCATGTTTGCTCACTCATAAGTGCGATGTGAGACATGGTAGTGTCTTCATCTCATTTAAATCTAATGGTAGTGATTTATGACAGGACACAATCCCATGAAAAAATAACACCTGAACTGCTCTGTTAGTAATTCTTCCAGTAAGAAACTGATGTACAATGTTTACAGCAGCCTCTTCATACTGAATCCAATTCCATGTTTTTGTGAATCCCCCTCCTGGAAGTAGGTTTAGCTTGTAATCCAAATCAGTGAAGAGTAATTTGACATGGTGAGATTCTATTTACATGTGCAAACTGATTTTGTAGCAGATATTTTTATTTTTTAATTCCATTTTTCAGTTTATAATGGACTTCACAAAGAATTCAGTTTACGTATGTGAAAATTACAACTTTCATTTCTTATGAGTAAAAACCGAATTTCTACCAGTCAAAATTGAATACTTAATTTACTATATACTAAATGTGCAAATAAAATTCATGATATTAAGAATATTTACTAAAAATTAAAACTGAATTGAAAAATAGAAAATAAGAGCTAAAACAGCTTGCCACAGTAAACAGAATTTCAGCATGTCAATTTAAATTTGAATTGTAATAAACATCACACAAACTTTTATTCATGTTAATAAAAACGGTTACTATCATAATGAACTGGAAGCTGAAATTCTAACCAGTGAGAAATTAAATCATACATGCTACAATATAATTCCTACAATTAAAATTTTTTTTTTTTTAAGTTTTTTATACTTTTTATAGTAAACAACATCTTCTGACAAAGATACTTTATTTCTTTACCAAAAAATTCTCTATTATTTAACAGCACCCCTTCCCTTCAAATTTGTAGCTCTTCTTCAGATAATTTAGATTTTCTTCATTTTGGCAGCCAACCAGAGCGCCACTTGTCAAGGGTCTTTAATATGTATGACCTCATTTACATTTGGATTCAGATTGGCTCCTGCCTATGTATAACCTGATTTACTTGTGGATTCTGATTGGCTCCTGCCTAGGTCACAGATTAAAAATACTGCAGCGTTAAAAACCACTAATCACCTCCATGGTGACTTTATGAATATCTCTTGTTTACCATGCTGCACATTCTGTAAAAAGTGGCTCGCCAAATCTACCTGTAAAAAGTTACCATATGAAGTAATAAACAAATTAACTACTTTTATTTAACCTAAATAAATACTTTGAATGAATGATTCTTTCAAATCAATGTAATTTTTTTTTTTAAGTTGAATAAAACTAGTTCAATTGCTTTTTACCACATTAAGTAATTTTTTAAGTAGTGCATGGCATAGCGCTGCTATCACCCCATTTTATGAATCTGGTCTAATTAATTGGTTTTACATAAAATATGTACAGTGTTCATGATGAAATGTATAGAATCTCAAGCAGATTCAGTTGAAAATTCTCTTCTCGCAGGCCCAAACAAACTGGTGATTACAGGGATAATCTCCCCAGTTCCAAACAGGATCATACCCTCCGCCAGTTGCAACACAGTCCTCATCTCCTACTTTACTGTTGGGTTCCCCACTTCTCCAGAATCTGAAAGAGGAAATCAGAGTGTCCGCTGTGTTTGGATATTGACTGGATATCCACTTCAGAGCATTAAGACTTAGCATCACCAGAGTACAGTTCAGTGATCTCTTACCCAGTGGTCAGTGCTGAGCCATCCACCCATCTCCACGTGCCCTCAGTGTCAGTGTCAGTCAGACCAATCCAACCTTTGCCCATACTCTTAACAATGAATTCCTGTCATTGTTCCAAAATGTGAAATTACAAAATTGCAATGCAATATAATTATATTAATCCAGTGCTCATCTTTGTGTCCATAGTTTTTACAGTCTGGCAGTAATAATTATAGGTTGAATGGTGTTCTGCAATTTAGTTCCTTCAGAAATAGTATTTCCATTCAAAGTGACCTGATGGTAATGATGTTTCAGTCGAGGCAATCTGTGATTTCACCGATTCTCTGCCTCAAAATATTTGATTATGTTCAGACAATGCTTAGTTTCTCACCGATTCTTCTCTGCTGCTTATGATCGCCAGGTCTGCTCCTCTCTCTCTGCAGAACTGTCTGCCCTCACTCCAGCTCTTACTCTCAGTAGAGATGTAATACATACTGGAGCGGAAATACCTCCATCCATCTTAAACAAAGGAAATCAATCAGTAAGTCATGACACTTACCATAGTCAATGCAGCAAGATATATCAAATTACTCTTGGGACTAAATATGTGAAAACATTCACCCAAATCTGAAAAGCTCTTTGAAAGATCTTCTCTTTCTCCACTGAACTTGAACCACAGCAGGCCAATGGCAGCCAGCAGGAGAACACAGAGCAGCCCCAGACACACTGCAGCCACTGTGGAACATCTGCCTCCTGTGTTGAAATGTATTTATGAGAATAATTTAGGGGGGAGGGGAGGAATGAAGAAAAGCACGGTTGCACCAAGTGAAACAATAAACTGTAAACAAATAAGGCCAGACAAAAGAAATACCATAGCAGCATCTTCAAACAAAAGAGTTTCTGAAAACTCAGAGTGAAAGAAGTCAACAGAGAAGAACACTAAGTGTTTTTTTTAATACTTACACCAGTAAAACAACTGGGAAACAACCCAGAGTTTAACAAAAACTCAAGACCCAAGAGAATACCATTTACCAGCTTATCAGAGAGACATGCAGGCTTGAGCATAAACTCAAGACTAAGCGGTGAGCTGTCGGGGAGCTTTCCTTAGATAGAGCGCGCACAGCTGCACCTGATCAGCCTCAATCAGCTCATCCCGGTTCTCTGACTCCTCCTAGTGGTTGAAGGTGGCCTAGCAGAAGGCCATGATGTTTCACTATATTATACACCAGTCAGGCATAACATTATGACCATCTCCTTGTTTCTACACTCATTTTTCATTTTATCAGCTCCTCTTACTTTATAGGTGCACTTTGTAGTTCTACAGTTACAGACTGTAGTCCATCTGTTTCTCTGCATACTTTGTTAACCCCCTTTCACCCTGTTCTTCAGTGGTCAGGACCCCCATGGACCCTCACAGAGTAGGTACTATTTGGGTGGATCATTCTCAGCACTGCAGTAACACTGACGTGGTGGTGGTGTGTGAGTGTGTGTTGTGTTGGTACAAGTGGATCAGACACAGCAGTGCTGCTGGAGTTTCTAAACACTGTGTCCACTCACTGTCAACTATTAGACACTTGTAGATGTAAAGTCAGAGATGATAGCTCATCTGCTGCTGCACAGTTTGCGTTGGTCATCCTCTGTTCCTTCATCAGTGGTCACAGGACGCTGCCCACAGGACGCTGTTGGCTGGATATTTTTGGCATCATAAATTCCTTAGGACTTTGAAAGAGACTAAACTTTAAAACTCTGCTTCATTTAAACTATGAAACCCCAGTCCTGATCAAATGCCTTTTTTTAATCAAACTGTGAAGAATACCTGTGTAACTGTTAAAATGTTGTGTGATCTAGGTTATTGTGTTGATCTTTGATCATTTGCAACTGTTTTCATTTCATTCATTTTATTATATTTTCTTTTCCTTTTATTTGGGAAACATGCAATCCATGTGTTTCATAATCACAGTTTAATCTTATATATAACTGCTTTCCTTGCAAGTCTTCTTGTAGTTGTATTAGAAGTAGGACTATAAAGTTTGTAGCTTGTGTGACAATGTATACTTTAATCACAGTTTCAGAGTTTCTGCCAACCTATCTACAGAAATATTGATGATAATGTACTCACTTATTTTACTCTGAGTTAGTATGTAACCATTCTTTTAAGCATAGAAATGGTAGTTATACCAGTACCTGTAACTTTGAAATTGTCTTTTAACAGTTTAATTCTTTTGTCTAAGCAATTCCTATTTCTTATATGACTAGAATGGTTAAGGATTCAACTAATTGTATGTAACCATATTATGGTATACATTTAGATATAATAATCTGTAAGCTTCATAGTTATTTGTAATAGTCACTATGGAAACAGTAATGTTTTATATATGAAATTGCATGCTTCTAAGTTTCTTTTATTTAAGTGTAAACACACCCAGAATCTCCAAAGGATTATGTGACACTGGAGCAGCATTCAAAAAAATGTCATATTTATTATATGCAACCTAATAAACCAACCAAAACCTTTTCCCCACCTTAGGTCCACCTCTCAAAGTTCTTTCCTTAAAGCCAGCAAAGAAGAGAAGAAGACAATCAGCCAGGCCAGAAGGACAGAGTTGGTCCTGAAGGGAACCAGACAACCAGCCAACATGTAACCTTAAAGTAAACTTTACCTTAAAGTAAACTTAAAGTTCACAAGTAAAGAAGCCCACTCTCCTCTTTTTGCACTTTAGCCAAGTTCTGCATATCTTAATGTTAGCTGTTTGTCTTATGTCTTAGTTCATTTTGTTTCATTTACTCAGTAATCCTAAAGTGTTGTAACTGTAAGGTTAGACTATTGAAAGCTGCATCTAGCTGTGTTTGTTTTTCAAGTTTCGTTAATTCATTTTGAAAGTCTAATTGGCAACGACAGGCCGCTACAAACCTAGTTTAAGAACAGAAACAGAAGCAAAACAGTGCTGACTGAAATCCACATCAAGAGCCTGATCCAACCACTGCCTGCCTCCATCGCCAAGCAGAAGACCTGCGTTCCTCACCGGAGAGGCCGCCACACATCGTGGGAAGCCTGCCTTGCCAGTGTGGTCTGGTCCAATGGATCGACCAAGGGCTTGCACCTTCAGCAGCCTCGCCCTTTGACCTGCAGACCCTTCCCAGCTCATGTGAGCAGCGGCTTCTCTTCCTCAACGCGGCACACACATCACCACGGCTCTGAGGCATCCAGGTCGCAGAAACACCCACACGGCTACTTCTTGTGATTCAGTCACTGTGATTTTGCTGTTCCTTGAATCAAACTTAGGCCAGTTTTACGCTAGTGTTAGTATTGTTTTGCTCAAAGGCCACATAATTTAGAGAATCAGCAAATTTCTTTCTTTTCATAACTAGCAATCCAATATTTAGTGCATATATACCTTTGTAATCCATTATTTTGTGCCTCTATCAATAAATAACCCTTTATTAAAGTCATCTCTGTTATGGTGTGCATATGAAAAACAATTCGATTCTTTTCCCTGGACCATGGACAAGTCCTCATTTGAATCTAATTAAAATATCCGTGTCTTATGGTAAGTGGGAAAGCTACAGTCTAGCTACACTGGTAAGTGTTCAAAGCTTTGAAATAAGCAGAAAATGCTGATTTTTAGATCAAATTACTGGAGATCAGATTTGCTGCAGTACAGTTGTAAGTGAATTGCACTGAATATTAGAAAATGATACTTAATTCATTTTTTTGCGTTCTCATTTTAGCACACTGAAAAATGAAGGCCAAAAATGGAAATTACTTAATACTAGTGGAGTACAATTATGCTGTTACTTGAAACAAGTTGGCTTATCTTAAAATAGTCAGGCCTAAACCCATATTTAATTTAAAACTAGTCCTTAATCTCAGGGCAGACAACCTAAAACAGGAAAACCTGATTTTAATGAAACCACAACCAGGACTGCAAATGAAATTTCCTCCATCATTTACTGAAACTGATAGTGCATGCTTTCTTTTTTAAATTTGCCTTATATGTGATTCTTACATCAAGCAATTGAACTTGAGCTTGTGTTGCTGAATCTTGAAACACAGGTACAAATTGATATTATAGCTAATGTAACTTGTTTTACCAGTAAATTACTAATTTTAAGATTTCCTGACTAATTGAGGCACAAAAGACAAATTCATGATCAATGTAAGAATACATCATTAATTAAAAGATACAAAACTAGTAAATAACCTTTAAAGATTATTAATCTCATATTTCCACAATCAAGATATTAAATATTGGCAAGCGCAGAACAATTTGCAGTGTAGACAGGCTAGGAAAACAGCTATTTCAGGAAACTGGACAAACACAGGGAAGGAGACAAAGCCAGGCCAAAGTCAGGAGATGAAACCAGGTTCAGAGTCTGGAGCAAGAACTGAAGCAGGACCATGGTCAGGTATAAAGGCTACATCAAGTGCAAGCAAGCAAGAGCTTAGCTGGGGCTACCATGACACCTAGTCATGTTATTTAGCTAGTACACTTGGAATATATTATAAATATACTACTACATGTACTGATACACTTTAGTACTACTCATTGAGTTATACAGCAAAAAAGTGCACTGATTAGATTTTTATCTCTCTAAAAACTTAACTACATAAAACAATAAAGCTGTACTTGTATGAAGCATAATTAACACATAATTACTAATGCACTTGAATATATAATTAAGAATAACTAAACACAACCTTTATGCTTAAATTATATTTGTGTTACAACACATCATCTATGCCTACAAGCGCATTTATGTTCTAAATTTTAACAACTTAATTTAACTTCATTGCAATATATCACTGCTGTGATATATTGTCGTTTTTTCAGTTTTTGACATAATTTGAAACAGCTGTTCCCTTTTACATTCTGTGTAAATTTCATGATGAAAGGACCAAAAGAAATGGCCGAAAATTGCTTGGAAAAAAGTCTGGTGACATGGACTTACATTAAAAGTAAAGTATGTTTTTTTTCCTTCTCCTGTAAAGTTGCCTTCTTGGAGATACAAAGTTTTGTTCTGAAAATAGTGATACATTACATGTATGTTGCTTTAAAATGCATTTAAGATGGTGAACATTATATATATACACTTGTTGTTGTTGTTATTATTATTATTATTATTAAACATATGCTCACAATTAAATATATAAAAGTATGCTTTAGTATGTTAAGATATGCCTTCATTCAAGAGTAATTCTTTACAGCATATTAAAGAATAATTTAAATTGTGTTTCTTTAAAAATAACAATTTTCCAAAAATATAGAAAAGCATATTTTAGATGTATTTCCATAAAATACATGAAGTTAAGAAACGTACTTTGAGTAATTTTCTATATACTTCAACTTCAAATATACTACTGATGTGCTTAAGTGTGCTTCTTTTTGCTACAATAATCCCAATTTCTAGGATCACAATAGTGTCCATTTTTTTCTGGGTCTTGTGTTTTGTGTGCGTCAGCATGTATGTATTTACCTCTTCTTGAAGAGCCTTGGTTGGTTTCCCAGTTGTTGGAAGAATTCTTCTTTCTTTGCATACGTTCACTTCTGTGGAACTGTTCTGGATTAACATATCCAACCTCATTCATCTCAATTTTCATTTCTTTCATTGTTCAAATCTGACAATGAGGTGTGTTTTGTTGGACAGCTTTACAGCACACTTGCCTAATCAACAGTATTATAGCCTAAATACAGAAGTTACTTACAAAGGGAAGCCTGCACTTCTTCTTTATATGGTGTGTTCTTTTTGGCTGTACAGGGCTGCAGGGCCTTATTTTTAGACCGGGAATTACATGATGCATTTCCCGTTGACCACCTACTTGGATATGTCCTCATCCTCTATAAAAAGCTTTTTTCATTCTTGTCTTCTCTGTATCGCCTTGGTTTTTTTGCTGTTCTTGCTGCTGCTGTCCATCTTCACATGATTCACATATGAAAAGTGCTACACAGTAAAGTGAAAAATGTATGTAATTACAGTAATGTAAAAAATAAATGTAGAGCACTGCCTGTTGTGTCAGCCAAACCATATTCACACCATTGTGCTGAAGTTCTTATGCTAATCTCTCGAGGCTGATGTTAGCTTTTTATTCAAATTTCCGCTCCACCTTAAATAAAGTAGCAGTTACATGCTGGCACCCATATGCTGACCGAGATACTCAATTTTTTCTAGAAAAACTAGCATGGTCCAGCATGCCTGGTCATCATCAAAACCAGCATATGTTACGTTTTAAATGCTTGTATGCTGGCCAGCAGCAATAGAAGCTGATTAGCTGATCACCAACAAATGGTCATCCAGCATGACCATGCTGGGTCACCAGCTGAACCAGCACCAGGCCAGCACTGAACCAGCAAAACCCAATGTAACGGTTATTGCAATTTTAATCTGATTATGAATATGATTATTATTGCTTAAACTAAAGAGGAAGTCAGAGTAACTTGGATTTAGTTTAAAGTCTACAGACCAATGCAGGGAAGAGACAGACACTCGTGTCGAGGATGCTTCAATCAAAAGTAAACTTTATTGGCTAAATATGACACTACAGTTGGATAACTTGGTTAATAAACAAAAGAAAAGAAATAAACAAAACAAAGGAATGGCTCAGGTAATGTAGCTTATTTCACAGTGTAAAATGGTATGCAAACGTGGCTGAGGGCGCTCCTTGGGAAAGCGACTCGAAACTTAAGGACAAAGGATCTATAGGGCAACTTAACCTAAACTAACATATCTATTTGAATAGATTAGCGTCGAACCTTGACTGCACAAATGAAAGATACCCAGCCTTACTTTGAAGTCAGGAAACAGGACTACGGGTCCTCTGAGATGGGTCGCTTGAGGACTGGCTGGAGCTCACACGCTGGACTTTCCTTCACTGGCCCTGGAGTCTTGGTGAGACTTCGCACAGGCAACGCGCTGCAGTTGATGACCGGCTTCGGCGTCTCGCCTACCCGAGGACGAAGCTTGGAACCAGGGCAGTCTTCTGGCGAGGATTTGGTTTGCCGGTCGAGGCGCGGCTCTGGCTGGGCTTCAGAGTCTCTGGGCTTCTTCTTAGGGCTGCTTGAGGATGGAGCTTGCAGCGAGGTGGCCCTTCATGGTCAACCTGCCTGCAGATTGAGGTGGGGCTCGAAGGGAATCTTGGTTCTTGGCGTGACGGGCTACCTCGACTCACAGTCGGCTGGGGAAGTGCAGTCAAATTTCGAGGCTGCTACCCTGAATTAACTACCTATCTTCGTCAGAGCTGAAACTTGAAGAAATTCCTTACTTGGCCATGTAAAGAAATCTTCACTTTCCGAGATAGTCTTACAGGTAACCCTTTGGGTGTCTTTTCATGGCAGGAGATTTAACACAGTAAAAGCATCACTTCAAAAGAATAAAATCAAGTAAACGAGAAGAGTAAAATAGAAGGCTAGATATAATAAGTGAAAAGAAAACCTAGGTGCATGCTTATGACTACTTTTACTCTTAAGCATTAGTTTATCTTTGTTTAATCTAATCTGAGTGCCTCTGTTGATGTCAGTTGTTTTATTTTTATCATAACTCCACAATTCTGCCAGGGCAGCGGTTTGAACTATGCTTCACCACAGCTAAGAAGGTGTCCAGGCTGGCCGTTTGAGTGATGCTGCAGCTACAGAGCCTACCAGGACAAGGGGGACCTTGTCCCTTGGCTAATGAATCTTTCAGGGCTTCAAGGCTTCCCAGAACGACCACTTGAGCTACGCTTCACTACAGCTGCAAAACTGCCTGGGCTAGCTGCAAGAGCTATGCTACACAACAGTGATGAGACCTACCAGGCTAACAGGGACCTTTCCCTTGTGGCTTAGGACTGTTTCCAGGTTACAAGGGATCCCTGGCCTGCCCCTTGAGCTATGCTATACCGTAGCTATGAAGCTACCTGGGTTGGCTGCTGGAGCTATGCTCAATGCAGCTACAAGGTCTACCAGGTTGAGAGGGACCTTGAACTGCAGCTAACAACTCTTCAGGGGTTACAAGGATTCCCGGGATGGCCACTTGAGTTACTGTGGAAAAGCACAGGTGATGGTACTGGATGGAGCACTGACCAACAGGCTCTATTCCTGGGATGGGACTGAGCCTTACTGCTTGAAGAATGAAGGAGGCCATATAAAATACTTTATCATGCACACCAACAAGACGGCACTTGTGCAGTCTGAGGGCAAAGGATCAGGGGCACAAGCCCGCAGGGTCTATCAGTGCATGTGCCTGAAGCTTTCTGTAATCTGATTACTGTCTGTAATGGAATTCAGTAACCTTTTTTATATCCTGATAATACATTTAATTGTTTGCTGATGTCATAAAGTTAACATTACAAACAGTTAATAATTATGATTATTTAGAATTCATTCAAAGTTGAGAAGTTTTTAGGGTAAACAAATTAGGAGCCCTGACAAAGTACTGCTTTAAGCAACACAAATGAGCTTCCAGCACTGAGTGGCTAAAAAGAAAATCCTCAGGAGAACGGCTGCCTATAACTTTGTGCAATCTCATAAAGAGACAGCAGCACTGACATTTTAAAGCGATATGCCACAAGAGGCCATGTGTTACAGTGATTGTACCGTAGTGAAAATGTGATGCTACATACACAAACCCCATGGGTTTAAATTCCCTACTTGTGGTGAAATCACTAACGCATCGCCTTGAGTGACTTATTTCTTTTATAAAATTCCAACAAACAGTAAAATATACAATATAACCTAATACTATATTGTAATGGAAATTATATTTGAACATGGTTGAACCAATCATGTAAAGGAGCTTTGGTGGGTCTGTGATCTCATCAGTGCTAAAGAGGACCAGAAAGAGAACTTCCATTATAAAAAAGTAGCTGGTTCCCTTTCAGGTTCAGTTTAACAGAACTGAGTTTGATACATTTAAAAATAACTAAATGAGAAAATCCCCTTGAACTCCCTTCTTCCTCAATTAAGCTTCCGTCACAGACTCCTGAATTGCTTAACTCAGCATAAATAAGGCACCATGTGGTTTCTTAATACTGGTACTACACTACCTCTGCGGGCCCTTTCGTTGAGTCTATAGGCTGGGTAGGTGGGCTGGTTGCTGGTCAGAGTGGTAGAATGTGCTATTCAGAGTGTTTGTTTACACTGCAGTGCAAATTAGGTTTGAGACTTAAATGTCCAGAATTTAAGCTACAAATCTAATTTGTATGATCAGGCTGTAGTTGCATTTACTCATATATCCACATTGGTGGGCACAGTGATGACATACCTGAGAACAGTGTACGAAATACCCCCGTGGTATTCAGGGGTTCCATGTTGGCTGCTAACTCACTTGCTATGTGGCACTGATGCTAACTTCAGTGGCAGCAAAATGTTTGGTTTAACAATTCATTCTTTTTTCTAGTGTAGTAATGCAGTCTTCCCACATTAACTAAGATCTTACACACTCCTCTTTTGTCTTTGGTTTGAGAAATGAGTAACAATTCACTCTTTCCACAAATCTTTTGGGAAATTGGCGAGCTTTCAGGGACCATTTTACAGAAACTTCTTATCTTTTTTGTCTTAAGAACTCACAGGTCAAGATAAGATTTTTTGCAAATTCATATTACAGAAGCAAATCTTATCTTAATAAAGGAATCTTATCTTACAGCATCTTAAGTTAGGAAATCTTAACCTCCCCAATTGAAATCCACATTCAATTGTCATGTCATATGCACACAGCTGAAAAGTAAACATGTAATCAAAATAATCAAGTTAGTTAGCCAGATAGCTAATGTTAGCTACTGTTACTGATGTAAAGAAGGTCAAAAAAAACTTTGTGATGTTTATCAGAGCATCGCCACTCCTCAGTTTCAGTTTCCCAAACACTTTAGCTGAGCGCGCTAACATTATTCCTCCTAATAAACAGACACACTCAGTCTCCTCATTATTCACCACCATCATTGTAAAATAATATCTGACAAGTTTATCAAAATGAACACACAAAGGTAATAAGAAGGGACGGTAGAGATCATGTTGCAGTGTTTGGGGAAAAAACAAACTGAAAAAAAACTTGAGTCAAAACGGCATTTTCAGTGTAGCTAAATGTGACGTCATTATGCTAGTTATACTGAACTGTACTGCCTGTCACTGCATAAAACGATGGAAACAGATGGTTAAAACAGACGTTAAGACTCCTCTGGGGTTGTCTTAAAGTTAGGATAGTGTTTAGGAATTTTTGTCTAGTTAGAATGTTTCTGAAATACTGTTTTGTTATCTGGAGATAATGGATAAGAACTTAAAACCTATTGTTCTGTAATAGCTTCTGTCCTATATTCAGTCCTAACTGAAGTTGTCATGGTGACTAAACAGATAAAATTTCAGAGTTAAGAAGTTTCTGCAATATGGTCCCAGATTTACAAAAATGTTGCAGCATATTTTAAAGTTTTTCAGTGGTATCCTGGGCACAGTTACAGTTGCTAGGCTATTAAGGGCCAACTGGCCCTTAAGAATACCAAAGACAGAAGCTTGCTGTTTTATGGGTGAAGCAGTTTAAATGATGACCTTTCTCCCAATTTGCATTTGAGTGTCTGTTTTTCCCTAAAAGACAACATAACATCATATGTTTATTTTTAGGGACCTGGCGACTCAGAACTTATAACGGCACCATGTGATTTCTGTGGGCTGTTCTGTTTCCACCTACATCAGTGATACAAGTGTTTCACATTGTACTACAAGTTAACACCACCCTGACATCTATCAGAGCCACACGCTTGCCTGCAAGGCCCAGATTAAAGAAGACAACAAAATGGAGATGAATGAGTATAAGAGAGCAAAATCCAGAATTAGGTATGACAAATTTGATTCAGATAACTCTGACTACAGCTGGCAAGACTGCTCTAGTTCAAATGACTGTTTTTCATCTGCTTGATTATGGTGATGCAGTTTACAGACTGACATGCATTTATGAAGCTTGACGTTCTTTATCATTCTGTTACCCGTAACAAAGGTCCTTTTTTGAACATTACTGCTCTCTTTACTCTCTGGTTAATTTGCACACTTCTTGCAATACATACTTGTTTACAGTCTTAATTATAAGACTCTTAATTTATAAGACTGTTCTAGGCCAGATGCCACCTTACTTACAAAGACTGACACAGCGAGTTTCTGCCAAGTATAACACCAGGTCCTCCCTTCACATTGAACAGAAATTAATACATTTATGAATTATATAAAGGACATTTTAATTGATGCATGTATCTGTTTCTTCCATAACTGATTATCATGTGTCTCTCGAAGTTGTGTTCATTTTTGTGTGTTTGTTGTTTTATGTTTATTAGGTTTGTCTGTTGCTTTTCCGTTGTTTTTTTTTTATCCCTCTTTTGTATTTCCCTTTTTCTCAAGCAGCTTCTGATGCTTGCCAGGCCACCACTGTAAGTCTGAAAACATTCTTAATATTTAAATCAAAAGTTAAAGTAAAAAATAAATAAATAAATAAGGATGATGCACCTTACAGTCTCACACACTGTATAATTTAAGCTAGAGTTACTGAGTGTTTTACAGGTGACAGATCTGCTGGCTCTGCCTGACAGAAACAGAAAGCAGCAGGCAAAAAACAGCAGCACTGTATCAGGCTGGTGTTTTAAAGAACTTACAAAGTGTGGATGTGACCAGAGTTTTACACAACTGCTTGTTAAGCATTGAGTGCACATCAAAAGTTAATTTCGGGACAGAAGTTTCACTTCTCATTTGGTGTCTCAGAAAATTGAAGAAGTTCTAGATTTAGCTCAATTTTACAGTGTCAGCATAACTGAATGAAGCAGGCAGTAAATCCCACCAAAAATATTTGCCTATTAAATATTCTCATCTATTGAAAATATATTACAAAACAGTAATACAATACAGCTGGTTGATCAGCATACCAGCACCCAGAACACAAGATATGCTGGTTTTGCTGGCAACCAGCCATGCTGGTCTATGATGTTTTCTTTCTAGCAGGGTTATATTATTACCTAAGTAACTGAGTCATACCTGTACCATGATCATTTTGCTATAAATGAAGCAAAAGTCTTACAACCAAATTCCTAAAATTGTGACATGATATCTGATGAACTCTTCTAATTAGGTGCCCTGCTCGTGTACCTGTTCTGTCTCCTGTGTCTGGTCTCTGTCTCTTTCTCTGTCTGGCTCCTCAAGCCAGGCCAGGTCCCTGAGCCAGTCCTGCTCATCCTTTATTAGAATTCTGTTTCTGTTTTAGATTATTCTTTGGGAAGGTTGTATTAGAAACAAAAGACACACATAAAACTTAACGACTTAACAGGCCATGGGTGTGCCAGCAGGCCCAATGTTTTATTACACACTTCTATAACCTAAGAATAGCTCAACAAGTTTGCATCGAAGTCCCTGTAGCTACTCAATAGCAAGCCTTAGTTTGTAATAAGCCTGGGATGGTAAGGGGTCAACTGAATCAAAAGGCAATTCAAATCACATATGTACTTTTTTAGGTGAAGGAAGAAACAGAAAAGAAGGGCTTGAAGGCAAATACAAAGACACTACCTACACCTGGAATCGTAATTGCTGTTAATAAATATACAAATAAAAAAAGGCTAAAGAATCTGTCTCTGTCTCCATTCCCTTTTAGGATGTCACACTGCAGGAAGCAGATACTACAGACTGGCTGCAGTGTGTCTGGGGCTGCTGTGTGTTCTCCTGCTGATTGCCATCACAGTGCTGTGTGTGAAGTCTAACCACCTGGCAACTCAGAGAGACCAACTACAGCAGAGCTACAACAACCTTACTGTGGAGAAAGAGGGAATACAGACCAATATTGAGAACCTTGCTAGAGAGAAAGATGAGCTACAGACCAGTTACAACAAATTATCAACAGATAGAGACCAGTTACAGACCAGCTACAACAACATGAAAACTGAGAGGGACCAGTTAAAGAAGGAGAAAGATGGACTGGCTATAGAGAGAGACCAGTTACAGACCAGGTTCACCAAACTGACTATAGACAGAGACCAGTTACAGACCAGTTACAAAAACCTGACTACAGACAGAGACCAGATACTGACCAGCTACAACAGCATGAAAACTGAGAGGGACCAGTTAAAGAAGGAGAAAGATGGACTGGCTGTTGAGAGAGACCAGTTACAGACCAGGTACACCAACCTGACTATAGAGAGAGACCAGTTACAGACCAGTTACACCAACCTGACTACAGAGAGAGACCAGTTACAGACCAGGTACACCAACCTGACTATAGAGAGAGACCAGTTACAGACCAGTTACACCAACCTGACTACAGAGAGAGACCAGTTACAGACCAGGTACACCAACCTGACTATAGAGAGAGACCAGTTACAGACCATGTACACTAACTTGACTATAGAAAGAGACCAGTTACAGACCAGTTACAGCAATGTTACAAATGAGAAGCAGCAGTTAAAGAATGAGAAAGATGGGCTTCAGAACAAATTAACCGTTTTAGGTAAGAAAAATATTTCTTTAAGTCCATAGAATAACCATGGATGGCTAATAGAAGGCATACTAAATATGTTTTGACATATTTCAGCTTTTACAAATCTCCTTTTTGTGTATATCATAAGACCAGTACACATATGGCACTTCAGTTCATTTTAAGCCTCAAAACTCTTACATTTTTTTGTAGTATTAGTTGTTTTTTGTTTTTTTTTTGACAAAGTATTAATTAAAGTGCTTATCCTTCAGAAAACCACCTCAGGCTGTAAAATCAGATATATAAGCTGTTTCTTTGAAATGTACAGCATTCTATGAAACCCTCTTACCAATTTTAGGGTGATATAAATGACATTTTAAAGCCTGTGTCAACTGAATTCATTATTTTCTTAGAAAATTAGAAAACACAAGAAAACATTCTTATTTATTAAATAACTGAAGAATGGAGTTGAAACCTGGGAGGTACAGGAAGATTTTAATGAATACATTTCCTAGAGAAGTTCAATGTCAATGAGGTGGAACAGCTCAAAATCACCATTTTAAAGGGAGATACAGACATTTTGTGTTTTCTTGATCATTTAAATGCAATTTTAATCATTTTAAGTTAAAATACAGATCCCTTAGAATAATCTACTATGTCTTTCAGATGCCCCTCCACTACAAACGAGCTGTAAGAACTTGACTATTGAACAGTTAGAAGCAAGTTATGTAAGCCTGGCTGCAGAGAAAGACCAGTTACATACCAGTAACAACAATCTGATTGCAGAGAGAGACCAGTTACAGACCAGTTGCAACACCCTGATTATAGAGAAAGACCACATAAAGGCCAGTTAAAACAGCCTGATTATAAAGAAGGACCATAAAGACCAGTTACAATAGCCTGATTATAGAGAGGCCAGTTACAGACCAGTAACAACAGCCAGATTATAGAGAGAGACCAGTTAGAGACAAATAACAACCTGATTGTAGAGAGACCAGTCACAGAGCAATAACAACAGGCTGATTATAGTCCAGTTACAGACCTGACAGCAACATTGTAAAATAACACAACAATAACATTCAAAATCCACTACAACACTTTTAACACAAGCTGATGTTCAGTAAATTTGCCTTTTGTTTTTTTTTTGTTTAATTACTCACTTTTTTCAGATGAAACTTTACAAAGAAAAGGTTGTTGTTTTCATCTGTACTTACTGTCCTAGAATGACTATTCTGCAGAATAGTGTTATTTAGAGCTAGAAAGTAGCTAATGCACGCATGCACACGCACACACACACAGGTTTTTAACAGTGTTCATTTAAAGAGTTGTTGGAGTATAGAACCATTGTGCTTAATACAATTTTGCATCATATTATGGGGGCTGGAGAATCGTAGTGGCAGGTGGTCCAGCATATGTTGTGTTTTGATGCTGGTATGCTGGTCAATCAGTATGGCCATGATGGCTGACCAGCTAAACCAGCACCAGACCAACGTCTGTGCTGTCTTTTTCAGCAGGGAAGTAGCAGCTGCCATGTTTTACCCCTCTATTGACCCACCCCTGACCACAGCCTTTCAAAATGAAGGATTTCAATCATAAAATACTTTTTTAGACATTTAATATCAGCCATCTTAAAGCATAACTAACTAAACTTGTTAAGTTCCTTAAATTAATTTATATAAAATCTAAAAATTTAAAATTAATGTATTAATATGTACATAATAATCCTACAGTTTCATGGAGGATTTTTTAGTTAACTCAAAACACAGCAGTTTTAAGACAAGGCTATTTTGTAAACTCATTATTGAAGATTACTCAGTTAAGACTTGCTCATTGGAGAGTCTGGATTTACATGTCTGCATGTCCTCACTGTACAGATACCACATTTCACTGTTTTCAACACAGTGTTTTACATTTATAAATGCATGTCATGTGGAGATAAACTGAGCATTGTGTCTTATTCTTTTAACAGAAACATACAACCAGCAAGGATGGCTGTACTTTGGCAGCAAAGGTTATTTCTTCTCTACTGGAATGAAGAGCTGGAGTGAGAGCAGACAGGACTGCAGAGAGAGAGGAGCAGACCTGGTCATCATAAACAGCAGAGAAGAACAGGTGAGAGAGAGAGAGAGAGAGAGAGAGAGAGAGAGAGAGAGAGAGAGAAAGATTGAGATAAAGACAGAGAGAGAAAGACAGAGAGAGAGAGACAGACAAACAGACAGACAGCAAGAGAAATCACATTATTCCACATTGTACCGTGTCAGGTGTTCATCAGAAAAGCATTTGGCGGCACTGAAGCTTGGATTGGTTTGACGGACAGACGTGCAGAGGGGGTCTGGAAATGGGTGGACGGCTCAACACTGACCACTGAGTAAGAGACCACTGAAGTGAACTCTGTTCATAATACAGTTATTCACTCTCTAAGAAGGTCTAGAGGTGTAATAGTGAAGATAATCTGATTCTCTGTGTTTCAGGTTCTGGTGGGAAAAGGAACCCAATGATTATGAAGAAAAGGAGGACTGTGCTGTATCTGGCTATAGAGGTGCTAGATCTGATAGTTTATCAACCTGGGCTGATTATTCCTGTAATCGCCAAATATCTGGGATCTGTGAGAAACGTTTAACTGCATTTTAACTTGATCTGTGTATGAGCATGACCATACATGACCTTGCTTTAAACATAAGCATTTGCATTGTTATTAGTTATTAAAGCTCTATAAAGTGCATGTGCTTATAAATTTTGTTTACTACAGGCTTTGCAGAGCCGCCCATTGATGGTGGGATAGGCTCCAGCACCACGACTCCATGAAATGTGTGTGTGTGTGTGTGTGTGTGTGTGATTTATAGAGCCTTTCTCACTAAGTGAAGTTAATAGAGAAAATATTGTGCTGCTGCCATTTTGGCCAGGACACTCCTGTAAAAGAGAATATTTAAATAATGTTTCAATTAAAAAAAAAGAGAGACAAATAAAGTGGGCCAAATTTGATAGCAGAATGTTTTTTTCAAATAATAATAATGACTAAACAGCCTCTGATGCAATGAATAAACAACATAAGGCTCTGTGTATTTATATTTATAGTGCTTGAAGAAGCTGCTTAATTACTTCCTACAAAAGTGCTACAGTAGTTTTAAGAATGAGACTGTCTGGTTTGATGATGTGTCCTGAAGGTGGGAGGAACCTTTGAAAAAATACAACTGATTTTAGGTGGATACTCCATTAGCCAGTTAGCTTTTTTTCCTGTATTAACTGGCTAATGGAGATGGAAACCAGACAGGTAACATTACTACTCAGAAGCTGAATGCCCTTACACCAGTGGCTTTGCTGGAAGTCAGGTTTTCTTTATCTGCAGATTTGGGGTGTATGATGTATTTGTGTAGTGCATGCTGGGTATTATAGTGCGAGAACACTGATGGATGAATGCAAAATCAGTATGAATACAAAATTCTGTCAAAACACTGAGAGTGATGTTTGCAATTCAGTGCTAGAGAATATTACATACAACAACAAATAGTATGTTACATGCTAGATTTACGCCGGGATTCCCCTTTAACTCAGAACAGTTAGTGGGTAAATGCCTTTGTTTCAATTAATATTGTGGAAACAGCGCCCTCTGTCAGGGAAGCCAAGCTTTGTCGACTGTAAAAGTGACAGACCTTCTTCCGGAGGCCTTCTGTTGTTTACACGTTCCATTTTAAGACTGTCAGGTTTTGTGAAGTGTTTTAAACACTTATCAAAGTGTAACTGACATTAAGCTGTGATCTACTAACAACATATGATTATATGACATTCAACATGTAATTCAAGCAATTAATAATAACAATAATAATAATGCTGGAAAACCTTGAATATTGTAGATTAGTTAGTTAATAATTAGTTTTTTTTTTTCATTGAATGTCTTTAAAAGTCTGGAAACATTCATTATATTTCTCTACTCCTTTATTCAGATTTTCTTGTTATTTCTTTTTCTCATTTTTGCCACCCATGTCTTATTTGTAGCTGGTCCCTTTGTGTCTGCATTTTAGTTTTAAGCTACAGATGCTAACGTCTCACCCATCTGATTTTACTGATTTTGTTTGAGTCTGAGTTTACATGCACTCAATAATCCAATCATAATCAAGTTTCCTCAGTTATCCGCTTATTCAAATGGTCATGTAAACACCGTCCTCCGATCTAGAAATCTGATTAAGAAATCTGATAAAGAGAGCTGGATCTTAGCTCAGTAATCAGATTTCTCAGTGCATGTTTTCTTATACTCCGATTTCTCAGTCTGTGCATGTGTAAGAACAGACGGTGGATGTTGCGAGATGGCAGCAAAACACTTTTGGAGAGGCGCTAAAATCAAATGCGAAATAAAGGAATTTAATATTCTTCATCTTCTAGATGATATATGTTCATATTTTCAAGAAAAGTTGCGCAATGTTTAAAAAAAAGCCGCAGCATGAAAATTACGTGTACATCATGTCTTCTTCTGTGAGTTTATTGGCCGACTGCAAAGCAGAAATCTGATTACTGCCTGACTCATGTAGACCTGGAGTTTCCCCATTATCTAATTACTCAAGTGCATGTAAACATGTTACTTGGATTACTGACAAAATCTGATTTTATGCAGTTATCAGATTATTAAGTGCATGTAAACGCACACGTTGATCTAAGGTGTGTATGTCTTTTCTTCAGATGTTCTACATAATAGTGTTTTACAATAACTACTTGCTGTTCATTGTAGAATAAACCAAAAATGTGCAACAAAACAAAAGCAAACAAAAGTCTTTACAGTTCTTTAGTGAATTTAGTGTGTTAACATTTCAATAACATTTAAAACTCATAAACCTTGCTGCAATTTAAATGCTTTAGTCAAACATTAAAATTAGGAAGGTATCAGCTGCCATGAGTGGACTCACTTATCTAAACAGACTGTCTGCCTAAACTTCAGCACAACAAAGAACTAACCAGTATCCAGTAGAGGTAGAGGTTAAATATTCAAAGATATGAACTCACAAGAGTATCATAGCTCCTCTTTAGTTCACCAGTCTTTACTGAAAGAGTATGTTTTTCAATCTATGATCTTCTATCCATGAGTAGCTTTTTCATCCAGACACCACAATTATTTGTTGTATTACTTTAAAAATGTACCTCAGCAAGAAGTCAGAAGTCCAGTCGGTGTGGCAAATGCATTTGGTGAATCAAGCAGGTCTTCCATTACCCCTGTACCTCCATGACCAGGCCTACACTAACAATGTTAACAGGAAGCATGAAATCACCTTTATGTTGTGCCATTCATCTTCACTGGTATCCCAGGCCCCCCAACCCCATCTGTTGACTTAATTTGAAAATGAGAGGAAAAGAAAAACAGAGAGAGAGGTATTGTGATATTTAGGAAATCTCAGATGGATCAAACAAATAAATATACATGCACAGATCCATCCGATTACATCTAAAATGCACCCAAAAATGGTTAAATACTAGTAGCTTTTAAGCAAATGTTGACAGCACAAACATATGGACAGGATCCTGGTGAACTCAAGGTTAATCTGTTGAACACAGGTAAGCCAACATTTTTAAGTACATTTTCCAAAGACAAAATACAAATTGGCCAGCTGTTTTTCTTGGATTTACACATTAGGAAAAGAGTAAATTTCAAGTAATTGTTTCTGGAGCTTCATTCTCATATATAGACCATATGGGACAGAGAGTGAATGGTTAATTCGAAACTTTAACAGGGTTTACATACTATATTTTTCAAAAAGTGAGGAAACCCTGGTTTTCCATGATATGACTTTGACTTACACCCCCACTCCAGCTATCTGTTTCCAGTTTGCATGGTCTTGAGTAAGCTCTTTTTCTTTGGCCCAGTTGAAGCCAAGCATTTGCATACCCCGTTGCATTGATCTTCTGAACAGGGTTGACCTTTCTTTCTCTGTCCTCCTTGAGGTGTCCACATAAATACTTGACCGTCTGGGTGCTTTAATCAACCACATAAATAATTAACACATTTAAACTGTTCCAAATTTATTAGGTGCCCTTACTATTGGCCTTTTTTCAGTGCACTCTGTAGGGCTACAGTTACAGACTAAGTACACATCATTGTATTTATATTAACTGGGCCTAATTCTCTAATATCATCTTTAGTTTTTTCTTAAACTAGTTCTTGAGAAACGTCCTAAGAAAAAAATCTACGTCAGATTCATGACATCAGATTTGAGTGTGTGTAGATTCTGTTCTTACCTAAGAACAAATTCCAAATAAGAAAACATTGGTGAATGTCAGAATCTTAATGAAAACTGTCTAAGTGGGTTTTAAGAAGAAATTTCTTAAGAAAAGTTGGTGAATGAAGCCCATTCTTCTCATCAGCTCCACTGACCATATAGGATCTCTTTGTAGTTTGACAATTACAGACTGTAGTTTAGTTTTAATTCTCTGTTCAAACACGTTGTGGCTAATATGCAATAAATTATACAAAAAAGGCAGAACATTAAGACACAGGCACAGTTGCTAGCTAAGTTTGTAAACAGCAACAGGCCGATGCTAGCTGGCTAATCTGTTCAAAGTCAAAGTCACAATGCTACTAGCTAGCAAGACTGGGAGTGAAAAAGTAGACAGAATATGTTTAAAAACTGGAAAAAACGCGCTAAAAATCAACAAATTACACACAGTTACATACATAAATCAGCACTGCGTCCTTCTGTGAAACCGAAACTCTTACGAGCAGTCACAGTTCCACTCAGCTTCCCTGCTGAACTCGTCTTCCACAACAGCCGACTCGCGCCTTTTTCAGTAAAAACATGAGTTTTTTCCCTTGAATATGTTATTTTGACTAAAATGAGTTATGTCTTGTTCCCTTGTAGTCTGCTGAACTTTGCCATTTTCTCCCTTTTGTTAAAGCATGTTTTTTAGCTTTCATAACTAGCCATCAAATAATCCGACTCAAATGAGATGTTAAATGAAGTTAAATCTATATATTTTAGTCATTTTAACAATTTACGTCAATTTTAGAAATAATTGTGTACACATAAATAGTAGACGCTGTTGCCTTTCATGTGTACTGCAGCTTCACACAAACCTATAGTGATTATGGATGTTAGCACCACAGAATAGCATCTAGACTAAGGCAGTGAATTATTCCTCAAGCATTCTTTACTTGAATATTATACAAAGTATTTATTAATACTCACAACTTAAAAAAGATTGGAACTGGTAACTCCATTCTAGCCGTCCAAGCCGTCCCCTGAGGTAACGGCACTTCATAATCAGTTTACATACTGCTATCCCTTTACTTTTGGCATGTCAGTCCTTATCACATTACAGGAACTTTTTAAAACATTCTGTGATTTTCTGAATGTTGTGTTGAGAACATTCTATTATGCGTTGCCTCAACAACATCGCCAAAACATCCCAAGAATGTTTAGGGCAAAACGTTCTACCTTTGTTATCATATCACATTACAGGAACGTTTTATAAAAAATCATCTCATGCCTCAACATCATCCAGAAAACATTTTTGAAATGATGTGCTAAAAACGTCCTTCGATTGTTTTCATGTAATATTGTGCAAATGTTTATAAAAGAACTTTCTGTAATGTGTTACCTCAACAACATCCCCAAAGCATCCCCAGAATATTTAGGGGAAAATGTTCTACCTTTGTTAACATGTCACATTACAGGAACGTTTTATAAATAAATATTCTGCGATCTCAGGCTTCAATAACATCCAGAAAACATTTTCCCACTGTTGCCCTGAGAATGTTCTTCCTTGGTTATCAACTAACATTATCTGTGGCCCTAACAACATCCTCAAAACATCCTATGAATGTTGCAGTTAAAAACTTATGTCTTAGTTAACATTTAACCTTATAGGAACACAATTTGAAATGATAAACATCCTTAAAACGTTCTTTGAACATTAGATAAAAACGTTTCCCTTAAAACTTTATTAGAACTTGTAGGTAACATTAGCCAAGTTGTGGGAACGTTTCCTGCTAGCTGGGATAGCAGGTCCTTAATTCAGAATCAGCACACCTGATCCAGCTCATCAAGTGATCATGAACTGGATTAGGTGTGGTGGGGCAGGGAATAGTTGGAATACTGTGTAGTGTGGTGTGTTATCAAGAGCAGGATTAAGAAACCCTGAGTTAGGCCTTACAGGCTTATGATAAGGTTGGACTGTAGTAAATTTAGTTTTATATCCAGGCATTAGGTTAACAAAGAATTTAGAATGAGTCAAAATAAGTTTGGAGCTAGGCTTTAGGCTTATGATGTAGCTCCAGGAAGTATGAATTGGTACGTACAGATACAAGTTTTCATTTTATAATGTGCCAAATGTTTTCAATTGTAGCGAACAATGGCCGGAATTTCAACTCCAGCTGAGTGTTTACCCAAAGTTAAGGGCCTTCTGGCTCCAGCAAGACTGGTTGGAGGTGCTTGATACCCCAACCCAGACTTAGCAAAATTTACAACCAGATCAAGAACCAGCACCCCTCTTCCCTCACCCAGCAGAAAAACAGGACACTTCCTCTGGAATGTGGCAGATGGCTCTCCAAAGTACTGTGGACAACTTTTTAACTTAAGTAACAGAAAGTACATTTCTAAGGTGTTTGTCCACTCCAAACTGCAACCATTCGTTAGAACTCTTTTTAACTAAACTAGACATACCAAAACGGAATTTGTACGACTTTGGACGGCAAAATTCCAACTTTCTAAATTCCCTAGGGATCTCAAGCATGGACCCACAGCACCCCCAAGGGGTGAAACAGTGAATTACCACATCACCACCATAAGGACTTGTGCTTATAAGAAAGCAAGAAAACTTCGTATTTTGTCTGCTTGATTATCAACGTTTCTATGATCTGTAAGTAATACTACTTGTTGTATTAATCTTGTTGTTGTGTAGTACCTAAATATTACCTGTATCTTTTTCTATCGTTAAGTGCTAGAAATACGTGGAGTATAACTTTGATAACAGTCAGACCCAACCATTTAATTGCTATGAGTTTAGACCATTGACCAAGATGTATCCTGAATGTGGTTTTCTTTTCTTTTCTTCCTTTGTTCCTTTCCTTTTATTGTTGAGTTTATTTTTTTCATGCATTGGGTCATGTTCAGAGATGATAGGCAAGTAGCACCTGTGTTCTTTGACATGTATTGTGTATCAGGTAACAAGGGTTAAACTCTCTCTTAGAAACATGCCTGAATATCCTAGTTGTTCACTCCTTGATTTTGAAAGTTAAACCAATTGGAAGATATAGAAATGTTCTTTTTCTTTGTTTAAACTAGCTGAAACAAAGGAGGCAGTGATTTTGGGGAAGGCATTCCTCAAACTATACACAACCAATCAGAGAACCTTAGGTGAGGAGAACCTATCAGCACTCTGGCACTACCTCCAAAGGGTAAACCTTTGTTTGTTTGTAACTTGCCTGTTCGTCTACACACCTTAAGTTTGAACCACCCTCAGAGAAGGAAGGTGGATATTTCCTGTCGGGCCAGGGAGAATATATCCATAACTTTCAATTCTGCTAAAGAGAGGTAGTTAGTTAAATTAGTATCACCAGCCTCAGAACCCTGATTGCAACCTGAACCTCACCAGCGGAGACCCAGCATCGCACCCAGAGCCACGCACTGATCTGTGAACAGATCGACCCTCGAAAGGCTGCCCAAGCTCCACCGTCAGACGGCCACGAGACGCCTCCGCCCAATCACTGATGGAAAGGCGCGTACCCGCACAGAGATGCAGCATCCACGGCCAGCGAGGAGAGGAACAACCGTGTGAGCTCCAGCCTTCAATCGAGTCTGTCCTGAGACGACCCCGCCTGAAGTCAGCCTCTGACTCCCACGTAAGCTGGTCCATCAATTTGCAGTCAGGGCCCTGACACCAGTTTATTTAATAAGAGAACTTTTATAGGTACATCCAGCCATATAGTTCTTCCCGTCCAGGCTTAGGTTAATTCTCTAGAGGCTCTCCCAAGCGACTCCCCAAACCACACTGCCTCATACCGGTTAGCCGTGAATCTTAGCTTACTCAAGCTATTTTGTCTTTCATTACTATCACTTTGTTTTGTTTTGTTTTCTGGTTTTATTTTCTATTGTTTATCATTGAATGTAGTCCAAAAGTAGTTTGATATTTAGCCAATAAATTCCCTTTTCTGAAGCATCCTTGGTGCGAGCGTTTCTCTCTCTTGCCCTGGTCTGTAGACTTCAAATAAATCCGGGTTACCTCACACCCTCACATAAGGTTCTAGCAATAATAATATTAAAAATTGCAAAACCCGTTACACATTGGTGACAGGTCTGGACTGCAGGCAGGCCAGTTTAGTTGGCATCAAATTCAAAATGGACAAATATTTTAAAAGAAAAACAATAAAATTTCTCAGTTTCAACATTTGGTATGTTGTCTTTGGAGCATTTTCAATTATATATAGGGTTTAAATTATTCGCACATCATTGCATTTTGTTTTGTTTTTTTTTTTACATTTTTCACAGTGTCCCAACCTTTTTGGTAATGGATTTCTATATACATACATACAGTGAAATCAGAAAAGATAAACACGAGCAATGTAATTGTGGCGTACGCCCGTTCCCCGGGCCCCAGTGGCGGCCGCGAGAGCCGGCAGGAAGGCAGGGGCGAAGTCTGGCGAGGATGGTGGAGAGAGAATAGCGAGTGAGGGGGCCGCCTCGGGGCGCCGCCTCCAGTCCCACAGTGAGGCCACTTCAACTTGCCTCACGTTCAATCCAGGCGGTCGAGCTGCCGAACGGGGGTGGTGACGGGGAGGCGGAGCATCGTGCTCTCATTCCCTCTCTGCAAATTTTCTTTGTATTTGTACCTCTCCGAGGTGCTTGGACCTTCATAGCTAAAAAGAATGCACCATAATCAACCTATTTACACAGAGAATTGCACATGGCTTCACTAAAATATCTACCTAGCAATTTAACTGTAGCAAAATTTGACCACATCCATTTATTCAGTCACAAAATTGAATAAACTCTTCTAAAATGGTTGGTTCCTGTTAGAAAGCTCAGGTAAATTGCTAGTATCCAGGGATGGGCATGAGTAATGTTACTTGATTTGGACGTGTCTCAAATACTCGCTGCCTTGATAACCCAGCTACACATGAACAACACAGTATGAATGCAAGTACTTAAATGTTGAAATAACTTAAATGTTCTCTAAAATCGCTGTTGATCCAGTTCGGCTGCTGGCTTAAATGGCTGCAACATGCTGGGATTGCTTGCCAATTTGTTTCATTTTTGATAACCCAGGGTGTTGTAATAGTACTGGAAAATGGGCAGTGGGAGATGTCACTGACCAAAACAGAAAAGCAGATTTCTGTGGAATACAGAAATAGGTTTTTCCTGATCTGGAACAGAAATTTCAAAGGAAAACATACTGACTGTAACACTGTTGTCCGAATGTTGTTAGCATGTTTACTTAATCTCTAATGACATCATTATCATTTTATGATTTAGTACAGTAAATGTATTACGTATTGCTCCTTTAATGACTTTTTACAGAGTGGAAATTATGATCGAAAAGTGTTTTGATATCTTTTATAGCCTTTTACTGATTTGCACGCATCAATTAGCTGCTTAGAGGTGACGATGGTTGTTGAGTGTTAGTACAAGGTATGACGAGCCCGAAAATGTATTACGTTCTGGGATTGTCATCAGCTGATCATTAACAATGACAATTCATGACCTTCCTAACCAGTTCTGAAGTCAGTCAAGGCCTAACAAGTTAAGTTCTGAGACTTTTCAGCTGTTTTTAATGAATCAAGTAACCATGCATTACCATTTGTAATCATATGTATACATGTGTGTTTGCTGCAGAAGTTGTGTTTACTTCTTATCTCTTCAAAAATAAACAAAAATAAGTAATTTGGCCTGTGGTGTCCAAACCTTTGCATACAACTGTAAGCACTGAAGTACAATCTGCTGATGTTAAGGGGCACATTTCCACCCATTGCCACCCAGGGGCAATTTTTCTGAACTTTGTGGTGAGAACCCAGTAGAACCATAAAATGAGTCCCTGCTTTCTTTTACAGTTCAGATTCAGTTTAGTATCTAGGTAATAAACAGATACACACTATTTAAGACTCTACAGATTTGAGTGACCTGAGCTCCTACTCACATCCTGTTTATTCTTTTGAAGTTCCAGGTAAATCCATTATAACACAAAGATACATTCCTTCTAATATTGACAATCAAGTATGAAGCTGTAAGAACTGTGTTCCACTTATTCAGTAGCTTTCAGTTTTCTAATTTAAATAGAATGTTTTACATTGGTGTGACTGTAACACCAGTGAAAGTAACTCCATTTTCAACAGCTGTGCAAAACAATATTGCAAAATTGTGTGCATGTTTGTAAGTATCCCCTTTTGCTCTGAATCGTTTTCCAGTTTAGTTTTCAGGTATTTTATCATGTTTCCATTAAACTTAATACATTGAGCCTGATGGGCATTTCAGTGTAATTAAATTAGATTATAATGGTGCTTACCATCATGTTACCCAATTTCTACCTCACACTGACCTGGGTAATACCTAGGACCTGTGAGACATTTCATGGTAATTTATATAGACCATCCTGGTACTTACCATCTTATTACTTAAAATAATTACCCAGTACTTTCTAATTTATACCTTAGCCTTACCTGGGTAATACCTAGAACCTGTGAGACATTTCAGTATCATTAATTTAGACTATCTAGCTTCTTATTACCTAAAATAATTACCTAATATGTTGGAGTTTGTACTGCACACTTACCTGGTTAATACCTGGAACTTAGGGGACTGTAAAAGAAAGGGTTACCCAAACATTTAACAATGCTTAATAACCCTCCATCACACTCATCACCACATTTCCTGTGAATTTTGAAATGTACACGATTCACCCATTTTGAATTTTATTGTAAAGTAGATCAAAAATGATATTTAATATGATGAGTTTTGTTTTATCTTTTTACAGGAATGTGTTAAAATGTGAGATTCTAATAACAGAATCATGTTTAAATGGTTTTCTATGATGTTAAAGAGCTGATTCTGCTGATTATAATGGTGTTTATGTTGTGTTTGTTTTGTATCATAATCACACAACAAGGTGTTTTTCTGTATCAGCGCCACTGCAGACACACATAGAACGCTAACGGTCGATGACGTCACAATGGGGGCGGGGCTCTGGCGGTGACGTCACAACGCAGGATGGCAGCATATAAATAGAACAGACAGCTGATCAGCAGCTCAGACGGAGAAGGAGCTGCTACAGGTGAGTCGAGATTCAGTTCCTCTGATTCTTATTGGGAATGTAGGCTTTATATGGAGTTCATTTTGAGCCGCAAATTTCAAATTACATAATAAAAGACAGAAGAAAATAATGAGCTAACAAAAAATATATCAGCAAAATCAGCAAATAGAAAAATTAAAGCAAAAACTATAAAAATGAGCAATAAATTCATCTCAGAATGAGAGAAAATGAGCAGTAATCTTTTAGAAAATGAAGTTTGATTGACTCTAATTATTTGTATTTGTAAAATATTTTGGACATTTTGATATTTAATATTTTTCTGGTGGATTTCATTATTTTATTTGTAACATTAGGCACAAAATTAACTCCACAGGTTTGTAAAACAGTAGAGTTTAACACTGAACGAAATGAAAATGATTTTTATTGAGAGCTTTTATATTTTCATTTCTACAGCTGTGAATAATTCAGTATCAGCCAGAAATGAGTTTAAAATGGATTCTCTATGTGTATCAGATTAATATTAATATTATATTATCATTATGAATATTATGAAATATATGTATTTGTTATAATAATGATAATAATAATAATAATGATACATGTTATGTTTTTACATAATAATGTCTGATAATAAATTTGGTTTATATTATTATTTAAAAATTATTTTTTTTAAATGAACGAGGTTCACAGCTATAATTTTATTTAATAAGTGTAATAACAGTAAAACAGATGATATTATGTAACTGTATATTTAGATAAGTATGTTTTTGTGCCTTTATTTATTCACTCACATATTAATAAATGTTTGATCATGATTTGGTCTCTAGAAATGTCAGGAAAGCGTAAACCTGCGCAGAAACAACCAGGAACCAAAATCACTGTGGAGGACACAGCTGGGAAGCCCCCACAGGACCCCCCTCCTCCACAGAAGCTGAAATGCTTCCAGGACATCCTGGACATTGTTCACAGTCTGAGCGATGAGTATGTTTCTTCTCTGCTCTTCAGTTTCATTCTCTGTTATGATTATGAGGCTATGATTCATTATGTAATGAATTCCTCTGATTGATTTCTTTATTATTTTCTGCAATAATGTAATAATCTATTTTCTGTGTTGTAGGGAATGGAGAGCTCTGACCAACGATGTGCCGCATGCAGTAAGTACTGAAAACATAACGACTCGTGCAGTTTTAAAAAGGAACCTTGTTCATGTTTAGTTTGTTCGATGCTGCAAAATGAAAATAGAAATCCTGAAACATGTTGTTGATTATTGCTTTATTGATTCATTAAACAGAGATCAAAGGTGGAGTTTGCGTCATTGTGCACAAACATTGTGATCTCAGTGGGAAAATCAGCCCTGAAGAGTTTCCTGCCGACTCTCGTTCACACTCTGGGGATAGAAGCAGTTCTCACTGCAGAAGAGCAGCTGAAGAAAGCCCAGTCTGAGTCCAGGAGCCCCTCTGACCAGTCGACTACACCCACGAAGCCTGCAGCCTCATCACACAACTCAGATGAAAGGTGAGCTTTTAAAAAGCCGGTAGTTCAAATAAATCATGTATTATTGTAAGTATCCAGTTAGGTTATAACTGTTCACAGTAAAAACTACACAAATGTGTTACTGTCATATTAAACATGTGCAAACAGATTATAATTTAATATATTTACAAATAACATGTTCAACTGATTTAATTACATTCATTTAACATATTCAAAACTGTATGAAAGAAAAAAGATGGTTCTTCAAATGTTCTCATAAATTAATAAAATGCTTCTATAAGTAAATAAAATGCTTCTACATAGAACCATGAACACTCCAAGAACCATTACCATTAAACAGTTCTTTGCATCATGAAAGAATTATGCAAATTGATGGAGAATGTACTGTAGATCATTCTGTAGAGAACATTTTAGGAAATGGATCCATATAGCACCTAAAAGGGTTCTGCTATTGTTTCAATATCAAGCTTAACAAGTTGTTTCTTCAAGGGTTCTTTAGCAAACAATGGTATTATATAGAATGTTGAACACCTAAAGAACCATTTGCATGATTAAAGTTTACTTTTACATTGTAAAAAGGTTCTACATATTGATGAGAATGTGTTGTATATGGCTCTATTTTGCATCAGAAAGGGTTCTAATATTTCTACAAGCTTGACATTGTAACAACAGAAGAACTATTTTTAGTGCTATATAGAACCACTTTCAAAAAGGTTCTATATAACACCATCTTCAGCACATTCTACATCAATTTGATGAACAGTTACATAATGCAAAGTCCCATTTAATCAAGGACAAGGTTCTTTTGTGTTGATGGTTCTACATAGAACCATTTTATTTACTAAAGAACCTTTGAAGAACCATCTTTTTTAAGTGTATGTTCCAAACATTTGTCACTTGTCCTAGTTCTAAACACACAAGCTCTACAAAAAGTACAAACTTCAGAAAATCTTAACTTCAGACTTTTCAGACTGCAGCTGTTCTGTAATACTGACTATTTTCTTCTGTTCTTTTTTCTCATTTTTCAAACAAGATCTACTGTGGAACCATCTGAGTTCATCTGCACCATGATTGAGGATTTTATCGGTGAGGTAAAGGTGGCAATGCAGGAAGCAATCTGCAAGCTCGCCTCCTGTAAAGCATTTTCTAAGAGCCGGGAACCAAAGCACAGTCCGATGGCTGAGGAAATGACCAACGTCCTAATCGAGCTATTTAAGAAG